>NC_090936.1:1173775356-1174093169 GCF_040938575.1 Ambystoma mexicanum
CTGTGCAGGCTATCCACCAGTCGTTCTCCTTGCCGTCTTCCAGCCCAGATGCCACCAGGGCCCCCTGTGGACCTGCCCCGACCAATGCAGCCAGCTCGGTGGGGATCCCATCCCTGCCACAGTCGGGAGTCAGAGATCCAGCAGGGGTGGACACCACAGCAACTGGACCCCAGCAGATGGAGGATGTGACGGCATCATCGGGCAGGGCACGTGCACGACGGCGTCGGTGGTTTACATCAGCCTGGATGCCGTCGTGCTGGCACAGGCAGTTGCGTCGGAGGCAGCAGCAGGCTCAACGTGGGAGGCATCATGGCTCGGGGCCATCAACATCAGGGGTGCAGGCATCGGCCGGAGGGCAGGAGAACCCTGGAATGGGAGTGGCTTCCGTGTGGGAGCGGTTGTGCCAGCGGATAGGTGCGGAGCGGCAGCGGGCAGAGGAGGAACGGCTCACGATGGTCAGGGCGGAGGACTCCATGCGGAGGGCGCTGAGGCGGGCTGAGTGCCTCGAGGGTCTTCGCAGGGAGTTTGAGCTTGACACTGCGTTATCCCTGCGGGACCTCGGGGCCAGGGAACATGCCCGCCTCCAAGCCATTGATAAACAAACAGTAGGGGGAGGCCTTGTTAGGAAGGGTACTAGGCCAAAAGTAGAACATCTAAACAGAAGAATGTACCCTTGCTAGTAATTATTTTCATATTATTTCTTTTTTTTTTCCACTTGTTTCAAATAATAAATTAATATCTTTGAGAGGTTTCCGAATTATAGAAATCCTAAAGTGGGATCTGCCGCTGTTCTTATATAACCACCCAAATAGTAAAGTAGCTATGTGTTTCAAAGGACAAACATTACGGTGATGCTTCCAGTGTTTGAAAAATAAAATAAGAGGTGACTAATATAATTAAGGAAGAGTACAGGACAGTCACTTTCTACTTCCGAAGGTATCAAAAACATACATTTAAAGAAAACCTGAACACATAATCGGAAGTCAACAAAAATATAATCTCAGCCTAAAATAGAACAAAATACGAATACATCCACATGATACATTTAGGAGGCAACGTTTTTTGTAGAAAGAGATTACAATGTGCATAAGTGTTTTGACACATATTGTGTTATAATTTATTATTTGAAACAAGTGGAAAAAAAAAAAAAAAAAAGAAATAATATGAAAATAATTACTAGCAAGGGTACATTCTTCTGTTTAGACGCCTCCAAGCCATTGACCAGGAGTTCGATGATGCCCTGGCCCATGACAACAACCAGTGAGCCGTCCGAATAGCCCGCTGCCTTTGTATATAGTTGTATAGTTAGGGTTAGGTTTCCTTTGTTTTTTTGATTTTTTTTTGGTTGCGATTGGACAATGCACCACTTTTTTGTATATAGTTCAGTTTTTAGCTAGTAGTCATAGTTAGGTTTAATTTGGTTGGGCTCATGGACCCAGGATGATCTTCTTCATGGTTCTTCATTGGCTTATTTTAATTTTTCAGATTATTTTCTTGGACATTCATCTTGTTTTGTTTGATTTGCTTTGTGTTTTTTCTTATTTCATTTCCATTCTACTTGCTGTTCAATACATATTTTTTTTGATTCTTCAATGTGTCGTATCATCTCATTGCTTTCAGGCATGTCATGTTGGGTGTTTTGTCATTCACTTGCAGCCATTGTGTGTGACAGACATGTGTTCAATTGCATTATTTAAATTGGGGGTGTAACATGTAATTGCCTTTCATATGTGGGTGGGTGTGATAGTTGGTTGGGCCTTTTGGCAGGGGAGGATGGGCATTACGGACATGATTGGGGAATGTTGGGACCCAGGTGCAGGGGGGCATGGATTGGACATGGGTGGGGGCCTGCTGGCAGGTGCCCCACAGTGCTGGGGGGGGTGGGGGTGGTGGGAGACATGGGTGGGGGCCTGGTGGAGGCTGCCCCTGGTGACTGGGGGGGTGGGGGTGCTGGGAGACATGGGTGGGGGCCTGGTGGAGGGTGACCCTGCACTGCTGGGGTGTGGGGGTGGTGGGTGACATGAGTGGGGGCCTGGTGGAGGGTGCCCCTGGTGGCTGGGGTGTGGGGGTGGTGGGAGACATGGGTGGGGGCCTGGTGGAGGGTGACCCTGCACTGCTGGGGTGTGGGGGTGGTGGGAGACATGAGTGGGGGCCTGGTGGAGGGTGACCCTGCACTGCTGGGGTTTGGGGGTGGTGGGAGACATGAGTGGGGGCCTGGTGGAGGGTGCCCCTGGTGGCTGGGGGGTGGGGGTGGTGGGAGACATGAGTGGGGGCCTGGTGGAGGGTGACCCTGCACTGCTGGGGTTTGGGGGTGGTGGGAGACATGAGTGGGGGCCTGGTGGAGGGTGCCCCTGGTGGCTGGGGGGTGGGGGTGGTGGGTGACATGAGTGGGGGCCTGGTGGAGACTGCCCCTGGTGGCTGGGGGGTGGGGGTGGTGGGAGACATGAGTGGGGGCCTGGTGGAGGGTGCCCCTGGTGGCTGGGGTGTGGGGGTGGTGGGAGACATGAGCGGGGGCCTGGTGGAGGGTGACCCTGGTGGCTGGGGGGTGGGGGTGGTGGGAGACATGAGTGGGGGCCTGGTGGAGGGTGACCCTGCACTGCTGGGGTGTGGGGGTGGTGGGAGACATGAGTGGGGGCCTGGTGGAGGGTGACCCTGGTGGCTGGGGTGTGGGGGTGGTGGGAGACATGAGTGGGGGCCTGGTGGAGGGTGACCCTGGTGGCTGGGGGGTGGGGGTGGTGGGAGACATGAGTGGGGGCCTGGTGGAGGGTGACCCTGCACTGCTGGGGGGTGGGGGTGGTGGGAGACATGAGTGGGGGCCTGGTGGAGGGTGACCCTGGTGGCTGGGGGGTGGGGGTGGTGGGAGACATGAGTGGGGGCCTGGTGGAGGGTGACCCTGCACTGCTGGGGTTTGGGGGTGGTGGGAGACATGAGTGGGGGCCTGGTGGAGGGTGCCCCTGGTGGCTGGGGGGGTGGGGGTGGTGGGTGACATGAGTGGGGGCCTGGTGGAGGCTGCCCCTGCACTGCTGGGGTTTGGGGGTGGTGGGAGACATGAGTGGGGGCCTGGTGGAGGGTGCCCCTGGTGGCTGGGGGGTGGGGGTGGTGGGAGACATGAGTGGGGGCCTGGTGGAGGGTGACCCTGCACTGCTGGGGTTTGGGGGTGGTGGGAGACATGAGTGGGGGCCTGGTGGAGGGTGCCCCTGGTGGCTGGGGGGTGGGGGTGGTGGGAGACATGAGTGGGGGCCTGGTGGAGGGTGACCCTGCACTGCTGGGGTTTGGGGGTGGTGGGAGACATGAGTGGGGGCCTGGTGGAGGGTGCCCCTGGTGGCTGGGGGGTGGGGGTGGTGGGTGACATGAGTGGGGGCCTGGTGGAGGCTGCCCCTGGTGGCTGGGGGGTGGGGGTGGTGGGAGACATGAGTGGGGGCCTGGTGGAGGGTGCCCCTGGTGGCTGGGGTGTGGGGGTGGTGGGAGACATGAGTGGGGGCCTGGTGGAGGGTGACCCTGGTGGCTGGGGGGGTGGGGGTGGTGGGAGACATGAGTGGGGGCCTGGTGGAGGGTGACCCTGCACTGCTGGGGTGTGGGGGTGGTGGGAGACATGAGTGGGGGCCTGGTGGAGGGTGACCCTGGTGGCTGGGGTGTGGGGGTGGTGGGAGACATGAGTGGGGGCATGGTGGAGGGTGACCCTGGTGGCTGGGGGGTGGGGGTGGTGGGAGACATGAGTGGGGGCCTGGTGGAGGGTGACCCTGCACTGCTGGGGGGTGGGGGTGGTGGGAGACATGAGTGGGGGCCTGGTGGAGGGTGACCCTGGTGGCTGGGGGGTGGGGGTGGTGGGAGACATGAGTGGGGGCCTGGTGGAGGGTGACCCTGCACTGCTGGGGTTTGGGGGTGGTGGGAGACATGAGTGGGGGCCTGGTGGAGGGTGCCCCTGGTGGTTGGGGGGTGGGGGTGGTGGGTGACATGAGTGGGGGCCTGGTGGAGGCTGCCCCTGCACTGCTGGGGTTTGGGGGTGGTGGGAGACATGAGTGGGGGCCTGGTGGAGGGTGCCCCTGGTGGCTGGGGGGTGGGGGTGGTGGGAGACATGAGTGGGGCCCTGGTGGAGGGTGACCCTGCACTGCTGGGGTTTGGGGGTGGTGGGAGACATGAGTGGGGGCCTGGTGGAGGGTGCCCCTGGTGGCTGGGGGGTGGGGGTGGTGGGTGACATGAGTGGGGGCCTGGTGGAGGCTGCCCCTGGTGGCTGGGGGGTGGGGGTGGTGGGTGACGTGAGTGGGGGCCTGGTGGAGGCTGCCCCTGCACTGCTGGGGTGTGGGGGTGGTGGGTGACATGAGTGGGGGCCTGGTGGAGGGTGCCCCTGGTGGCTGGGGTGTGGGGGTGGTGGAGGACATGAGTGGGGGCCTGGTGGAGGGTGCCCCTGGTGGCTGGGGGGTGGTGGTGGTGGGAGACATGAGTGGGGGCCTGGTGGAGGGTGACCCTGCACTGCTGGGGTTTGGGGGTGGTGGGAGACATGAGTGGGGGCCTGGTGGAGGGTGCCCCTGGTGGCTGGGGGGTGGGGGTGGTGGGAGACATGAGTGGGGGCCTGGTGGAGGGTGACCCTGGTGGCTGGGGGGTGGGGGTGGTGGGAGACATGAGTTGGACATGGGTGGGGGCCTGCTGGCAGGTGCCCCACAGTGCTGGGGGGTGGGGGTGGTGGGGGACATGAGTTGGACATGGGTGGGGGCCTGCTGGCAGGTGCCCCACAGTGCTGGGGGGTGGGGGTGCAAGGGGACATGAGTTGGTGTTCATTAGTTCAAGGAGACATGTGCCTTTGCTGGGGGGCATGCCCATGGTGGGTGGGCTGCCTGCGGGACATGACCAGGGATGCAGGGTAGTCCCCTGTGGTGTGGGCTGCCTGCAGGGGCTGTGGAGGGTGTACAGGGTACACCTGGGAGGACCCACACTGTCAAATCACATGTGGAACTTCCCGCGCACCCCTGAAATACATGCGCCCAGGCTATTCGCGTGTGGAACTTCCCGCGCACCCCTGAAATACACGCGCCCAGGCTATTCGCGTGTGGAACTTCCCGCGCACCCCTGAAATACACGCGCCCAGGCTATTCGCGTGTGGAACTTCCCGCGCACCCCTGAAATACACGTGCCCCCAGGCTATTCGCGTGTGGAACTTCCCGCGCACCCCTGAAATACACGCGCCCAGACTATTCGCGTGTGGAACTTCCCGCGCACCCCTGAAATACACGCGCCCAGGCTATTCGCGTGTGGAACTTCCCGCGCACCCCTGAAATACACGCGCCCAGGCTATTCGCGTGTGGAACTTCACGCGCCCCCCTGGAATACACGCGCCCCCAGGCTATTCGCGTGTGGAACTTCCCGCGCACCCCTGAAATACACGCGCCCAGGCTATTCGCGTGTGGAACTTCACGCGCACCCCTGGAATACACGTAGCCCGCTCCCCCAGGCCCGATCGCGTGAGGAACTTCACGCGAACCCCTGTAATACACGTAGCCCGCTCCCCCAGGCCCGATCGCGTGTGAAACTTCACGCGAACCCCTGAAATACACGTAGCACGCTCCCCCAGGCCCGATCGCGTGAGGAACTTCACGCGAACCCCTGTAATACACGTAGCCCGCTCCCCCAGACCCGATCGCGTGTGAAACTTCACGCGAACCCCTGAAATACACGTAGCCCGCTCCCCCAGGCCCGATCGCGTGAATAACTTCACGCGAACCCCTGTGATGCACGTACCCTGCTGAAATCGCGTGTTAGACTTCCCGCGCACCCCGGTATACACGCACATGTATTTTTTGTCAGCGGGTGTCCGTGTTTGTGGGTACCCCTTTGCACGTCATTTTTCCTGGAGGGCCACAGTATGGGACATTCATCATGGCAGTATATAGGTGCTATTTGTTGGCGCACCTTTTGGCGCACATTTCTTACAGCCGCAGAGACGCTACCGCCTGCTTTCTTGTGG
Source organism: Ambystoma mexicanum (assembly GCF_040938575.1). NCBI lineage: Eukaryota > Metazoa > Chordata > Amphibia > Caudata > Ambystomatidae > Ambystoma > Ambystoma mexicanum. Next base: position 1,173,781,316 of record NC_090936.1, read on the forward strand.
CGGTCGTGTTTGTGCCTGTGCGCTGGTTTGAGCGTGCGCTTTTTTGCCCTATTCTATTCCATGAATACGTGTTGTAGGCGAGCGTGTGGGCGTTCCGCGCACTTGTGCCCTGTACTTCCCGCGTGACGCCCACGTTTTGGCAAGTTGTTCCCCATTCCGAGTGTTACGCCCGTGTTCCGCCTACTTTTGTTGCGTGCGCCGCGCTATGTGCGAATTTCGCTGTGGCCTGTGCGATTTTCGCTGTGACCTGGCGCACGCTGTTAGATGGCCTGTGCGCCAACGTGCGCCGCGCACTTTTTTATCGCACATCCGCTGGTTTTCTCGCGCACGGCCTTCCATGAATCGACGTGTGCTGCTTTTCGTGCGATTTTCGCAATTGCACTGCGATTTTCGCTATTCCACTGCGATTCGCACGTTTTTGCCCACTTGCGCCGCGCTAATTATTCCATGAATCGGCCTGTTATTATTTAAGGGAATGTTCAGTGCAGTGCACTGAAGTGCAAACTTCAACTTCTTCCTACACTTTTATTTTAAAACTAAACCGTTCCGGAACGTTTTCTTTTTAAAATAAAAGTATAGGAACAGTGAAACTGAAAAGAAAAAAAGTATAGGAGCACCGCTCCTGCCCACTTCGACCTCTGGGATCAGGGCTTTCGAAATTTTCATAATGTGAACATTTCAGCTTTGTTTTTTTCGGCCGCAGTAAAGTTCCCTGGCATTTTATCACGTAGATCCGTTTTTTCCTCCAAAGGAAACATGCATGTCAGAAAAAGTAAACAGTATTGTTAGTTCAGACCGAGGTCACCTATCTCCATTCCACAAAGCTGCTGTATTCAAAGGAAAACTACAATATTTTAGAGCCCTCAAACTCCAAAGCGATTTGAATGACGTGTTGAATGGCGATGAAAGAGTCCTAGGTCAAAAGGCAGAGACTGCAAATGCTGAGGGACATTATTTATCCGGTAGACATCAGCAACGTGCACCGCGACAATCGTCAAGCAATTCACCTCGACGCCTCTAGTGTGCAGTGCTCGCTGACCTACTCGCCGTTAAGTAATCACTGGTCGAAAAAAAAAACGAATAAAATCTGCAAGGACAGCACATTTCTAGTGAGGCAGCGACGCAGATTCACAATAATGTAACGGCAGCCCTTACAATCTCGCTTGCCCCCTTCTTAAAACTCTACGAGGATATTCACAGCAGTTTAAAAGACCCTGATACTCTGCTTGCTATGGTACATGTGATGGTGTGTGTCAGGGCCCCAAGGGTTCTGTTGCCGCCTCCGCCGATGCGCGGGGGCTGGCGACCTCACAGCGCAGCGCGGGAGCAGCCGCGCGTAACAAACCACGCGACTCACGGCTCCGATGCATAAACCCGGACTGACTCTACGTCAGCTCCGGTGATTCCTTTATTTTCCTTTTTCCCCAGTGTCACGTGCTTGCGCACGCAGGATCACGTGACACCACATTCCTCCCCAACTTGGAGATATTTATGCATTACACTTAATAACATGGTAATTAACACAGGATCTTGTATACAGTCTTGACTGGCAGAGGAACATGCGACTTAACTGTCTCTGCTGTCTTTCTCGGGGTTCATCTTGGTTTGGGCGTTCGCCTGTAGATTCCGTCTACTATGTATCCTTGGAGGCGACATGACGGTTTGGGCTTTTCTCTCAAGCGATAGCGGGTGTTCCTTTCTGTAGGCCTGTCTTTCCCCGTGATCTCTGCTTCGGTTTCCCTGTTGGGCGAGTGTGATCCGCCTGCGTTTCCTGGCGTGGCTAGACTCTCCGTTGGAGCTGGTCCTTGCGGAGTCTGCGGCGTCCTTCTGCCGTCTTCCTTTGGGGGTGTTGATGGTTCTTCCCACATCTCCGGAGGTACTTTTCTGAAGTGCGATATGTTGCGTGTCACGGTTTCTCCCTCCCGGGTGGCGGTGACCATGCTGTGGTTGGTTGTGCTGACTGTCCACGGTCGTGTTTCAAAGTTTAGGGACATCTTCTTGGGCGGTGCCCGGTTCTTGACAATGACCGTGTCTCCTGGGATTAGTTCCCGGTGATTGGCTCGCCTGCGATGCTCTCCTGTTCGTTTCTCCTTAGTCGCCTGGCGTCTATCGCGGGGATGTCAGGTTCTGGGGCTGTCCAGTGGGGGTGTATGGAGAGTTCTGCTTGTATAGGTACCCCGAACATGAGGGCGGCGGGGCTGATCCCGGTGGCTGAGTGCGGGGTCTGTCTGTGTGTTCTCAGAAACCGGTATACGGCCGTCAGCCACGAGTGTCTTTGTTCTTTTGCGATTCTGATGACCTTGTTAAGTGATCCCATGAATCTTTCTGCGTCTCCATTTGCTTGGGGCCATCTCGGGGTGATTCGCTGGTGCTTGACGTTCACTTCCTTGAAGTAGTCGCGTAGTTCTTGACTGGTGAAAGAGGGCCCGTTGTCGCTCTTCACTTTCCTCGGGATTCCGTGGGTGGCGAATATCTTCTCCAATGTGAGGATGGTGGTCGCGGCGTTGGTCGAGGCTACATGTTCGACTTCCGGATACCTACTAAACTCATCGATGACTACGAGTAGATATCCTTCTCCCGCAATGGTGCAGTGGTCCATGCTGACCGTGTCCCAGCGTGTGCAGCTCCTTGGGGTACTGCTAATTGGTTCGGGGTGTTCGGGCCTCCTGGACGCTTGGCAAGCCGCGCAGGATTCGACTAGCTCTATTACTCTTTGCTGCATGTTCGGCATCCACATCCTGGACTTGAGGTAGGCCGTGGACTTTACGATTCCCTGGTGTCCGCTGTGTGCTAATCTGAGAGCCCTTTCCTCTAGGGACTCAGGCAATATAATGCGGTGTCCTTTCAGCAGCACTCCTTCGGGAGCTATTGAGAGTTCGTGCCTGATCCCAAACAGTGCTCTGAGCTTGGTTTGGGCTGGTGTTGTGCGGTGGGCAATTGACGTAAGATAAGTTTTCCAATTGCCAGACTGGATGGCTGCTGCCGTGTGTTGTAAGACGGTATCTTCTTCTGTCTCCTGTATGACTTCTTGTAGAGTCAGTGCTCTCGGTCTTGCGCAGGCGACTATCTGACAGACATGCGCATTGGTCTCTTTCGCGTGGTGCTGCTCACTGTCGGTAGCCGGTCTTGGGTGACGAGACAGGTAATCTGCTGGGTTGTCTGATCCTGGGCGGTACTCCACCTCAATGTTGTACGGTTGTAGCTGCAGCATCCATTTTTCTATGCGTGCAGGTGGGTGGGGGGCTGAGCCTCGGAAGATCGGGATTAGTGGGTTGTGGTCTGTAAAAACTTTAGCTTGCTTCCCTAGCAGGTAGACCTTGAAGTGTCGGCATCCCCACAAAATGGCCAATGCTTCCTTTTCAATGTGCGCATAGTTTTGTTCGGGTTTTGAGAGGGCTCTGCTGGCAAATGCGATGGGGAACACTCTGCCCTCATTGTCAGTTTGGGTTAACACTGCTCCTAGGCCACAAGGGAGTCCTTGATGTCTTGCACTTTTGACGGGTCGGGGGAAACTCCCTCCGCGCTGAATATGTATCCGAAGAAACACAGCTCACTCTTGTCGAATTCACACTTCTCTGCGTTGAGTGTCAGGCCTGCGTCTTCGAGCCTTTTCAGGACTGCTCCTAGGCGTTGATGATGTTCTTCTTTATTTGGGGCATATACGAGGATGTCGTCGCTGATGTTGGTGGTTCCTTCCAGGCCTGCGATAACTTTGCGGATTTCATGTTGGAACACTTCTGCTGCATAGGATATTCCAAAGTTCAACCGTTTGTATCTCATCAGGCCGAGGTGAGATGAGAAGGTAGTGATGTACCTGGATTCTTTCGATAGGCTTAGCTGGTGATAGCCTGACCTGAGGTCGAGTTTGCTGAAGACTGTAGCTCCGGTGAGGTCTACGATGAGTTCGTCGATCGTGGGGGTTACGTGGGGTTCTCTCCCGATCGCGACGTTGGGAAGTCTCATATCGATGCAAATTCTTACTGCATTCGGCAGTTTGGGTTTTTGCGTCACGACCATGGGGAAGACCCACGGGGTTGGTCCAGATGTTTTTTCAATGATCCCTTCTTCCACTAGCTTGGTCAGTTCTTTTTCTACCGCACTTCGTAGGTGGAACGGGATCCGTCTGTGCCGAACTGCTTTCGGTTCAATTGTGGTGTCTATGTGGAGTTTGATGGTCCTCCCCTTGAGGCACCCGATGCCCTGGAATAGTTTACTGTGTCGTTTTAGTAAGTTGTTGAGTTTGTCTTGTTGGAGGCTGAACGCGAACTGTATCAGTTTCAGCTTCTCTGCTGTCCTGCAGCTCAGTAACGTCTCGCAGCCGGCGTCCACGACATATATGCGTGCGTGGCAGTTGGTGTTCTCCTGGGCGAAGTTTGATTTGAATGACCCTCGCACGGGGAGGGGTTTCTTGCAACCGTAGGCATACAGCCTGACTCTTTTTTGTTGGAGCTCGGGCTTTGGGTGAAGTTTGTTGAATGCAGCTACCGGCATGACGTTCACTGTTGCGCCGGTGTCGATGACCACCTTCAGTGGTTCTCCATCGGAGAAGACGGTGCACAACGGTCTCTTCCTCTGCCGTGACCGATGTGGTTCAACTGCAGATATGAGATGGATTCGGTGTATCCGTCTGCTTCCTTTTTTCCATCTACTCTTGTCACCTCTATCGGGGGACGTGCTGCTGTCGCTATCGTCGCTGTCACTCGAGTCTGGGGACCTCTGGGACTCATCGACGGCTCTGGCTTTTCCTTTTCGTGTCTGGGGGTGTGAGTTTTCTCTCGGCGCGAACTTTTTCCGGCGTTCTTGTGCCTGGCGCGGGGTCGAGTCTTTGTCCGGTGGGTTTAGACAGACCGCGGCAAAGTGGTTAAGGCGGTTGCATTTCCTGCACGTGGAACCCCATGCGGGGCATGATTCACCTTTGTGCCATGGTCCTCCGCACCATTTGCAGCTCTTGTCCCGCCCTTGTGGTGGGTGGGGCTTCCAATCTTGTCTCGTGCGAGTGTTCTGGCGCTTGGAAATGGCTGCCACATCTTCCATAGGTCCGGGGCAGTCTAGTGGCAGTTTTTGGATTGCTGCTTCCATGACTGCTACCTGGTCCTCCGTCTGTTCGCGGAGGCGCGCCATTTCAAGGATCCGTGATAGGCGTATGTTACATTCTGAAAGTATAGCTCGTCTCAGTTTCTCAGAGGATATTCCATTAATGATTTGGAGACGGATGGCAAATTCTTCGTCTGGGAACTCACAGCCTACTGCCATTTCACGAAGGCGGGCGTGAAATTTGTCCACCGTCTCTTTCTCTCGCTGCCTCGCCATGCAAAAATGAAAGCGTTCGTAGTCCGGGTTGAGGTCGGGCTTGAACATGTTTGTGAGTGCGGATCTCGCTGCGTCATAGTTGCCACGGTTGGGTGTTGCATTAAAGAGACGCAGGGCCGCAGCACCAATGTTCAGTAGGAGGAAAGTGCGCATTTTCTTGGGCACGGTGATGTCTCTGGCCTCGAGGTGCATCTCGAATTGTTGGAGCCAGATTTCCCATCTGATGGCGGCGCCAGATGTGAAAGGGTCAAATGGCGGCATAAATGATGTTTGTGTTGGGTCGGGGTGTTCGTAGGAGATGCTCCTCCTGGAAGAAGGACTCGAGCCGGCTCTCCCGGGGCTGGTGCTTCGGCTCGACATGTTACGTTGTAGGTGTATCCCTTGGTGTTGGAGCGTGGGCCTAGGGTGCTTGTATGCTGCTGCGCAGTACCTGGTCAGGGCTGTTGGACTCCTCCAGGAGTGTCCGGTGGATTCGTTGCAGCTGTGCGTGGGAGCCCCTGTCTAGGCTGGAAGGTGGGGCTTCAACCACCTCAATCACAGCGTTGTTCCTGGCTGTAGTTTGCCTGTTTTCAATTCCTTGATTTAAAAAAAAATTGTTTTTTTTTTTTCCTCTTTTGATGCGGGCGGTGCACAGCTCCGTGTCGGGGTCGTAGCTCCCCTCGTCGCCAGTGTGATGGTGTGTGTCAGGGCCCCAAGGGTTCTGTTGCCGCCTCCGCCGATGCGCGGGGGCGGGCGACCTCACAGCGCAGCGCGGGAGCAGTCGCGCGTAACAAACCACGCGACTCGCGGCTCCGATGCATAAAGCCGGACTGACACTACGTCAGCTCCGGTGATTCCTTTATTTTCCTTTTTCCCCGGTGTCACGTGCTTGCGCACGCAGGATCACGTGACACCACAGTACACGCTAGACTCTTACATGTAGAAACTTTCACAACAACTATTCGAGACAGACTCGACATTGAGGCAGAATCCTCTGCGAGGTGGCAAGCCAGTTTAAGTGACATGGCACAGGCTGAATGCATCAAAAGAACCAACATGATGGACACACTGTTGGAGTCCATGAAATGGATGAGAAAAAATGCAAAATCACCAGTAAACAACACGGCACACGAGCAACTAAGCCATGTCATTATACCAGAATCACAAGACATAGAGCGACAAAACAGAAAAACAAAACCAAAAGAAATTAACAAAAGGAAACACAAAGGAAGACTATCACAATCTGGTAATGGCCAACTGCCTGAATTGATAACAGGCACAAGTACGTCAACTTCCTGTGCAAACCATGAAGCTCAACTCCTCAAAGATGGTGAGCACGATGGCGATCACTTGACAACTGTAACTTATAGTGCAGAGCCTCAAAATAAAATAAAATCTAACGCCCAACTCGGCAATTCCGAGATGAATGCGACATCAACTGTAATGCAAGTCCATCAGAACGCTGCATTTGATATAAACAATCACTCAGACACGCGACTGGATGAGGAGGAAAAATTTGACTTTTTCAAAAAACAAACGAATAGAAAAAAACCCACAGAATTTAACTCCACGAAAATATAAAGGCCTGCAAGATAAAGAAACTAAATCCAAAAACATTAAAGCAAAAACTAAACAGATAATGAATGGATCTCAAGATTTTCTAAGACATCTCCAGCTGCCAATGCGACGTGTCAGCAGTGAGACTAGACCCAGAGGAGAAGTACATCATGAGCTATCATACACCTCTGCAGCGAACACTGAGACCATCACGAATGGTGATCTAACGTCAACGGCCAATGATGTAAATAAATTGACGACACAAACCGCTACCTCAAGAAGTTAAGAGCGGAACAATCTAGAAGACCACGATCCTCTGGAAGATCTGTCGCAATACTTGGAAGAAAACGAAGATTCAAGAACAAGTGGTCAGGAAATGACCAGAAACGCAGCTGTGCAAGATCTGCATTTTCAACCTCCAATACACCCAGAAAGAGGAACTGGCCTTAAGCAAAGGAGGAGTGACTCAAGTTCGGACACCGATCATTCAGGGGCTATTCCCTCGTGTTTCTTGACATTTTCACAGAAACAGAAAAAGCTGCTCGAAACGATGAAATCAAGTCCTGGCGCTAAGCTCAAATCATTGGGATTTTTAAATGGCAGAGCTCTTTATCCCTCAAAGCCTCGGCACGGAAGCCAAAAATCAACAAATATGGCCTATCAGCATGAAAAAACACCACAACAGCAAACAAGAGATTGGAGAAAAGTGATTCCAGAAAATATACTTACAGCAAAAAATGCAGTGAACCTGAACAGGAGAAATGAAATGTACCTACTACACTGTCTTCCAGTTCTAAGAACTGTCAGTTCGGATGATATTGCAATTATTGAATATGTAAAATATACCAGAATAGATTGGGTAATATTTCATATGAAATCACAACTGGCAAAAGATCTGTTAGTAACAGCCAGAACATCAATCCTACCCTTTGGTTTTGAAGTAAGGGATTACACTCTGCCTAGGGAACACAATAGTATACGAAGATACAAATCTGAGCCAAGCATATGAAAAAGTATGTTTGAGAAAGAACGAGATCAAAGAAGTGTCCGTAACTTTGAAAATAGGAAAACTCTCTTGACTTTTACCTTCGAAAATAGACCTCTGCGAAATAAATTGGCGATGCAAGCTAAATCAAAGTATCAAGGGGATGATCCTGCAGCGTGGAAGTGTCTATGAAGAGTCCGAGCAAACAAGTCCTATGATTAGCCACTAGAAAACTGGAAAACAGAATCAGGGACCCTGCTCTCTTGGAACACCCGAGGGTCCAAACACCTCTTTGGGGAGCAATCTGCTAACTAGTGTATGGGAGGATTGGTTCAAGAGGCCCCCCTCCCCTGCATCCCCTCCCCCTTGTGAAGTCCATGGCTCGTCTGGGGTTCCCCCTGCCACCAGGGCCCAGGTGGTGGGTGGGCCACTGGCTGAAGACATTGACCAAACATGCTGTATTTAGCTAGGCCCTGGAAACCATTTTGTGAAATCAAGATGGTTTGAGCCCTGTGCACCTCAGCGCGGCCCCCACCCTTGGAGAGTCTCACTTATCCCTGTGGCCGCAGCTCTCTGGCAGATCCGCTGAGAGCCCGTTCCCACGAACAGACGGCCATGAGCTAGCGCTAGATGCAAACATTGTAACATTCTCCTTCCGCAGTGTATCACTGTTCTCAGTATGACCCGGCCAGCAGGGCCGGGGTGGAAAAGAACTGTAAAATGGTCCCCTGACAAAAGCAGAGCCCCCAAAAACTAATGAGCAAACTACTTGTGATGAAACCCTTCGCTCCATGACCTTTCTGACTAAAAACCTGTAAACCTCCATGAAGATGGCAGAATGAGTGCTTATATGACATTCGGGGTAAAGTACCCACATCCCGTAGCTATGCGCAAATGGTAAAAGTGTCCCGGGGTTTTCATGCAATATGTTTCGCCGAGAAGACTGCACCCCAAGGTCCCAGGCCATAACTGAACTAATGCTGCTAGAGTGCAAAGGAAGACAAATACAGCCCTATTGGGAGCTCATGTAAGTGGTGCACGAAAATGCACAATATGTATGTCCGAGCTCACCATGTGTCACTGCCATCAGTCTTATTAGCGGGTTGTTCCTGCGTGCTCCACCAACCTTACTACTACCTCGCTTACCGCACATGTATAGAAATATAACAAAATGTTGTGGTTGTTAAATACTTAGCATATAGGTAACGCATTTGAAATGGCCATGTAAAAGGCACTAACAATGTCAAAAACATAAGCTTTGAAAAGACTCAATGAGTATTGTATATTATATGAATGTTTATGCCTCTTCCACTTAAATCTGCAACACACGAGGAAAATACCTTTGTGAGCATATGCAAGGCCATTCCCCCTTCCTCGCCATTGAAGCCTGCCAGACGAAAAAGCAGAGGCCTGTGCCGCTCTGCTCCACCTCCCCCAATTCGGCTGGAGCCGCTTCAAACATTCACATTCCCCCCGCAGCACCCAAGGCCACGGCCTGCCACCTGAATTATTTACAACCCAGCAGTAAACCCCGGCCTTAAAACACAGATCCGAAGGCGCCCTTTCTTAGGCTCCACGACCCACCGGCTCACCTTAGGTTAATGGCCCCTGTAAAATTAGAACACCCAATAGTATAGCAACACTACAGGAACACATTCATAATGACTTCTAACAAGACATGATAACTTGGACAGCCCGTCCCATGCCCTGAGACCCAACCTCGCGACCTATGATACCCGGTCAACAGGACGATGGTAACCATGTATTGATGTATCACCAAAAGACCCCACTCTAGGTGCATTCCTCCTGTGTTGCATTAACCTGTAGAATAACCTATTGGAAGATTTATCGGAGAAGATAATATTGCAATGTTGAATGACTGCGGTGTGCGTGGCCTTAGGGCAGAAAGTCAGGAAAGACGTTCATCACTGACACTGGTCACGGCTGGCACAACAACACCGTCCGGATGAGCCCAGCTGACCTGCTCGGCCCAGCCCACGAGGGTAACCAGTGACGTCCACCGACCACGGCAAACCACATCGCAGCAGCACCTATAGTTAGTCGTCGCCACCCAAACCCCACGAACTTGTGCCCCCTATAGCATATAGGTTCTTATGACGTTTTTTGTAAATATATACGCGTGTCTTTGCTATTGTCAGGCAGAGCGCTCTCAGAGTTTGCAGAGTCCTTTGCATGCCCTATTCTGATTGATAAACTCCCATTTAAGCTCACCCGCACTTTGTCTTAGCCTTATTCCCATCTTGGGAGAGTCCATTATTGTCTCCCATTGTGGGGAGGATCGTGCTATCTGGGGGACGCTCGCCTTCACTAGGAATAATACAACATAATCTGTCTACTAGAGACATGGATGCGTGGTATACCTTCCTGAGATGGTTATGTCACTCTATTAAATCCAGCATTAAAGGCCAACGTGGAAGACCTTATGCAGGGCTATTGACCATTTTTTAAATTAACCTTAGATGCACGATCAAGAAAAGTGAAAACATCAATCCCTTTATCCAAGTAGTGACTCTGCAACATACACACATAGAAGGAGATCTTCCAACATATACAGTGATCCTAAACCTGTCCTGGAACCCAATTCTAATACCGGCAAACAAATTAATCGAAATAATAAATACGATAATTGACAACTGCCATTTGAGTTTAGCACATTTGTAACTTCTAATTTGTGGTGATTTAAACTTAAAAAGTTTAGATCAAAAGGGAATGGCGAAAGACTTAGTATTCTACAGTGATGAATTGAGAACAAAGAAAACACCTTTGGCATCAAGAGATAATGCTCAGGAACTGTTATATGCTAAATGGGCAAACAACCAGAGACATTCCTGGCAAACCAACATGGAAAGAGAAAGAAATAGCGCATGCACCATTGATTACATATGGAGCTTGTGTAACTTTAGACATAGCATCGAAAGACTATACATAATACCAATGGACCGGGGTGATCACGATGCAATCTGACTGACTTGGAAAATCCGTAAATAAAACTAAACGAGATTTCTCCTACCGGAAGTAGAAGTAAACAAAGGAAGAAATCGCCTAGAATTCACAGTGAAAGACATCAAAACACTAACAGAAAAATATCTGGAGCACTCTAAAAAAGATCACACTGGAATCTCCTATGTGCCCCAATTTCATGCTGCGAGGCCACACAAATTGGGTTTAAACATCTGCATCAAAAAACAAAACATCAATACAGCACTGAGGTGGCACAACAACGAAAATCCCTAAGGAAGGATCTCAAAAAAGCAAAGAAGATACAACAACCACTGAGGTCTTGTGTTATAAAGCAAAGAAAACAGCAATACTGTAGCTGGACGACTGCATTTCGACTACTCTGAGAACAAGAACAAGGTGAGGCGATGCCGAAAGCAATCTGTAAGGCAAATGTTAGAAAGACTTGGGCACTGCTAAATAAAACAACCCTAAACCAACAGGCGATTTTGAGCAGTGGCGTAACTGAAGGGCAATGTATAGAACACTACACAAGAGTATTTACAGACGTGAATAAAAAGACAGATCTTCCTAAACTGCAGCTACCGTGGAAGATCAAAATCGATCAAAACGATGGCATTAGAAATTTGAAATCTTCGAATGCACCCGGTCTGGATGGGCTGACAAATAAGATCCTAAAAAAAGTACCGGAAGAATGGGCCAAACCTATGTATGAAATATTTAAGAAGACAACAAAAACTGGCAAACTGAATCTAACCTGAACAACGGGCATTGTCATGCCGATTTACAAACAAGTGGACAGAATGAATCCCAGAAATTACAGGCCCATTGCCTTATTAGATGTCATTGGAAAACTACTTGCAACACACATTCAAAAAGAACTTGTATGCTGGGCTAATAAATATAACATCATGGACATAAGGCAAATCGGGTTCATGAAGCGCACAGGAGCAGATCTTAATCTTTTTATTCTAAATGCTCTGAAAATGCATACAATCAAAAATAAAATCAATTTATATCTTGCATTTATCGATCTCCAACAGGTCTTTGACAGCGAAAACCGGTCAAAACTATAGGACAAAATGTGTGTGTAGAAATGCCCAAATGTGTTATTGGAGATCATTAAGGCCTTCCATATTGATACTTCTATTTGTATACAGTTAAACAAACAAGGTGATCGATTCTCGGAAATAAAAACAAACAAAGGTGTGAAACAAGGCTGCCCTCTGGTGTGTACATTATTTAACCTCTACCTAGAAGATTTGCCATTAACCTTGAAAGACGTGGCTGATTTTCCCCCAAAAATTAACAGCCAACACATTTTGTGGATCCTATATGCAGACGATTTAGTGCTGATCGATCATACTCATATAGGACTCCAACGAAAAAGGAGTCATCTAGAAGATTAGATGCTAAAGAATGAGTTAACGATCAATAGCGAGACATCAAAAATCATAAGCATTGTATATGGTCGCTAGAAAACGACTTCATTTAAGTGGAGAGTAGGAAAACGAAATGTTGGAACAACTTGATTCAGATACTTGGCATGAAATTTAACAAGGCATTTGGCGAAGTAACCTGGATAAATATTCTCAAATCGAAAATTAAACTACTTGCCTCACAAGGAGCCATAATTCATGCACGGAATGGAAAATGTGCAATGCTGCCACTGATATTGTTCTATAAACAAAACGTGGTGCCAATAATGATTTATGGCAGAGAAGCAGCCTTAAGTTTGATTTGGACAACCTGGAATCTGCTTGAAGGCGCTTTTTGGAAAACTGGATTACACATAGCTAAATGCGCTCCAATGAGTGTCGTAGAATGGAATTGGGTCTGAAATCACTACATGCAATAATATTATGGAATAGCCTATTAATCTATATGAAACGTATAATGAAGGACTCGGCTTTACCATATCATATTCTATTCAGGCCAACAAATGGATCCTATACGTGGCCTATGGGTGAATGGCACACGATGTGCACAAATCACCGGGAAGACTTGATTACGAACCCTGATGCAGTGAAAAAAAGAGCTACAACAGAGAGACTGGATTGAAACACTAAAACCAAGAGCAAATTCCCCAATGAACCACATAGGCTAAATACGGTGCTAAAATATCTTCAAAAATGTCGAAGCCGCTATCATTGGAACCAATTTCTATGGCTAAGGTTCAACCTTTAACACACCAAAGAGAATATGTTCAGAAGAAAGCAAAAGAACTGCCTTGACAATGTTTGCTGGTTTTGCAAACTGAACATGAAAATAGAATCAGCGAAACATTTGATATCTGTTTGTCCGGGGTTAACATCGCAGAGGACATTATATCTAGGAAAGTACATCACAAATGCAAGTTCACTATCTGTCGATGAACGGCGGAGTCTATTTTTGCTAGGCGAAAAAACATCTCTTGTTGGCACAGGTATAAACATTCTTGATAAAATACTAGAAATCCCTGAGGTGGCTGTATCTTCACCAGGGTCAAGAATCGAGGGGTGAACTATGTAGTAACGCAACCGGCGAAGATTCCAAACACGACAACAAAGACTATCTCGACAAATGTGTCATAAAGGAATGATAAAGCGATTTTGTTTCATGTGTAAAAAAGGTTTGTAACAAACTATAACACAATAAATAAATAAATAAATACTCCTAAAACTACCGGGAAATCAAATACTAATGATCAGAATCTCATCATTCTATGCTCCCACCAGCCTTCTAGTAAAACACATAAGAGTCACATTTCAATTCACGTGGGCCAAGAGTCAGTAAAAGGGCAGTTCTGTAGTCATGTTAAGGGCCTTGTGATTTAGACGGTAGCAGTAAAAACTGGTGTTATTTTTAATGATTTTTCCGTTATTTTTTCCTTTCCGTTCAACCGGCCTTATTATTGGTTGAGAGGTATTTAAAGCAACGCCAGGGAATACCGCCTGCGGAAAATACTGTACGATTATAACATCAGATTAGAATTTAAAAAATCCACCCGTTTTTCATGGAGGTATAAATTGGAACGATCCCCGCCCCCCATCCCTGCCCACATTTTCAAAGAAAACATTGAGTTGTGTGGAGGGATGCACCAGTGCATGCCTGTTTCATGGGTAAAGAAAATGGGTGGTATCGCTTGAGGGTGTGAAAGAAGCAGACATCTCAAAGTCAACCTTCTCATCCACTTTGCAATGTAATGCACAGAAGGGTGAATGCTGACCCTTCATTGCACCTATGTACAATAAACAGGAGCGGTGCGATCAGCTACCGGGCCGAATGATTTTGGGGGTGAGCGATACTAGAAGAAAACATGAGGATGTTCAGAAATACTGCATGTGGTAGTTATTAAAATCTGCATGCTTTATTACCAGTAGGGCGGCAAAGTGATAATATTGCAGAGAACCCCAGATTTTTTCACGTGCTAAGACTAGAATGTGACCTGGTTTGTGACAAATCTAGACAATTCGTTCCTTCTCATCAGAGGGGAGCATCCCCCTTTGAGGCTAGGGAGGTGAACCCATAACCGCAAGACCCTCCCTAGGGGTCTGGGCAAGTGGGACCTCACTGGGAGTGGCTCCCCTCTTGGGAACAAGGACTCTCATTCCAGAGTGGAACTCACAGTCCAATCCCCTGTGCCTGCATACATGGATGTGGAAAAGACTTTCATATCTCCTGCTTTTCACAAATATCCTTCTTCTCATGTGTTGGCTACAGGCAATGCCGAAGACAGCCTGAATACCATGATCAGTGAGGAAGGACACTGTTCTGTATATTCCTTTGATGTGTATAGCAATATAAGAAAGGAAACCCCTGTGGAGGAAAGGGTACTGCTACGCAGAGGCGAGCTTCCCATTGGTTGACGCCCTGGAGAAGCGGAGCAACGCTGGGCCACAGAGCCAGTGGCAGCGAGGAGGGCGAACAAGCAGCAAGCAAAAAGCCTGTGAGTTGGCGTTCTACCTGACGAGGAGCAGAGGTCGGACAGGGAGCAGAGACAGGAAGGCCCCCCATCTCATGTGGTGGCGTGACCACAAACGAGCAACAGTGGGCCGGTAATGGATGCCCAGACCAGATCGTTTGGGGGAGCCTGAGTCCCTGAGCTCTACATATGTCAGACCGTAGCTACGGAGACAAGTAGCCGCAGGGAAAGCCAACGAGGATACGAGAGCCTGAGATCCCCAAAGGAGAACCTACCATTACAAGATACGAACATTGTGATTCACAGTTCTGAAAGCTATCATGGTTACGGGAGCCTGAGAAACCTGAATGTGCAAATAGCCTATAGAAGGGAGATCGATAATATACAAACATTGTGAATAACTGCTGGGGAAGCTACAAAGATTACGGGAGCCTGAGAAACCTCAATGTGCAAATACACTATAAAAGTGGCATTTCTATAAGAATACGAAGGTTGTGAATAACCGCGGGGAAAGGTGCCAACGTGGTGGGAACCTGAGAAACTTGAGTGTGCAAATACCCTATGAAAGGGGGATGGATACAAATATGAAGGTTGTGAATAACCACTGGGAAAGCTATCGTGGTTACGGGAGCCTGAGAAACGTGAGTTTGCAAATGTGTAATAAAAGAGAGATTGCTGAAAATACAAACATTGTGAATAACAGCAGGGAGAGCTATCAAGGTTACAGGAAACCGAGTGAGCAAATACCCTATGCAAGGGGAATTGAGGAAGAGATACGAACAACTGAATTAAAGCTGCGAAAGCAACAGAAGGTACAGAATTCTTGCAGGACAAGGTGGAGAGACGCCCTGGGTAAAACAACGTGGCTGAAACTAAATAACCTTTATGAGTTTAACAGGACCTTGGAGAAAACCCTACGCCTTGATGGAGGTAGGCTTTCTTTTGTTTTTTACAAGCGATCCTGGAGTAGTGGAAATATTCCTAACAAGAGACAGTTTTCTTTGTTAACAGGAGAAAATGCAAACCCCTAACTTGATACAAAGACTGGGAAGAATATCCTGCTTTCTGAAAAGGAACTTTGAAACCTAAGAACAGAACAAAGGCAGATGCCCTGCTTAGGCTATTGTACAAAGCCCCCCATTTCCCTTTTTAGTTAGATGTTTTTCTATGGTGGTAGGGCCAGTTTGTTGGATAGGATTCAGACTGAAGATCTTATTTTTGGACTTTAAAGCACACCCTTGGTCTCTGTTTTGTCAGGTCGGGAACTCCCCTCATAGCTATAGGGCTAGTTGGGCATGTTTCCTTTTCAATTTTAATAACACTACTGAAAATTACCTCTAATTCTTTGACTCCTACTTCTGGTTCACCACAGTTTCCATTTTATGAACCTTGGAAAGAGTCTTGCACATGGGTAAACCCAGCCACACAGTATCTTTATAGAGAGTGGCCTGCTGGGAAATCCCGGGATGAGTAGTGCATGAAGATCTACTGATGTAAACTCCTAACAGTGGATGTCCTAGCATCCTAACCAGTCAAGTGGCACAGCGAGTTGAGCACTTGCTTTGACATCCGTGCAGAGTCTGCTAACGCAGGTTCGAATCCTGGCCGGGCCAAACTCAGCCTTTCACCCTTCCGAGGTCGATAAATGAGCACCACACAACGTGGGT
Source organism: Ambystoma mexicanum (assembly GCF_040938575.1). NCBI lineage: Eukaryota > Metazoa > Chordata > Amphibia > Caudata > Ambystomatidae > Ambystoma > Ambystoma mexicanum. The sequence continues at coordinate 1,173,797,697 of NC_090936.1, forward strand.
AATAATAAGCAGCGCTCAGATACCTGAGGGTTCTTAGCGCTATATAAATGCGAAATTATTATTATTATTATTATTTTATTATCCTATATCCCCTACTTCCCCGGATACAGTGGTATCTTCCACATGTGGTGACTCCACAGAAACCGCCACAACATCATCTTCTGGGTCCAACTCCTCTTTCATTCTCTTCCACCAAGGGAGGGTTGGTGTAAGGCCACTCTATCGAGACAGCAAAACAAAAGGGTCCTAATTAAACAAGAATCATGATGGGGATTAAAAGTAACCAGCGACAGGGCTCTCGTCCCAGTTCTTCCTTTCTGGGCACATGGTCAAACTGCCCTCTACACACGAGGCAATTGTTCATCATGCGTTTGATGTCTGAAAGTTCCATCGCGGGTCCCCCTAGGGTCTACCTTGCAGGACAACTTTAGGTCCTCCTGGGGAGCAGTGGTTCCACCAGCTTGATAGTTCTTCGCCCATCTCCCCCCTTTCACTCACACCCTTCTGGGCCTTCTCTCCTTTGTGATGTCTCACTTCCCTATATTTTGGGCCTGGTGCAGTCTCGCACTCTTTATCTTCTTCATTTTTCAGCTCTAAGCCTAACTACGCCCCCTTTTCTGGCGCCTTGATCTCGCTTGCTTCTCCCAAGGTGCACTTTTTCACTCGTTGTTCTTTATATTGTCTTATCTTAACCTCCTTACTTTTCATAGGGTGTAGTCCTTCAAGCTCTCTTCTCAGTCCCGTCCCTTTCTCCCTGCAATCCTTGGTATCTTCGCCTCTCACAGATATGTCTTTACCGCCAATTACACGTTTCTTCATTTCACCTCCCTTCTGTTCTTCCCCTCCTTCTGTTCTCAACTCCTCCTGTTTCTTCAGCCATTTCTTTTGCTAGGGGCTGGCTTTTGTTTTTCTCTTTTCTTAAAACACCATTCCTTGCTCTGGACGTGGTCTTTCACCCTCTTCCCTATCAATGCCCAAAGGTCTCTCCAGTCCTTTCTTTTGTCCTCTATGACCTTTCACCTTCTCTCTTTCACCACTTCTACTCCATTCTCTTCGTCCCATCTCTGCTTCTCTGTTCCACCACCTATATTTCTTTTGTTCACTTCCTCCCCCCCACTCTGTAATTTCCTCTTCACCTCTTTGTAATTCCAACACTAATTTCTTCTCTTTTGATTCTGTCTTTTCACTTTCAATGGACTAATCTCTCCATCCTCCCTCTCTCTCTCCTCTGTGTTTACTTTCTACTTCCTCTGTTACTTCTCCAATCTCCTTTGTCTTCACTTTCTCAGCTCCTCCACCTCATTCACTCACATCTAGTTTCCTGGCTTCCTCTACCACTCTACACCACATTGGCCATCCTTTCCTCCCAATTATTTCCCTCCTAGTCTTCTCTCCTCTTTTATACCCATCCCCTTCCTGGACCTCTCAGTTAACAGGTGGCATTGATTCTCTGCCAGGGCTAGGGATTAGTTTCTCCATCTCAGAGAACTCTGCTTCTCCGCTAATGGAAAGTAGCACAGCCGCAGCTGGTTTGTGACTCTGCGGACTATGGCACAGAAGCCGGAACCCTTACATTGACGTCAGCGGACCCTGTCATGGTGGCAACTGGACTTCTGCTTCACTCTATTGACACCCGTCATGCCAGTCCAACCTCCACGCCGGCAGATTGGCCCACCTTCATCTCTTAGCTTGGACCTCCGCCAATCCTGCTACCACTCCGTGACCACAACCTTCCTTGCTGGCAGCGCTTCAAGCACAAGCTGTGAAGACTGACATTCACCCGTAGCGAGGACCTGAGCCCTCCTAAAGCTGTATCGCCTTGTGCTCCTCCATCATACCTCTGGGAGGAGGAGGGGACAGTCAATGTAAGAGGCACTGGGTATCACTGGTGATGATCTTTACTATGCTGGCCCCTTAAACCATCTATCATGAGGAATTGGGAAGTAACTTTGTCTTCCTCCCTTTAGGACCTTGCTTGGGACACTGTCACATAACAGAATTCACAAGATAATGGAAAGCCTTAACAGTGGTCACTTCAAGTTGGAGTTGGGAAAAAGAAGTTTATAAAAGATAGCGACGCTAACCATTCGGATGTGATAGGATGAGGGCGTAGCCAGTTAGAGTTTAGACGCCAAAATGTCAACATAATCTTGTTACTAACATCCCCCTATCATAATCCCACCCTGCATTAATATCTCCATAGCAGAATATGAACCTGAGGAGGATAGCCCAATCTCTCCTGCCCGCACTCACCCCAAATGTGAGAGGACTAGGGCTATGATAGTAAATAACCCCAGTCGCTGAAAAGGTTGGGAGCGCTTGATGGCGTGAGTGGGGGTGGTGGAGTTGGGCCGCAAGATATTAAGAACATACTGATATCATTGTTTGGGCAATTGTTGTGTTCAAATCCCGGTCTGTGGACATATTTTCTGTGGGGATATCATGACCTGGAACCAAAAGGGTATTGCAGGGCATGAACCCCTAAATGTCCTTGAAAGCTCTGCGTGGATCTGCTTGGGTAGGAAAGCTGAGTTGCAGGTCTCAGGGACTTTTTTGTCGATGCGCTGTGTTCTTGGACCTATGCAAAGTTCCCGAGATACATGGCTGAAAAAGATCCCTGTTGTATCTGTGCCAATGATATGCCGAGTAATGAAAGTTAGGTATCATTTTGGGAGCGGAGCCAAAATGTCTGACTCTTCAGAACGGAGACGCTCCATCATGCATAATAACATGTGCGGTGAAGAGAGAATTATTCATCAACAAGAGATTTCAGTAGCTTATCCTTTTCTGCTTGATTGAAAATCGATTCCGTCCATATCAGACTTTGGTGAAGCTAGAACCTTAGGGCACCCCCTTCTTTTAGTTCTACAATAAACATTCTTGAAAGAGTTGTACTTTAAAAGATCGCACGCACCCTATTCGGAGGTTCATCAGAGCTTTACTTGAGAATTAAAAGGAGGACACCTGCCTGCCTGAACCTGCAGCGCCAGCTGTAAACACCATCTGAAAACCTGCATTCCTAAGGAAAGAACCAAAGTGTGTAGGAGGAAGGTGCCTGTCTGCCAACGGGACTGCTGCCAACCTCTTAGCGGTTAGTACACCGCCACTTAATTTGCCACAGTGCCCTGAGGCAATATACTCACTTTGCAAATCCTTTCAACCGTGTACTGAAAACTTGATCTCTTGTAGAGGATGTTTCAGCATGAATACCCATTCTGCTATGAGCAATACAGACCGGTGTGCCCATCTCCAGTCGTCAATGGGACGGAAAGTATAGAAGAGGCTTAGATATTACTTTGGAAGATCGACCCCCAGAATTGAGGCGGTAGTGGGTTCGACAGACGAGGGACCGTCACTGAGAAGGGTCTGGACCCAGAGCAAGATTTCTTAAATCTCAGATCACTTGTAGTCCATTTGTGACTTTTCTCCTGGCTTGGTTTTGAATCACACATCAGCTTATTGGTCAAATAAAGTTTTGTATACATATAGTCAAATCACACAGTGCATGCTTGCTCTGAACTGCATGCCCCCCTTAATTCAGCTCCTCATTCTTTTTGGTAGGTTTTGATTGCAGACCACTAGGTATTGCACATAAAAGTGCAAGCCTGTGTGTACTTCTTTAGTTTAGGATTTAAACTGTGTTCTGTATACTTTGCCCTATTGGGTAATGTGCCTGTTTGTAGGGGTGAAACTTGCAGTGGCTAAGAAGGCCGGGTGCCTCCACTTGCAATGTGATGCAAGACCCGGAATGGTTGTGGGGAGTATCCTCAAACCCACCCCACTATGCCTCGGTCAGGAGGCACATTCTTGTAAAATTACACCCAAGAAGACTGTGGCTTTAAGGGGTTTGTGTAATATTGTTCAACCTGCCAGAGTCCCGCATGTAACTAAGGGTGGCCCGGAGAAACCATATTAGGGATTCCTCAGTGTCCGGAGAGGACACATAGAACCCCCATCCGAGCCAACGGAGAAATATTGCCTGGGCATGATTGAGAGAGAGCCATCAGAACAAAGCAAGGGCAGGCCGCACAGACCACTGCACATCTAAAGACGTGCACTTACCTTGTGGCACACAGGAGCGGGAAAGGAACTCAATATGGTGATGTTCTCCATGGCCAGACTGCCTCTGCAGAGTGAAAGTGTTTGTGTGCATTGTGAGAACCCCAAGGATATTCTCACTCCTAAACCCCTTGGATCCTCCGGGCAGGTGGCCAGGGAAAGGCCATCGCTTTTGGATCCAGACCCTGGGGTTGGAGAAGCGAGGGAGGAACACCAGGGTGGAGGCTCCTTGGGGACTGGAAGTGGGGTGCCCTCAGGTGAGACATGGTATCCCCTTTTCCTGTTAATGACCAATCCAATCCAACCCTTCATCCATTTTCATGGCCTTTTATAAGCCTGTTCCCCTCATTGCTCCCCATTTTACACTTGACAGTACTGGGACGAAGAAGAGGAAACTAAGAACAATGAAGACCACACTCTTTTACCACTCTGGTACTTGGACGAGGAAGATGCTTGCTAAGAACTGTAGAGGTCAGGTATGTTCTGTATATTGTGGTCAGGCAGGGCTGATTGGACAGCGACACCTGTAGCCTGTCAAGGGGCTGCAGGCGTATAAAAGGAGACAAACGTAGCACTATGGGAACCAGCAGGGAAACCTGTGCGTGGAAGGGCGACAGGAGCAGCACCGGAAAGGCTGGTGCAAGCGTGGCGTGGTAGCTGGGGCTCCGCCAAGCAAACCGAGCGTTACAAAGGGAGCCGTTCAAGATGCTTGTTTCCCTGTGTTGGGACGACGACACAGGGGCGCCTGAGGGGCAGGAGGCTGTATGATCCATGCTGCTGTGGAGCCTTTGAACGCAACTGTTGAGTTTCTAGCCAGTGAGAAACCTGGTGCGTGAGTATTTAATTGGTTATTCAAGGAATACTTTTGTGGGGTAAAATATATCCCCAGAATGCCAGAAATAAAGAGGCCAGGGTCATTTGTGGAGTCCCATTGAAGTCTAAAGCCAGCACAGAAATGGTGATATGAGGCCTATTGAACTGAAGACAAGCCTAAATCTCAAATGAAGGAGACACATGCTGGGAAGTTCAAAAGTGCAAAGATATGCACAGTGCATTTCAGCAAGGAAAGAGAAAGACATGTGGCTGAAAATGCTGTTTTACTAAATCCATGGAAAGCTACACTTTCTACTTACTGCAATCGAATAATACTAAGTGATTGTTGCGCAAGGAATAAACCCAAACTTTGAAGCTGAATGTATTAAAGGCTGCAGGAAACCCAAATAGCAAACCTTAAAAAGTGAATACAGTGTGACAAGGCTTCCATATGAAAAGGGGTGTGTAACACATGGTGACAGACCCACGAGGCAGCCAAGGAGGAGCCAGAAGAGCCTAGGAGCACACCGCAAACTCAGAAAACAATTAAGGAAACCAAAGAAAGGTCACCTGGTGCACAGGAGCAAGTACCAAGGAACCTGTGGGAGATCTTCAAGTGTTGGTGAAGGGAATCCTGAAACTTGGCAGATTTATATGTGTTGTCTTGGGATTGGAGTCTCAAGACCCACCAAGGAACTTGTGTGAGCCATTGAAGTCTTGGGGAAGGGATCCCTGAGGTTGGCAGGTTTATATGTGTTTTTGTGGGATCGGATCCCAAGACCGTGTTTGGGTTGTATTATTTGAAACTTGGAGATGGGAACCCCAGGACTGAGTCATGATCTATATTGCCTTGAACTAGAGAAAGGTAACCCCCAAGACTCTTTTACATGGAACTTTCTTGTGCTTGGGGAAGGGAAGCTGAGAGAAAGCTGTGAGCTGGAAGAAGCTCAGACCTTTAAGTTAAACACTGCTTCTTTTGACTTTGACATCCCTACAAATATTTTCATTTTTAGTTGTGAGGGCAAGAATAGGTTTGGGACACAGACAGACTATTAGGTTGAACTCTTTGACTTTGAATAGCCTTAGTTTCTTTACGTAGGGAAATCCCACCTTAGCATAAGGAAGGTTAGGCCTTCAACCATCCTGACATTTAAGTTAACAAATATCTTTTGTTTAATCTTGAAGTCTGTTGTCTGTGCCTTGCTTCATGATGCCTTCAGATCACATGTCGATGTTGAAAAGTAGAGGAGAGAGGCTGGATCCCTGAAGGACTCTGCAGGATATATATTTGGTGTTGGACATGAACAGTGGTAGGTAGTTTCTTTTGGTTCGGTTTGTGAGGAATGAGTTAAGCAGATTCCTGAATGACACATTCCATCAATCTTTTTATTAGTGTTGTGTGGCTGATTGTGTCAAATGCTGCTGATATGTCCAGTAGTATGAGGGCCTATTGGGCGTCATTTTCTGCGTTTATTTTCAGGTCATCCCATATTGATAGGAGTGCTGATTCTGTTCCTCTTATTGGTCTGAAGCCAACTTGTGACCAGTCGAGTGTTCCGTTTGTTTCGACGTATTTTAGTAGGAACTTGTACACATGGTTCTCCAGGATCTTTGCTGGGTAGGGTAGGTTGGATATCAGTCTGTTGTTTCTCAGGTCTTCTGTGTTTTCTGATTCCATTTTTATCAGTGGTTTGATGTACACTGATTTGAATGCGTACAGTACTATTCCTCTTTTGAGTGATAGATTCATTAGGTTCCGGAAGTGTATCGCTGGGGTTCTCTGGTTGAGCATTCCTACAAAGATGTCCGAGGGGGCAAAGGGGCCCTTGGGGATCATGCAAGGTTGGTGTCCTTGATCAGTGTGCAAAGGTTTCTTATGTGATTGGTTTTAGGCGGGTGAGTGTTGCTGTACTCTGCGTTTCGCCCAGTGTATACGGTCTGGCAGTTGTGGTTGTATTTTCCGGGGTTGTGTTGATCGACTCCTGGCTTGTATCTATTTTTTTTAATCTCAGGTGGTTGGTGATGTTGTCACAAAGTTCTTGTATCAGGATGGTGGAATTCTTGCAGGATGAGGGTAATAGTATTTTTTTGCTTTGAGGACTGTTGATTTGTATGGTTTGAGCTATCTTTGATGTTTTATTTTGTTTTATCGGTTGTATTGTTCTCTCCATTTTATTTTCCATTTTGCGGTTGTTGTTTTTTTAGTTCCTTCAGTTCTTCTGTGAACCATTTTGACGCCCGTTTTTTGGGTGTTGCTTTGATTGTTTTTGCTGGTGCCAGCTGGTCCACGGCCTTGCTGATCCAACTGTTGAGTGTGTTTTCTGCTGTGTCTACGGTTGTTTCGGTGGGTTCTGTTCTGCTTGGGAGGGTCGAGTCTAGAAGGTCTGTGAGGGCTTCGACGTCTAGGTTCTTCCAGTATCTTTCTTGCTGGCATAGAGTAAACCCCTACAAGCTAGTAGGCGGGTTTGGGATGTGATGTAGAATGGTATCAGGTAGTGGTCACTCCATATTATCAGTGTAGGCGGCACATATGTGCAAAGTACTTCTCTGTAGAAAATTGCATCTGGGGTGTGCCTGGCGTTGGTGGATCCATTTACTATTTGCTTGAAATGCAAAGTTTCCAGGAGTGTGCAGAGGGAGTTTGGTGGTATGTAGATCAGGAGGAATACAAAGTTTGTTTGGTCATAGAGTTCTATCTAGATGAGGAGTGATTCACAGTCTTCTACGTCAGTTGTGATGAGTTCAGATGCTCGGATGTGTTCTTTGTGTATGATTGCGTTTCAGCCTCCTCTTTGGTTTTCTCTGTTGGAGTGTATTAGTTTAAATTTGTCTGGTATGGTTTAGTTTGCGATGGCTTTGTAGTTGCCCGATAACCAGGTTTCTGTAAGAAAGAGCTCATCTGTGCCTCCTTCGCTTAGAAGGTCATGGATTTATATTGAGTGATATGCCATGGATCCAACGTTGAGAAGGCCGCAATATACTTTATTTGATTTTCCTTTCAGGTTGTATTTTGAATTGTTCATTTGGTTCTATGTGTTGTCAGCTGGGTTTCCGTTGCTGGTGGTTCTCTCCTGGTTGCATTTTTTGGGAGGTGGAGTTATTTGGTGGTCGGTCTCTTCGTCGAGTAGACTGATAAGGTTGATGGCAGGGTTGGTCGGTGTTGGTTCATTTCGGCTGGTGAACTGTCCTGTTACCCGTCCATTGTTCCAATATTTGGTGATATAGGGCATGTAGAGGGTAATGGATTCCCGATTGCCCCTGGTTCTGGTTGGGGTATTGTCCTCAGTGTAGTCTGGGTTGGAGTGTTTTGTCAATTGTTACATTTGGCCTCCTGGTGAGGTCTGTACTGGAAACGCTTATTGCCGGTCAGTTTGTTGTTGCTGGTCCGCCTTTGCTTACCAAGCAGTCGTATGTGGAGAGGTAGCGAGAAATGTAGTCCATCTTTGCTCTTTTCTTTGTATGGGTTGTGAAAAACCAGAGGGTGTCTCATCCGCTAGTCCCTGGGGATCTCTATCACAGGTGGCCAGGGCACGGCCATCGCCTTTGGATCTAGACCCTGGGGGTGGACTAGTGCGGGAGGTTCACCTGGGTGATGGGGTCTTTAGTAGCTGGGGGTTAGACAGCCGATGGTGAGACACAGTATTCCCCCATTTTTTGTTCATCTACCCCATCCTATTTTTTAGGATCTTCCTTAGTCCCAACCCCCCCTTTTTACACAAACACTGGGCTGAGGAAAAGGGTGACTGAGAGCAACCAGACTAACTCTCCCATATTGTACTGGACATGTCCCGTTAATTTGGTCAGGCAAAGTCAGGCACTTTACACTAAGTGCATAGAACTGATACTAGTTAGCTCTGCTCACACAAATAAAAAGCAACACCTAAAGACACACTCTGAGCAAGGCGGAACATGAGTATGAGCAGAACTTCCGGGACGAAGGCACACCTACTGGACCAGATCAATGGATCAAGGGACAAGAGCAGTGGGTCGACACCCCCAAGAGTTCCCTACTGGAGGTTGTTGCCTCTGACAGGCTGCAAAAGACATGTGGAGAAGGCCAGAGCCCACAAGTGAAGATTGAATCGTGTTTCAAGGACACCAGCAACCCTGTAGGGTGAACGTTGGAGATGGGGAGGTGAGGCCAAGCCTGTGGTACTAACCTTGACTTGTGAATTGGAAATAGCAAATCAAGAAAGAACCACACATAGCCGGTGAGTTGGCAAGCGACCGGAGAGACCAGTGTGTGTTAAAGAGAATGAAGTAGCAACATTATATCGGAAGTGAAGGCTGCACACGTGTGGATGAGACGCAGAGAAGGGCAGATCTGTGAATGAACGTTGAAGCAAAAAGCAGCTGTGGGATCAACCATACTAAGTAACGGAGTGGTCCGGGGAAGGGAAATAGCCCATTTGAAAGTCTCTGTAAAAGGTACATTGTGTGAAGTTATAAAGCAAACAAACCACAAAAGTGAATAGGTCTGTAAAGAGAGCCACGCACATTCGAAAGTCTTCGACGTACGAAAAGGGTCCCACCCCGACAGAGGGAGACCCGAAGTACAATAAAGCTTGGGGAAGGGAGCCCCCCGGCAAGTGTTTAACTGTGACATGAGAGGTCCGAACCCAACAGAGGGGGTCCTATGTGAACTGTGTGCTGTAAGGTCTGAGCCCGGCAGAGGGGAACTGTTGTGTGAACTGTGCGCTGTAAAGACCGAGCCCGGCATAGGGGGGGCCTTTGTTAACTTTTTGTTGGAATACAATTTTGAAAGTCAAGAAAGGCACTTTAACGTGGAAGGCCAGGCGGGCCTCAATCCACCGTTTGGAACTGCTTACAGTATTTGAAAATGAGCCAGAATGTGTCACCCTGCCTACAAGGACAGCTTTCCTCTGCGAGGTATAACGTGAGGAGGAGAGCTGTTTCAACTACCTTTATCCTTTAGAACACTGATTTTTCATTTGCATACATTTCTCCTTTCTACACTTTTTGTACAAGAGATAGGGCAGGCATTAGGTTTCTGTTAGTATAGGCCATCTTGATTTAACAGACTCCACTAGGGCTGTTTTGTTTATCGTCTAACTGTCGAGACTACTCCCATCTTAGTTATATGGCAAAATAGGACTGATGTCATCAATTACATTTGTGAAGTCATCTTTGTCCTGGGTGTTAGTATTAGCAGTGCACGGTGGCGGCGCGAGTTATGGTTGCTTAGGTTACCATAACGGGCAAATTTCTGTTGTTTTCGATTTTACTTGTAAACATAAGGTCCCTTTAACAAAGTTTATTTATTGAATTTCATAGGTTTTTAGTAGTGCAACTTAACCATAATGTCCCTTTAACAAAGGTTTTTTAATGAATTTCATAGGTTTTTATTAGTGCCACTTAACCATAACGTCCCTTTAACAACATGTTTTCAATTAATTTCATAGGTTTTTACCGGTGCACGTTAATGTGCTACAACTTCCTGATATCATACTTACCCCCAATATATCAGCATTTTCAGCCAATCTAGAAAGTTTCAAGTAAAAACGGTGCCATTCCCCACCTCCTAGCAACATTTTTAGCACCGTTTCCTGTTCACTGATGTTTGCTGATGTCTGATGTCATCGCAGACTTAAGGAAAGTGTCACATGACCACGCGCATGATTGGCATGATGACGTGTGCGAGAATGGGTCCGCACGACGCAAAATAGTGTGTGCTTCGCAAACAGTTGAAACTGCATTTTCAACTGATCTAGGAGGTTTCAAGTTTAAGATTTGCCCTTGCAGAGCTCCTACACTACTAATGATTTTCTATTTCCAATCCAGGAGAGAGCACATACTTGAAACAATATCAGCACAACTGCTATTTAACTTGAAAAATTTCATCAGCCATGACCATCCGTCCTCGCAAGGAGCTACCACCACCACCACCACCTAGAGGGCCTCCACAATGAAAAAAGCGCAATAATGCCGAAACCAATCAAGAGGACCAGGAAGATGAGATAGAGGAAATGCCTACCTCCAGGACCCAGAGAAAATCATGGGCGTGCGGTTCTTTACCACCTTTGGGGCTGTACTGAAGGCTAAGGCTGGAATGGTTAAATCCACTTAGTGCAACATCGTTCTCAGTCGCGGATAACCTGGGCAGTACTCCTACGGGACTACCTCCATGCGATGCCACACCAAATCCAACCACCAGGTTGTTCTGAGAAAGGCTGTTCCTTTTTCAGGAAGCAGTAGGCTGTCTTCCCCTACCTCATCTTCCTCAACCAATACTGCCACCACACAGGCTACTCCTGTGGGGCAGAAGCTCCCACCATCTACCTTGCAAGCCATAAAAGAGGCTGTTGATCCAAATCTTTCCAAGACAACAGTACTCTGTATATACTGCAACACACCACTCTGCAGGGTGGACCAGTTTCGAAGTACTTTTGAGGCTGCAATCAAGGAGCATGAGAAACACTGCCCCTTACCTTAGATTTAAGGCAACCACAATATATTTTCGGGTCCATCTCCTCCTGTAAGGATTTCCACACATTTTGGGACCCCCATATAACTTTGCCCCGCCCCCTTAAACAAACTACACCAAACTTCACAGCATCATTTAGAGGGGCCATATACTTTTTTGCAAGGTTTCGTGAGAATTCTTGCAGGAGGCCAGGGGGGGGGAGAAGTTATAAGCTGCACAAAAAGTGCTCTTCCAATGAGTTGAACAACTTAATCATAACTACAGGGCCACTACCGCAGGCCCTGTAATATATATATTTGTGGTCATAAACTGTGCAACAGGGTGCACAAAGTTAAGGTGGCTTTAGCTTAATTTCACGGTTTTTGTTTCGTTAAGTTCTCATCTTAACTTCCCTGCAACTAAAGTTTTTTTCCTTGGAGTCCAAAACACACTGATGTAGGATTTCTGTGCGCTCAAGATTGTCGCTGGTGCAGGTCTACCGTGGTACATCACCACGTAATAAATTACAAACAGAATCCCATACTTAGCGGGAAGACCGCACCTTTGTTAGATCTCAAACAAAATAAGATGTGAACAGTCCAAACATAAATCCTTTAAGGTATCAAGCCATGGGGAGGCAGATGAAGAATGAGCAGCAACGTGTTTCACACCGCTTGGTGCTTGTTCACACAGCTCGATCGGTCACTAGCACTGAACTAATGAAATACAGTTAGAAAGTCCTACATTTATTTCCATGACTCCAAAGGTATGCTGTACATGCAATACAAAATAAGGCAGCCATTGTTAAAAGATGTCAAGGTGCTTCTAAAAAATACAGAGTTCATTCAAAATCATGAATACCACGGCATTATAGCAAAATAAAGACCAGAATAAATAAAATGAAAATGAAATGCGTGATGAGGCATGTTCCGCTAGCCTCCGTAGCAAATCGAGATGTAACCCTTCATTTCCGGTGGGAGGTCGCTTAGAGGCCTTTCAAGTTCTGGTGGTTGATGATTTGCCGCAATTGAGGTTGTCTAGCCTCAGTGAATGAACTTATAATCTCACTCTAAATCAGCGACATACCTTGGAGTCCTTTTACAACCTTCCTCATTTGGCATTTAAACCTTCAGACAAGGGGTTGAATATTGTTTACTTTACTTTACTTTATTTCATTTATATCGCGCACAATGGACCCGTAGGTGTGATGGCGCATACAAAACATGCAACACAAAAGATATAAACAACAAAAACATAAAAAGGAGAGCAATACAATTGCCACTGATAAAACAGGCAGGTCGAATGGATAAAACTGATCAGTTCAAAACAATGTTAACTTGGAATACGGTGACAAATGCTTCAGACCGGAGATTCTAGACAGAAACATGGGTAGGCTGCTAGCGCCGCATCCCACCACAATACAGTCGGTGTTAAGAGTGCTGCACCAGTTATCTATCTGGATTCGACGAAGAACCCTCAGGGCCTGCGTTCTAACGCAGTTAGGCCCTGCTTTTACATTGAGCCAGGCTAGGATTTTATTCCTGAGAGCCTCCCTCGATTCAAACTGTCTCGGTTTCTCCACATTGGTAATGATGACGTTTCTGGTGTCCAGGACAAAGCTCCTTAACTTGGGATCTCGAATGTTCGCCATTGTTGATTTTTTGAGTCGTGGGTCCTTATGAAGTGTAGGGGCCAATAGGGAAGCAAACTTGATGGGGGGTGGACAAGCCTCCCGTAGGACTGCAGCCTCAGGGCAGAGAGCCAAGGCAGATAATTTCTCCTGCGGGACCATATCCAGGTGCAGAGACCCAGTAATGTCTGTTTGAGAGCCCTGGTGGGATCCATGCTGGACGGAGGAGGTCTGAGTGGAATTTGCCATACTTTGTGCTTCCGTCTGTGTGGTTTTCTGCAAGTTTAGTGAAGAAGGTGCATTAAATCTTGAGCCAACAGACCCCACTGAGGCCCGGAATTCCTCAAAATTGAGACAAGCCGCAAGGACCAACAACAACTGATCCTTATAGGACGACCAGTTATCAGGTGCGTTGGGAATACTCGGCTCCTTGTTAGGGCTTTCTGATGTCTTAACTCCAAGCTGATCTCCTTTTATTATTTGCAACGGTGACATGGATTGATCATACATATGATATGATATCATATGGCATTTATAACGCGCCTATACACAAGTGTTTCAAGGCGTGACGAGGCAAGGGAGGGGGAACAAAGGGAGGACAGACAACGATCCTACTAGGCCAGGTGTCATTCGGATCGCGCAAGTGCAATCTGAATGATACCTGGCCTAGTAGGACATGGCCTACCGATCCATGATCAACAGAAGGCTCAGGTGCAGAGGACTGTTTGTGCATACGAATGGTTGCGGGGGAGCATGCAGTGCTGACATCCTCCTTAAAGTCACTATTGGGGAATCTATTTTTAACTAAAGGATTGGTGGGAGTGGAAAAGGAGAGTGGTGCAACGCTGGCACCAAACTTAGGATCGCTGTAGAGATTTTTGTTATTCAAGAGGAGTTTACTAAGGAGGGTCTGTTCCTTTTGGAGCTTTTGTCTCCTTTTTGCGCTGAGGGCCAAGACCTCAGAGAGGCGACTGCTGCTCCCACAAGAGCCTGGTGAAGGTGAATATGGAGGAGAGTCCCCTCTACCCACAGTATTAGGAAAATGACTGGATGGTACCTGTGAGGAGGCCAGATCAAATACTATAGTCTGGTCTGCAGACTTGTCCATGCTAAGCATGGTTTGTAGCCTTGGCGTGGGCATGATAGTGAGGAAAAATGTTTTCCGGTATCCAACGAGGTCCAAAGCTTGTAAGTCAAAGAAAAAAAGATACAGAGAAAGGAAGGAAACAATAGGCGCTTACCCAGGCTCACTGTTCTCATTGAACTCGCTGTTCCGTCGCAGCGAGATTCGAGTAAGGCACCCTACTCCTGGGCCTCACCCTGTCAGGACGCACCATCTAGAACGACTCGGCAGCCCCTAAGCTTGGGGGGCCACAGGGGAGAGGGATTAGTGAACTATTGTGCTGCTTAATCGCGATGATTATGTCGGAGGGGCTTTCCAGCAATTGAATGATGCGTCTTGCTATCTGTAATCCAATGCTAGTCACTTTCCTGTTATTCAGGGTTTGTTGAATACTTTGTTGAAAAAATGGACAGAAAAGGTTCTTTTGAATTTAGATTTGTGTGGATTCTTGTCACCGACTTCACATGTAGTTCCCAGCATATGCTTTTTGCCTAAAATTGACAAGTCTTTGGTGAGACCTCCTGGTAGACACATTGTGACACTATCCAGATCCTTACTTGCAAACACATACATTCTCACACCCACACACACAACCCACCCATAACACCCCCACCCACACCCTCAGCACACCCCCACCCACCCCCCCAACATAAACAAACCCCACTTACCTTCATCTTCACGCTGGGTTCCTGCAGCGCCAGTTCCCTTTCACTTCCGTGATCGGGAACCGGCGCTGCATGGTCCTTTTCTTTTCTTTTTTTTTATGGAAGGCTGCGGGGGTGTCCCCAGCAGCCCCCGCTCACTCTACCATAAAGTATAGTGAGCGGGGTGATGCGGGGGATACCCCTGCAGCCCCCGTTTCCTTTTTTTACAATGCTACCACCAAAGGATTGAACTTTTGGCGTTCGAACCTTTGGTGGTAGCATTTTTAGAACTTTTGGTCTTTCCAACAATTTTTTTACAGTAAATTCATCCTAGACCGTTTCACTCTACGTTTCTATTGAATACAAAATGGGACTAGAGGCATGCAAGTACTTTTTGGATATGGGTTTCACACAAATGGTTTTGGAAATGCTCAAATTATGTTTAAACTACAGTGTTTTTCTTTGAGGATGTCTTAGCATCAGCAGAGGGGAACGGCTATGGGCAGCACATTTGTGCCAGCCTATGCTAATCTCACTATGGGGCGGTGGGAGAACACTTTGGTCTGGAATTCATTTAATTTACAATTCACTTATCATATAGTGGCCTGGTGGCGTTATAGTGATGATGTGTTTATTATTTGGAAGGGTGGTGATGTAGAGTGGCTTAATTTTGTACAATATCTTAATCACAACAACTTCCATCTTTTTTGATGTATGTGTCACTCTTCACCCATCAGGTTTTAAGACTACACGCCATAAGAAATCTACCAGTTCAGGCGTCCTTCTCTGTGCATCCAGTAATCACCCTACTAGCTGCAAAAAGGGCATCCCTTATGGAGAGTTTGTGAGATATCGCTGCAACTGCACAGATATTGAGAGTTTTGATACGAAATGCATGCATGCGGCACACAATTTTGAATCTCAGGGCTACCGCCGACAAGTTATTGAACAAGCTTATGTTAAAGCCAGGGGTTTAAATCCCCAAAGCTTGCTTAAGGATTCTTTTCCAGTCGCGTTTGTACTACCAGTGAAGTGCGTCTTATTCTTACTCATGGCAATGTCTCTAATCAGATTAGAGGCATTATCCAAAAACATAGGCATGTCCTTATGGTCGACCATGATTTATCAAGTATTCTACATAGCCAACCATGTCTCACCTTCAGAAAATCGCCCTCCCTCAAAGATAAATTGGTGTCCAGTTATTTTATCACCTGATCCCAAAGAGGGTCCCTCAAGCTCTTGGTTATCTATTCCTGTGTAGGGAATACCTGTCTCACAGCACATAAAGTGGCTGGATATTGTTGGACTGTGCACACATCTTATTTTGTTAGAGATCCATGGACTGCAGTCTTCCCGCTAAGTGCCGGTTTTTGTTTTATATATATATATATATATATATATATATATATATATATATATATATCCTGGGTACATCAATGATAAACTGGAGTGTTTGAAAGGCATTCGCAGTCTACATTTGCCTTCAATTTTACGTAAGAGAAAGCCACATTTTACGATACAGCGCCTCGAGCATCACAATCTGGCCAGTTTCTTTAAAATGTCTTTATTTAATCCATTTTGTTAAAATTACACCATAACCTAGGTCAAGGTATCGGCAAGCAATTAAACCTGATGCATTTCGCTACTCCTCGTGGCTTGATCACATTACAGTTGTGTTTGAAAATCCTTCATTTATGGTCACCAGTAAACTGTCACAGAAAGCAGACTAATCAGACTTTGACTTTCAAGTCCCTCCTTAGTTATTACTTGTGTAACTTGCTATCTCTACCTCATGACACACATAACGCCATCTTTAAATGTCATGGCACTGTTTCTCTCAATGCCAATAAAACACACAGAAACCCTCTTTTAAACATTCTGACATGTAAATGGACTTCTTCAGTGCGGAAAATGTTGGGTACAATGTGTATTTTTCAATTTACTATCATCCAGAAGTCACTTGAAGGTAAAATGCATAATTCATATCAGCCTTTCTAGGACAACTCCTATTGAATACATATCACTAGAATGTATGAATCCAATATATGTAATAGTATATTGTGCAAGAAGATAAAAATTAAAATAAAGTGCATAGTGCATAGTGCATAATACTTATTTTCACAGTGTAACTTAACATCAAAACATTTACTTTGCTCTTTTTTTCCCCAACACACGATGTATATCTTAGTTACCAATGGAACAACTGTAAACAAATACTATTTTTTATATATATATATCCCTGCCAGCGGTAGTGGCCGTGTAGTTATGGTTAAGCTGCTCAACTCATGGGAAGAGTTATTTCTGGGCGGCTTATAACTTCACCCTCCCCAGACAAATCCTCACCAAACTTTGCTTAATAAGTATCTGGCCCCCGCAGAATGAATTTCTGAACTTTGGTGCGGTTTTGTCCAGCGGGGGCAAAGTTATAGGGGGTCCCAGAATGTGGGGAAATCCTCATAGACACAATGGAAACCAAATTTGCTCAAACCTACAGCCCAAACCGCTGGACATATTTTGACCAAATTTGGTCCCGAAGGTGTGTGTTTGTAAATTTGGTGGAAATCCGTCCAGAAGTTTTTTTTTAAATGGCTAAAAAGTAGGTCCCAAAAAATTAGTGTAGTGATGTTTGCGAACATCTCAGATGTCCGGGGACATCCATTTATATTTCTGCATAATAAGGTCGGTGAAAAGGAGTTTTTGGATGGCTTATAACTTTGGCACCACTCAATGAAACTGCATGATATTCTGAAATATCATTTAAGACCCAATCCTGAATGGTTCTGCATAGATTGGTGCTGTTTCGCCATGATCGGTCAAAATTAGAGGGGGGTTTCAACATGTTTAGATGGCGTATAACTTTGTTGCTGTTTGACGAATCTGCAGAAAAGTTAGCAGAAAGATTATAGACCCAACCTTGAATATTCGTACAAAGTCTGAATGGATTTTGTCAAGCTATGGCTAAGTTATATGACCTTTTTTTGTATGTACATTTTGACACTTTTCAAAACAATAAAACATGGACGGATTTGCAGCAAACCTGTGCAAGGAGCATTGGCAAGGATCCGAAAGCATGGTTTTGCAAATGGGCCCGTATTTTATTTTTTTGAATAGTTTTATAACGTAGGTCCAAAAAATAGTGATATACCTTTGGTGACTAAGGTCTAGCATCTGACCATGGGCAGTGTCCAGATTGTCTGGGTCATGGCCATGAGGGACTGGCTATGGGGTTAAAGTGGGCATGGCCACTAGGGACCGGCTATGTGGTTACGTCTTTCAAAATCGGGATAGGTTTGAATGGAAACAAATTGGCAATGGGCCTGGCCCTCAGCAAGGAGAAATGTCTACTGTAATTTGCTTGTTGGGGCTTGCGGCATGTCCGAAGCCGTAGGTATGAATGGGAACAAATATTCTGCTTGCGGCTGCAGCCCGACGTGCTAGACTAGATTACAACAAACTTGTGCAATGAGTGTCAGCAAGGACCTGAAAGCATGTTTTTGCAAATCTGTCTTGTGTTTTATTTTTCGAAAGTGTCAGAATGTAAGTAGAAAAACGAGTGATATAAATGTGGTGTCTGGGTAGTGGGCCTGGCCCTCGGCAAATGCAAATGTATACTCCGATGTGCTTATTGGGGAATGCAGCGTTAGTCTTAGAAGTGCACAGTGTTGGCGTGAGTTATGGTTGCTTAGTTTACTGTAACTGGCGAATTTCAAGGGTTTTCGATTTTACTTGTAACCAAAACGTCCCTTTAACAATGTTTTTTCACAGAATTTCATAGGTTTTTATTAGTGCAACTTAACAATAACGTCCCTTTTATAAAGTTACAACCGATCCCCAGAACCATCAATTACATAGATAA
This sequence comes from Ambystoma mexicanum, assembly GCF_040938575.1. NCBI lineage: Eukaryota > Metazoa > Chordata > Amphibia > Caudata > Ambystomatidae > Ambystoma > Ambystoma mexicanum. The sequence continues at coordinate 1,173,816,246 of NC_090936.1, forward strand.
AAAATTAACATTACAAGAAGAATATAACAAAAACATCTCGCCAATAAAACCTACAATTTTTAGAACGATTCATCAACTATACCAGATTTAGTTTCCTTAATGTTTATAAAACGTATAACATTTTAAAGGTCCAGTCCATTAAACTTACTCTGAAATCACATCCAAAATAATGTAAACAAATCATCGTGATCTACAGGAATGCTAAATCATTTCCCATAAGGATCTGCTGGAGCACAGCTCTCCAAAATCACACATAGTGAAAACCACACGTCCCCTGGCGAGGCCAGGTTAAGTCAGTCTGGATTAATAAATATCAATGAAATGTATCTTGAATCAAATGCCAAAATGCTCAAATATAAGCTCACAGGGTTTGCACTTGACAGATATGGGGTTCTCTTGCCATGGTTCCTGGGCAGAATCAGCCCTTTCCCCACTGTTGAGACGTGATACAGAGTAGACCGAGGGGGTTGGGGCTGAGGGTGGGCCGAAGGGAAGGAGTCATGACAGAGAGGCAAGCCACGTGGCACAAAACGGATGCTGCCGCCATGTCTACCCATGCAGAGTCTCGTTTCCATCTCACCGCTGTGCCAAAAGGTCAGGGTACCGCGCCATCTATCCAAGGGTACCACAGCTGTTGCAAAGCTGTTGCAAAACTGTTGCAAGGGGATCAGGGCCATCTTAAGCACTTTTGGGGCCCTGGGCACAGACATCTTTGGGGCCCCCCTCCACCAAACTAAAGGAATTAAGGGATCAAGAATACTGGTCATGCCCCCCACCCCATACCCGTCACGCTCAACCTATAGGTTGATATGCTGGCTTGCAGCATAATAAGCATGTTTACCCCCTTTACGTCCCCTTGCCCTCTTCATTCTTGCTTTAATCGGAATGATAAACAAGTAGCATTTGAAGACCAACATTAGCAGTCTACAAAGGGGTTATGTATATGGTGTTCTAGTACATATAGGATACTTTTTATCAATAACATCCAGGAAGGTAGATGTAGTATTAATGCAGGACTGTATGTAAAAGGTACATGTAACCCATGATAGACAGAGAACTCACATTAGCTGCCTCACAGAATGAAAAAGTGTTCATGCATGGATAGAGACCACCAATTGGAAGGGAGGAGAACGCTGCACATACCATAGCATGGATAGTGGAGACAGATTAGAAGCTACCAGGAAGGTGTCTTTATCCAGACAGACTGCGATTAGAAGTGGGATATGGTTTTCAAATAGTGTTGCCATTAGATATCAAAGGAACAAATGCCTGTGGTGTGCGATATAAATATGCTCACTAGTAACACGGTGAAACCATGAATAAGGCTTTTATGAAAATCATACCATGAGAAGGAAATCACTTGGAAGGGCTGAACATTTTGAAAGGTTTAGGGACTGGCAATATTGAAAGGTTCAGCAATACAAGATTAAATGAGATGCCCAGGATCACACATTAGTGAAGGGCTGAAGGGGTGGGCCTGGGATTTGTGCCAACTCTATAATTTCTGCTGTTGAACACTTTCTTTTCCAGATCTTACCATGAACTAAAACAATCTCATTTCATTTAAAAAAAAAAAACGACTTGGAAAGTACACAAATCACATTACCAAACATGACCATTTTTAACAAAATATTATAGAAGGGTATTATTCAAAATGGGAATTATTCTAGCTTCATTCTCTCCATCATCAAGGGAAGTATAGAAGAACCAGCATACCAATCGATGTGATTTAACACATTTAATTTGGGTTTGTCTTTTGTATTTTAAAGCTTTAACTACTTCCAACACAATGGCTTGTGACATTTTCATTTATAAATGTGCATAACAACCTTTGACTTTAACCAAAAAGTAAACCGGTTTTTGTGTCAAACAATTAGATCTTAAAATGTGCTTGCCTGAGGCCTGTAACATATGGTCTGCTCTCTTCTGTCTACCAACCCTTCCACCCAAATGGCCGACATAAGAAGAAAGATCAAGTAATGGGCTAAACGATGTCACCAGCATGCAAGAAGGCAAACCTCACAGAATACAGCACAGTAATGTACGATACATTAGATGATTTGACCAGGATCACTGTATCGTCTGCTAGCAAATCCAGGATAAAAACATAAACGCTGTTGTTCCATAGTTTTGAATTTGGATACTTATTCACCTCTTAGACTAACAGTTTATGCCGTCGTTGGAGGCGATTGCCTAGGTTTTACAACACCCCGTCTGAATAAACCAATTTCTAGACCTTCGCCATACGGATGATATGTTAGTTTTTATGGCAACCCCTATCTGGTGCAGGTACATTGCTGATAATAGCAGATATTGTTCTGCAAAACCAAATAAATATGCAGGCAGGTTTATAAACTTCAGACATAGGAAAGGCTCAGCCAGCCTTGCTGGAATGTGAGATTCTAATTTTGCATATGAACACATATCTCTGCAATGGGTGCTTCACACACTGAGGTAACTTCTGCACAATTGTGGCGCTCAATTGATCAATATGCATTTCACTGTTGCCTATTGCACATGATCAACATAATTCCCACAGGAAAGAAAGAAGGCTTCATAGTTGTGCCGTAAGGAACACACGAACTATGTATACCACACTGAACACAGAAAGCAATACACGAGGAATTGATCAAGGCAGAATGCACTTGCCAAAACAGAAAGGCAATGGGTTTATAGCCTCAGCAGCACCCCATAAAATATCCTGACTGGTGCTATTTAAGACTGGTGAAAAATGGAGTCTTACTTCTTCAGATCAGATAGACTTGCGGGGCCCCCTCCAAAGTGAGGGCCCTGGTCAAGTGCCCCTTTTGCCCTCCCAAAAAACGTCTCTGAAGAGGATCCAGTTTCAGCATTTCTTAATCGGGTTCTGGGCCTGAAAGTTCTGGGAGTGAAGTGGTTTGGGGGATAATCAGCCTGCAAACATCTCCAAGTGACAGTGGCAAAAGTGTTGAAGAAGGGGGTGTTCCAGCCTGTCTGCTGTTTAGGACCAGGAATTGCTCCCTTCGGACATCATCACAGGAAAGGGGTTCAAGGGTGGTGGGGGTACGTACAAGCTGCACTAGAACACGGATCTGCAAGCTCTGGCTCCCTGGGTGTTTAAGACTAGGACACCCAGGACCCCACACCATTTACAATGCTGGCAAAGGTTGATGGGAGTTGTGGTCCAAATGTTGCAGGTGTTTGTGGCATCTGTTTCCCCCTTTCCCCATCTGCTTGTTTTCCCTCCTCCAGCAGACTGAGATCTGGACATGCCTGGCGGGGGCCACAGTACGCCACTCCCCAGAGAATCCTAGGCGCTCTGAAACTACTAAGGTATTGACCTGTTGCTGTATAAAAGCAATAGTGACATACTACAACTCCTCCACTAGAGGAATAAGGACAGGGCACAGATCTGGACCCACAGTGGCTCCAATCACCAACCCACTGTGGAATGCATAGTTACCGGACAGTGCCAGTGTACACTCCTCACAGGGACTAGGCCTACACAGGTTCCTAGTGTAAAAACATAATTCCACGTATGGTTATGGCTGGCTGACAACGGCCTGCAACTTTGGCTCTCCATATGTTTTGGACTATGACTCCCATGATCCCTCGCCATTGGCAAAGCTGGCTAGGGCTGATGGGAGTTGTAGTCCAAAACATCTGGGACGCTAACGGTTGCAGACCCTTGCTTTGGGGGAAGAGGTTGACAAGGCGCTCAGTTACTACTGGCCCCCAGATGAAGGAGAAGGAATAGTCGTGGGTTCTAGGCCGTTAGCCAGCCCACTTCCGCTATCAGCAGGACTCCAAACTGTGTTATGGGCAAACGGTTTATTTAAGAGATTTGAGGAGGGAAATACATACACAGATGCATGTGTGTGGTTAAACAAAGAGCGGGTCAGTGGCTGGCACAGTACCACATTGCTGCCTCATTAGATTAGCAAAAGGATGTGGCAGCGGCTGGCCTCTGCCTCCGGCTGGCACAGCACTTTCCCCTGCTGACCGCTGTGTTTCCCTGACGCTCTGCTTGCCTCAGCCTAGCTAAGCACGCGCACCACAAGACTTAATTTTGCCTCCAATCCATACCATCCAATCTGTGTTTATTTGTGGAAGGCCGGGTGGGAGGGTTCATGAAAAGGGGGCAAGGATGCCTGGCTCAGTGGCAATCCCGAGCAGCGTGTTTGCGTAGAATCTACAGGTCTGCACGTTGATGCACTCAGATTTGCTTTTGTTTCTAGCATCGCTGTAAGGTTTATTTAACCCATGGTAACATGTCTTTTCTGGAACCGGCTGCTGCTCCGCCGGTCAGGCGCTTAGAATGCTAAGTGCCTGGACAGGCGCCAGCCGCCCTAAAGTGCATGGTCCGCGTGTTCCAGATTCCTTCCCATTTAAGCCTGACCACTTCCACACGGATCAACAGAAGCTGGGAAGGGGGCCAGGGGCTTGCGCTGGAGCTGGCCACCATCTCTGCCCGGCCCTGCTCGGCTACTGTGTGCCCTGTGCCCGGCGGGCTCGAACAGAGGGCGCCTTGTCCTCCCAGCCTTTTCACTAAGTCAAGAGGTTGGCTGCAGAAACCCACAAGCTAAACACACAGGACACCCTCTGCCAAGGGGTCCCAGCGCTTGCCAAACCCACACGCCAAATGTTATGCAAGTATCCCAGTGTGGGCTAATATCATGCATTTTAGTGTCTCCTGCTATCAGCGTCCATTAATCTATAGAAAAGAACCTGCCAGCACTCTGGAAAGGACCACTTCTCATTGTGCATTCAGGGCCTAGGGTCACATGGTGCTTAACAATGGCGCTGTAAATTTTCAATTGTAAGTGCGCTGTTTCCCTCACAGAACTCTGGAAGCACTTAGTTGCAAAATAAACATTTTCATTGGAATGGAATCTTTAATATTTCATGCCCACTGCTGCCTTGGAATGCAAATGCTGGTTCAAAAGGCCAGGCCTGGCAAGCGCTGTGTGCGCCTGCTGTGCTGCCATAAGTGATGACTGTAGCATAATGGACATTTTTCTAAGTTGCAGAAATGCAGGCATATTTCCCCGATAGGCACTGTAAACACATGTCTGTGGGAGGGCACTAGGGTAGTTGGCCCATTACAAAGGGCTATGCTTGCCTGGGTCGTCGTTAATGTTAAGGGTCGTTAAGGGTGTTAAGGGTTGAGTGCTCGCTGCTGCGATCTGAGCGTGATCTGCAGGTCACAGGTTCCAATCCCGGCAAGACCAACTCAGCCTTTCATCCTTCCGAGGTCGATAAATAAGTACCAATTTCGGTTGGGTGATATTGTATGTAAATATGTGCTCTGTAAAGCGCTTTGGAATAAGGCGCTATATAAATAACATATTATCATTAAGGGTTGTGTCAGGAAAGCTCTGAAGACAGCCATTTTTAAATAGACCTAAGAAACCTACAGCATAAGTAGAGTGCAGTTGGGTGCCTCGTTTTACCAATATGTTGTCTCTGTATCAATGCATGCGCCCTGATGCCCGTGGGCTTCGGCGCAATATAAATAAATAAATAATAACACCAATACTTGGCAATGGTGGGAAAGGTGTAAGAGCATGCCATAGTGGAAGATCTGGGGGAGGAGGGTGGTCTAGAAGTGCTTTTAGGGGGGTGGGGGGGGCTGCAGCATATGAAAGGGGGTGTCTGAGGATGGGCAACTAAGTGCCAGGACCTGATGCCGATGCAGCGCTGAAAAACGAGCAAGTGCGGTGCGCGCCGCTTAGAGGGGATTCCGGTTGGCGCGCTTGAGCGGGGTAGCGCAACGTCTTCTTGGGCAATAGGGATTAATGCTGCAAGAATTCCACTGCCTTTCTCTGGGCAAATCTAGTGGCGTGGCCGGGGAGGGGTGGAGGTATCGAGGAGATAGGGACTGGCCCAAGCTACTGAATGATGGAACTGGGGTTAGCATGGGGCGGATCCCCTGGTCACCCTCACCTAGCCCCCATCATTGGGCAGAGGGCAGTCACTTGCCACCCAGCAAGGCCGCTGGCCTTTTAAGGGAGTTTCCAAAGGACCCATGGCTTTCCACGGGAAAGTATACAGTCACCGCGAGGCAGGTTTGGAGAAATACTTCTGGCTTCTCCAGAAGCGGCTGTGATGAATCGCAAGTACTTGCAACACTCACCAGTGGTCCCGTAGCAGACGGAGCCATGCTATGGTGGTGGATGGTGGCGCGCATGCGCAGACAGGCGCGCCCAGGGAATCCAAGATGGCGGATTGGCTACATGAAGCCACGGTCCACCTGCCCCGTAGCGCATCTAATACGCTGTCAAAAACATATGATCTCAGTACAGAAATTAAGCCAGACTAATCATTATCACACATGGAGGGCTAAACGCCGGAACTTGGTAGCCAACGTGGGGAGCAGCCCCACACAGTATAAAAAGGCCTGCTTGAAGCACAGTGCTGCAGGCTTTTGGGGAGGGAGGTGCGTTAGGTGTTTGGAGTGAGTTGGCCGTTTTGGAACAAGAGATTTGAGGGATGGGGAGAGGAGTAGGAGGGTGGAAATGAGAGGGGAGTCACATAATCAGGAGGAGGAAGGACTAGAAGGGCAGGAGGAAGTGGTAGTGAGAAGTCAGTAGGAAGGGTGGTAGTTTCCAGAGGTGGCAGCTAACAAGGACAGGAAGGAAAAAGAGGACACACATGGCCTGGGGTTAAGGGGCAAAACCCCTGTCCGAAGGGGCTAAATCTAGGAGGAAACGTGTATGTGATGTTGGGCCAATGAGGAGCAGAGGTGGAGTGGAGAGGTTGCAGCGCGAGGAGAAATCATGACAGGGTGATAGACCCTCTTAACCTCGCCTGTGGGTAATGGGGGAGGCGTAATGAGGTTTGAAAAGTTCTCTCAAAGTCAAGGAAAAGATCCAATTGCACGTAGGACCCGTGACGGGGGTCCAGAGGCATCTACAAGGAGAACTGGAGCTGGACCTTTCCTGCCATCAACATGACGCAAACTTGAAGAAACGCCTCAGATACTGAGTGATGGGGTGGTACCCCGAACCCCTGAGAACTTTACAAGGCAACCCACAAACTATTGTAACCTGAGAAGAGACTGCCCTCACACTGTATGTTTTGTCTTGATCCAGAAGATGAGGTTTCTGTGTTAAATAAAACGTGTTTTAGCCCAACTTTGTGTTTGGCCTCAGTGTGGATGCCACTCGGCTCTAGGACAGTGCCTAGAGACGCTGCCAGCTACCACTGCAGCAATCTTCCCTGCACTGCTATATATGTGTCACGCCATAATGCCCGCTTTTTCCCAAAGGCCACTTGCTACCAGTCTTGCCCGGTCCTTCCCAACAGGATGTGCCAACGATTCACAAATTACCATGTACCTCCCATGCCATTTGCTCCTTGCTGCCCACACACATGCCCCTTTACAAGCACTGCCACTGGATGGCACCTCTGGCACTGTAGTGTTGTTTTTTTTTTTACACACACACTTCAGTTTGGCAAGAAGATACACCCTAACCTTTTAAAGAAGATCTGGTCACGCGGCTGTCGCCAGCATGCGGGCCTGTTGAACTGCAAAAGTTCCTGAGAAAGGTACATTGGGGATCATTACAAGTATGGCAAGCGGGAAAAAAGTGGCAGTAACGTAATTACCGCCACTTTTGCCGCTCAGCCATACTACAGGTATGGACCTGGAGTGTGGAATTTACCTCCAGCATCATATTGGAAGTAAATCTTCCCACTTTCCACCAAAGAATTGGCAAAATCGGTGGAACTACCACAGCAGTATTTCCACTTGCGGTCATTTTGCCGAAATCCCCACTGGAGTAATATAGACTCCAAATTAATGGGGACTAACACCGCTATCACCACTTGTAATCTGGCAGCAAATCCGCCGGACCAAGTGGCGGTAGCGGTAATTCTGTTGGGTGGTATTCTGGTGGATTTACCGCTGGAATACCGCCCTGCTCGTAAAGAGGCCCAATTGCCCCTTTCACATTCCTGCATAAAACCGCCCAGTATACAAAATCCATGTAAATGACTTGTTATTTAATTTCAGTACCAATGATTCCAACTGACCCCCAGGCCAGGGCCTATGAGCGTTGTAGGAGCAAATTCCCTGCTGCCATTACCTTTGCTCAAAATAAAATCAAAGCATCCCTGGGAGATTTAATGCAAAGGGCACAGAAAGCAGGAATGATGAAAAAGTCCCCTGGTGGGTGAGGTGTGGGGGAGGGTAAGGTGGAGGGGGTTTGCGGTGCACGGAATTGAAGATGGCCCTGGGTGCGACAATGGTGCATTTAAAACGATAGTGAGACAGGCTTTGGGGTTCATAACGTATGTACTGGGAAAACATTGTTCAGTTATCCCAGACTGACTGGATTAAAAAATCATGTGCAATTTGCTATTTTCTGAAAAGAACATGAAAGTTACCTCTGAGTAACATAATGGCCTATTTACACCTGATAGTGGTGGCCCGACCTGGTGCAAACCTACTCAGGAGAACCTTGACACCATGTCAGAGAGAACAAAGGAACCTTTTACAAAAGATCTTTGAAGAACTTGTTTTCATCTGAATCCAAAATAGCTTTCCATCACATAGTTCTACTTACTCCAGAAATCCCATACTTTTACAGCCATGCCGGTATGATAGCACTGGGGCAATGCCCTCGCCTGGGTAACAAGATAATGCTGTTAGATCCCTGGTCCAGCGCTTAGAAGCTGAAGGAGGCTGGCATTTAGTGCAATAGATTCCATCAATATTACTGATCATTTTCACCCACTTTCACATGTCCCATATAACACTTACACCCAGGATGTGACCTAGAACACTCCGGCCTAATGTAAGTGTCTTCACAAAGGTTTCAAGACAACTTTGAACTTTAGTGAATACATGTTAATTTAGACTTATGTGGGTGTTTACCTATTTTCCGTACACAGAGGACCTTGGCAAATCCTCAGTGCCCAGACATGCACAGTATAAGGCCCACTTTTGCAGGTCTGCTACTGTCTCTATTCGGATCCCCGAACACCCATCCAAGATCCGTAATGAACAAACACAAGCTCTGTTGGTCGCGCACTATCCGGAGCATAAACATGATACGTTTGACCCCAAATGGTTTAACATTGGAAAGGTACACCCGGACATGGGCAACTTTGCCGTCTCACAAGGGCTCTTTAAATTAGAACAGCACTGGATACATAGACTTAACACACACATCTCTGACCTCCATGTCTCTCTACACTGGGCCACACCACTACACAGATACACGATCTGCATGGATCTCTGTCCAGGATTATAGTCTGAAATTGCCCCATTTGCAAATTAAATGTTGCCATCCCCCAGAATGTCCGCTTGTAATAAGGTATCCAATTCCCCTCGCAACATGGCCGCCAATTTTCACTTCTTCCAAGAAAGTCCATTAACAGTCTAGATAATTCACATACACTGAACTAAGTATACACACCTTAAGCAAAAATGTGTCAGCCCCTCTACTGAGAACGGAAATGTGTCAAATACCCTGTTCTATGGAATTTCTCTCACTCAGGAGGGTCTACAACCCGTTTTTAGCTCACTGCACCCTTCATGGAGGAGAAATCCAAATACCCTGTTCTATGGAATTTCTCCCACTCAGGAGGGTCTACAACCCGTTTTTAGCTCACTGCACCCTTCACAGAGGAGAAATCCAAATACCCTGTTCTATGGAATTTCTCCCACTCAGGAGGGTCTACAACCCGTTTTTAGCTCACTGCACCCTTCACCGAGGAGAAATATCCATTTGTAAATCAATCTGAATCCACCCACTTCGGCAGTCCAGCACCAAAACACTAGGCAATTCTCCTCTGAACAAGAGTACCACCAGCAACCCCAGACAACTGTTTCGGCCTTGTTGAGCCTCCTCGGTGAGGTGTAGCTAAGCCTCTCTAAAGCACAGAGAGCAAGAGGTCCACGTCCGGATTACCCTTGGTTATTTAGGGTGAAACTCCAAGTTTTGCAATTAAAGCAAAAGTGTGGCAGCCGCTCTACTGTTTCCTCCGCACGCACCACATCACGGGCGATGATATACCTCTCCTGACATCAGGAGACGCCTGATGTACTGTCCCATTGTGCTCCCGTGCTGAGAGATACGATCCCTTTTCACCAACACGGACCTTTCAATAAGGTAGGAGTCGCTTCAGGCCACCAACACACCATCTACCGGCCCAAACACTGCACAAACCCAGATAGTGGCTAACAATACCTACACTCTTCTCTGGGACCTTTATTTACACAGGCTCCAGACAGGAATTTCTCTAGATCCGAACACCCATCCCGAGATAGGATTCCCTTAGTCAGCGGTAAGCCACTTTTGACATTCCCATTGCTTAACTAAAGACCCCGTATCTTGCCTGCATGACTTACCATCTGCGTTCTCCCACAGAACCGAGACCCTCACAGGGAGTGTCTGACATACAGGCAACCATTCCACTAATCTGAACATGCGAAGTATCGGTATAACTAATGCCCGTGCAGGGGATGAACCAAAATAAGAAAGGATTCCTGGCGCGGAACCCAAAATGGAAAAATAGTTAGAGCAAATGACTCTCAAGCATGGTCACGTGAGGGCTCCTTTACTCTAAAAAAAGAACAAAACTTTACCGGCACGAGTGGAGCACAGTGGAAAAATGGTCTCAACCCTCCATCAAGAGGGTTGACTGATGCTCTGCTATGTGCCCATTCACCGCTGCTGCCCAGGCCTTGAGGTTGGCACTCCCCGAGCAAGCAATGGAGTGCCTGAAAACATCACTGACACCCCCCCCCCACCAGGTGGCTCTCAAGTACGGCCGCTGGCCCGGGGCACGTCTGATTCCTGGCCTTCCCCACAGTGGGGAGTGCCCAATGCTTACAGCCCTCCTACGGCAGCGTAAAACTGAAGCCCCCCCCCTGTCAGGTGACCCGCCTGAAATCCCTCCGCCACACCTGACACACGTGGCCAAGGTTGAGTAGTGTTGTGGGGGGGCTTTGCATGCCGCCTCTGATAGCTGGGCTGCATTTTTCATAAAGAGCTCAGCCCAAGTAAAGACTTTGGGGCGTCCACCCATTGGTGCTGCTGCTGTTGCTGTTGCTGCTGTTGCTGCTGCTGTTGCTGCTGCTGCTGTTGCTGTTGCTGCTGCTGCTGCTGTCGGTCTGCCACAAGAAGCATCAGAAAAGAGCGCAAGACGTAAGCACATCGAGAGAGCAGCAGGAAAGGCCTTGAGACAGCCCTGGTCGGGTTGTCTCAGAAGTGAGGTGTTTTTATGAATAGTTTTGATAGAATGTGCTGTATGGGATTAGTGTATATTTTTGTAAGACTTTTTAATATTTTTTATATTTGTTTAGCTACGACACTGCTTAGGATATTGTATATAGTGTCTTATGATTTCCTTTTTTAAAGAAACTCTCAAAACCCTGCCGGTATACCGGAAGAGAAAAGGCAGTGTGCATGTTACAACTAAAAGAACCGCACACCAGCATTCCTTTGCCTGCCTTTTCTTTTTGTGTGACAGTTACTTTTAACCTTGTGCCTTTTTCCTTAGGGGTAATTTGTGGAACCTGCAGTAAACTTCTGATTTTTCCTACCTTTGCCACATTCCCAGTGGGGGTCACTGGGGTGATCTGGAACCTAGGGAAGCAGGGTTTGGAGACGGGTAAGAGGGTAAAACGTCCTTTCATCTGCAACAAAGCCTGCAACTTCAACGTGCACTAATGTTCATTGAAGTTTTTAGGGGGGGGTCCTGAAAGGGCCGACAAGGGTTTGGGGGGTTAGAAAATAGGTAAAATACGTGGGGGAGGGAGGGTTTGGCCCCCCAAAAAATATTTTTTTTAAATTCAATGAACTTTTACATGCTGAAATGCCAGGCTTTGAAAGTTCCGGTGAAAAAAATGACATGGAACTGGTAAAGAGGTGGGTCAGGTTATAAGTTAAGGCATAAAATGAATATTGTCTGCCCGCCTACACCTGTCGCCCAATAAGGTGCGTAATACGATCACCCCGCTACATCAGCATGCGAGGAAAGAATTCACAAGTCACTTGAAACGTTAATGTAATGAATGTGGAATTAGTGATGCTAAACTTTCCATATCTTGCGTTTCGTTGTTGTTTCTGTGTTACTTGTAAGGATGCTGTTCAAAAGAGAATGACAAGGGGAGACGCCTGATTGACTCGGGAGGATAGCCTCTGAAGCAAGACGATGTGGAGCAACACAGGTTCGATCCCCGGGTCCGCGCTTGGGAACCTCTAGGTATTAAGCGCGTTATAAATAGCCAATCATATCATATCATAATGTTTGGAACAACGCCTATACCAGAGATTATAGCCTGCTTTCCAAACTTTCTGATTGGCTGAGAGAGGAGAGGGCCTATAATGAGATTCATATTCTAATTAAGCGTCACAGAACTAGCACGAAGGCTGTACCAGGAGTTATGGATCCTGAAGATCAAGTTAAAGGTCAAAGTGCAGCCAGTTCTATAAAGGGGCGTGGTCTATAAAGCTATAATGTCCCTAGAAAAATGTATGTTGAAAAAAGGAAATCTTCATGGAGTGGTTGCTGGGAACGGTTTAGTTCCCAACAACCACGTTCAAATGTGATGAGGGTGGCTAAATGAACAGCAGGGCCGCGACTACCAGGCTTAACGCTATTTGCACCCGTTCCACAGGCTGGAACCGTATTTTCTTTTCGTGAACGGGTCGCTTTGCAGAGCCCCATACATGGCCCCTCTTCCATTTCCATGGCAGCCTCATGGAGCGGAGCGGAAGCAGCAGCAGCTGCGGTGGCGGTGGCGGCACTCTCCGCCGCAATGAGGTCAGAGGGGAGGAGGGTTTAAAAAAAACAGTTCTGAACAGGTTATCATGCCATGTTCTTTCTGGAGAGGAGCGCCTGCTACCTTTTTTGAAATGTTTGCAAGGAACTTGGGGTTGGTCACCCAGAGTTACCTGGGGGCAACCAGACGTGGACTCCCTGCTCACTGTGCTCAGAGAGGCACCGCTTCACCTCACTGATGAGGTCCAACAAGGCTGAAACACGTGTATGGGGTTGCTGGTGGTACTCTTGTTCAGAGAGGAATTGCCATAGCATTTCGGTGCTGGTCTGCCCATGTGGGCGGGACAAAGACTGATATGCAAATGGGTATTTCCCATCTGTGAAAGGTACAGTGAGCAAAAAGCGTGTGCTGCAAACTCTCATCTCAGAACTAGTTATCATGCCATGTTCCTTCTGGAGAGGAGCGCCTGCTACCTTTTTTGAAATATTTGAAAAAAAACAGTGCGGACGGTGGGGGTAAAATGGTGGGCAGGAGAATCAGACATCAGCGGCTTGGTACACGGGCTAGAGCGGCAGTTTCAGCCCGCCATTCCTAGACTCCTGATTGGCTAGTGCAAATAGCGATTAATGCCCTCTGCTCCCTGGTCTTCAGTGGAACGCTCAACATTCCATGAAGGTGACGAGGGGAGAGCACGGCGAGTGGAGGAGGCACCCCGATAACCGGGGCAGGGGCCTTCCTCCTTTTACGCTCTCTTCCCCCTCCCCCACAGGGGCAGGGGAGAGGGCGGAAAAGGAGCCAGAGAAAAGGGCGCCAAGAGCCCAGGAAAGCCCGCGAAGGGCAACAAAGGAAGGGGGCGGGGCTTGGGGCATAAAGACGGCGGGCGCCCGGCACAGGAGCACTTGCAGCTCTTCCAGCAGCCGGGTGCCCGCCAAGAGTGGAGGACTTCTTTTTCGCAAATCCCGGCAGCCAAGCGGCGAGGCAACAAGGAGCTGCAGACCCACGGACGGCAAGGGCTGAGGCACGGCTTCCCTCGGAGGAAACGCAGCGGCGGATCGGCGCGCGACGAGAAAGGTCTAATCTTTGGCAGAGGAGCGTCCCGGGGAAGCATACGGGGAGCCAAGGCATCAGCTGAGCACCGCGGGAAGAGGCGGCCGAAATAGCGCAGTTGGGAGAGCGTTAGACCGAAGAGCGAAAGGTCTGTAGTTCGATCCCGGGGACCGGCTGGGATATTTGAAAAAAAAAAAACACCGACAGCATCGGAAAGAAGGAACGTGGGGTGCGCACTCCTCAACCAGCCCAAAGAGCGTTTAAAGAGCAGCGCTAAGGCAGAAGCCCGAGGAGCGGCACGAGTCGAGCAACAGGTAGTGTTCGTTTTGACAAACTTTTGCCAAAAACTTTAACAAAGAAGGACAACAATTGTGAACACTGCCATTTCGCCACACCTGTTTGAACTAATTAGCTGTGGGGCGGCATTTGAACGCAGTGAAGCAAGTAAGACATTGATTGAGAAGACATTGGTTAAGGGGAATCATGCAGATGCAAGGGAAAAACCAGGAGGACCAACAGAAGGATGACTTGGAGGCATTTTTGATGATGGCAAGGAGGGCTGGGGACAAATATGGCACCAGCTGGGTGCAGTTGATGGCAGCACAGGTGGGAGCTGAGGTTGCAGGGCGCAACCAGAGGTCTGAGTCACCGCTCTTGTTTCCACCTACACCCATCGAGGAGGCATGGGTGGAGGTGCACGCACAGGAAGGGGAAGAGCTGGACATCGCGGAGCTCGAGGAAGAAGAGGAGCCAGTCGTTAAAAGGAAAAGAGTGATGACCAAGAAAGCGAGGGACAGCCAGCAGCAAGCGGCGGCAGCACAGAAGCGGAAAGCCAACCCCAAGGGAAGGGGGAGGGCGCAGGAGGTTGAAGCCATTCCGGCACCTGTCCCTGCTGAGGCTCCAAGGCCAGTGGGAGGTCCTCGCGGCACACCTGTAGCCACACCGGCGGTAACAGCTGAGGTGCCAACCACCTTGGAGATGGTGAAAGGTATGTTCAGGGAATGTATGGAAGCTTGGGCAAAGGGGGCAAATTGTCAGTTGCCTGTTAACAATAATGCTTTGAACATGGTGGGTAATGGAACGCAAAGGGGTATTGGGGCCACAGAGCAGCTTGGCTCGGGGGCGAGTCAGCCCGTGGTAGGTGTAGGTCAGTCAGTGACGGGAGTGAACCCGGGGCAGATGGTAACGCAAGGGGCGAATACCACCTACACGCCACAAATTGGGGGGACTCCTTGGTGGGGGGCACAGGCTCCTTCACAGGTGCACGGGCAGGAGCAGGCCAGCATTAACACGATATACGGGAGGCCAATGCCAGGGTTTGCACCGGGCAGAGTGGCGATTAATGCATTGGCATGGCATATCCCGCTGGCTTACAAAGAACGGGTATGGAGGAAGGAGTTCATGGATATTATGGAGTTGTTGTGGATGGTCCCCTCGGGTCAAGGCTTCAGCGAGCCCACTGAGAGGTAAAGGGAGAAGAAGGAGAGGGAGAGGCCAAAAATAGAGCTCAATATACATACCTGGTTAAGGGCATTCAGGGTTTATGCCACTATTATGTTAGAAAAATTCCCACAAGATGGCGTGGCATTGATGGCGTATGAACAGTATATTCACGAGCAATACCTGAAGCATGGGGGGGATACATGGAGCAACTACGATAAAGGTTTTAGACTCAAAATGCAGGTATGGCCAGCAATGACCTGGGATGAAGTGGATGTGGGGGGGCGCATAGACACGAAAACGGTCCCAGACAGGCCGGTAGATGAGAGCGTGGCAAGCGAAAGACCAGCCCAGGGCAGGGGCAGGGGGTCCTACTCAAAGGGGAGGGGGTCCTTTCGTGGGAACTCCTCTTGGAACAGCCGGCCCAATTACCAAGGGGAGTTGCCAGAATGTTGGTTGTTTGCAGAAGGGAGGTGCTCCTATGGTAATGCGTGCAGGTTTAAACACTCAAAGGCTGCAAGCACAGGGAGGCACAGCTCTGCCAGCCGAGAGGGTAAGGCAAGGGGCAACGCAAGAGGCAAGAGAAAAGCAAGCAGGATTAAAACACAGCTGCCAACGCCAATACGTTTACAGGCCATGATGCCTTTCCTGAATACATATAGTGACAAGTGTGATGCAAAACTGTTATGGGAGGGTTTCAGGTGGGGTTTTAAGATTCCTTTCCAGGGACAGATAGGACTTAAGGAGGCACGTAATTTGAAATCTGCGCTAGCAATGCCTGAGGTCTTGGCACAGAAAGTGGGAAAAGAGGTACAGTTGGGGAGGGTGGCTGGCCCCTTTCGCACACCTCCACTAGAGAACCTGGTAGTGTCCCCGTTGGGCTTGGTACCCAAAAAAGAGAAGGGGCAGTACAGACTTATACAGCACTTGTCCTTCCCCGAGGGGGAGTCAGTGAACGATGGCATCTCGGGGGAGGAATGCAAGGTTCATTACGCAGCATTCGAAGATGCAGTGGATTTGGTGAAGGCGGCGGGGGTGGGGGCCCTCATGGGGAAGGCGGACATTGAGTCAGCTTTTCGGTTGCTACCAATTCACAAGGACAGCCACCATTTGCTGGGTTTCAAGGTGTTACAGGATTACTTCTACGACAAATGTTTGCCGATGGGGTGTGCAATTTCATGTGCGTATTTTGAGAGGTTTAGCAGATTCCTCGAGTTTGCAGTAAGGCAAAGAAGCAAGGTCGGGGGGATGGTGCATTACCTCGATGATTTCATGTTTATTGGGAGCAAAGGGACGCATGATTGCAAGAACCTTATGACGGTATTTCATGAGTTGATGGAAGAGTTTGGGGTACCTCTGGCTAAAGAAAAAACTATGGGTCCGGTCACGTCGCTGGTGTTTTTGGGGATTGAAATTGACTCTGTGGCAGGGGTGTGCAGGCTTCCGGGAGACAAAGTACTAAGGTTGAAGGAGGTAATCGCAGGATTGTTAGGCAAAGAGAAAGCCACTTTGAGAGAGCTGCAGTCCCTAGCTGGCAGCCTGAATTTTGCAGGCAAAGTGATCCCTTCAGGTAAAGCATTTGCTAGAAGCATAGAGTTGAAAATGGTGGGCTTGGGGCACGCGGGTCAGCACGTGCGCCTAGGAAAGGAGGTTAAGAAGGACCTGGAAATGTGGAATACCTTTTTAGACCATTTTAACGGGGTATTGGTGTGGAAGGAACCTCTGGGGAAGGGAGATGGACCCAAGCTGGTTACCGACTCGTCAGGGGCCCTAGGTTTTGGGGCTATCCTGGGCAAGAGGTGGTGCGGGCAGGCCTGGCCGGCCGAATGGCAGTCCAAGGGTATCTCCAGGGACATTACAGTGCTGGAGTTGTTCCCGATAGTGGTGGCATTCAAGCTCTGGCCGGAACAGATGCAGGACAGAAAAGTGCTAGTTTGGTCGGACAACCTAGCGGTGGTGCAGATTATCAATCAAGGAACTAGCAAGAATGGTAGGGCATTGGGGCTGCTCAGGGAACTGACAAAGTGCTTGCTGCAACTAAATGCAGAGGTCAGGGTACGTCATATACCTGGGGTTAAGAATGTGGCCGCTGATTCTCTTTCTCGTTTGCAGTGGGGAAGGTTCCGGGAAAACCATCCAGAGGCGAGCGCAAGGATGACACCCTTCCAGACACAGTGGTGGGGATTGGTTGGGGAGATCTGAGTGCATTGATCGACACGGCCCTCGCACCAGGCACTATGCGAAGATACAAGGCGTGCTGGGAACGGTTTGTCGCCTTCCAAAACAATATCCTGCACGAGAGCGAAAAGGGCAGGCCTGTGCGTGCCTTTGTGGGATGGTCTTGGAGCCAAGGAAGGTCCAGGGCCTGGGTGGCTTACCATCTGGCGGCGATTGCCCAATTCTACAAATTAAGGGGCATGCCTGACCCCACCAGGGAGCATTATATTGTCATGGCCATGAGGGGTTGGGCCAAGCAGGTGATGGCGAAACCCGACGAGAGA
This sequence comes from Ambystoma mexicanum, assembly GCF_040938575.1. Classification (NCBI taxonomy): domain Eukaryota; kingdom Metazoa; phylum Chordata; class Amphibia; order Caudata; family Ambystomatidae; genus Ambystoma; species Ambystoma mexicanum. Next base: position 1,173,833,952 of record NC_090936.1, read on the forward strand.
CGGCCCATAGATGTGGGGAAGTTGCACAAATTGATCAAGAGCTTGGGGGTGGTGTGCAGGGACGAGTATGAAAAAGGATTGTTCGCAGCAGCCTTTTCTCTGGCATTTTTTGGGGCATTAAGGGTAAGCGAGCTGGTGCCAGCCAACAAGAAGGGTAAAGGTTTGAGTTTCCTGAGGAGCTGTGACATAAGGGTACAAGGGGAACGGTTATGCATATTTCTGAGGAGGTCTAAGACCGATCAGACGGGGAAAGGCAGAATGATCACGTTAGGGAGTACCCAGGACAGTCCGGTCTGTCCAGTAGGATGCGTGAGCAGGTATGTGAGTCATAGGTGCCACACAGGAGACGAGGCCCCGTTTCTGGTGCACAACGACGGGTCAGCATTAAGCCTGTTTCAGTTTAAAAAGGTTTTAGACAGGACACTGGGGGAGGCGGGGTTCTCAACAGGGGTTTTTGGGACACATTCCTTCAGGATAGGGGCCGCCACAACTGCGGCTGGGATGGGCCTGGGAGCAGAGACAATCAAACATATTGGGGGCTGGAGGTCCAGTTGTTTTAAGCGGTATGTCAGGCCTGAGAAAATGTAAGACTAACAATTCCTTCGTCCTGTTTCCTCGCAGTCTCACCAAGGCGGGGAAGGCGGCGGTCTGCCTGGGTGGTGGGCCATTCGTTTGTGTCGAGGGCCAAGGGAAGCTGGTCAGCCGAGCAGGAGGTGCTGACCGCCGGGGAATATCGGGTGCAGTGGCACGGAGTGCCGGGCATGAAATGGGCACAGTTACAAGGGCACATACGCAGTCTCCTGAGGGGCCACCGGAGGCCTGATGTATTGGTGGTTCATCTCGGCGGCAATGATTTGGCCGAGTTGGGGAGGGGGATCCTATTCAGGGAAATGATGTCTTCATTGCAGGATCTAGCGGCCTATATTGGGGGACACGGAAATCGTGTGGTCTGAAATCATCTCGAGGTGCGAATGGAGGGGCGCCGAGAGTCAGGCAGCCGTTGAAAACTCAAGGAGGAAGTTGAACTGGGCCATGGCTAAGTTTTGTAAAGGGAGAGGCTTTCAGCATATCAGACATGGTTTGATCAATCTGAAAAACAAGGAGTATTACTTGAAGGACGGGGTGCATTTGTCAGAGCAGGGAATGGATCTGTTTTTCTGGAACATCTGCACACAACTACTGGAGTTATAAGCGGGAAAGGGGGGAGCCACGGTGGGCGGTAACCCACCTTTGGCGTGGCGGGTTGTGGCAACCTAATATAAGACAAAGACTCCGAATGAGCCATTGCTAAACCAGAAGGGGCTTCGCCCATTCTAGACAGCGCCTCCTGGGAGCCTAAACGGCGGGGGTGTCTGGCGGTAGCAATTGGGGCTCAACTTCCCCCCAACAAACGGCGCTCCCCCAGTCCGCAAAGACCTGCATGGGCAGGCGGTTCTCAGACTCGAAGGCCTTGGGGGCGTTGTGCCTGCAATCAATATGGAGGAAAAAGGGGGAAGCAGGACGAGGAGCAGTCGCCACACCTGTTGGAACTAAAAATTGTACCTGTTTGCAGTGGTCATGTATGTGTAAAAAATAAATCTGCGGCCTTGTTATGCCAAACCAAAGGAAATGTCTCATGCAGCACCTTACTGGAGGGGAAACGAAGGGGCTGACAGAATGTGTGAGGTTGGAAACAAACGGCATAGCTATAGGACAAATGCCCAGGTTATCGTTCTGTCCCTTGCATATGTATATCCAGGTCCATTTGGTAGGATGGTGCTGCCACCCAGTGGACACATATGTCCAGGAAGACTGTTCGGGTCGAAAGTTAATGTAAGCAGACAGAGAGGGAGCCGGACACTTCTTGGGAAATGTCTACCCTCCCCCCGCACCGCCTCCCAAATACAGACAGTAAAAGTTGAGACGTGATATTTACCGTGAGTCTCAAACCCACTCCCAGAATGGATTTCTACGGCCATTGGAAGCAGGTTGAAAACAGCCTTGTGGGAAGGACGCAACGCAAACGATACAAAAACAGAGGAAGGTGGAATATTAGCCAGAAAGATAGCTCAGCGAGTTAAGTGCTCGCTTCAGATATCGGTGCACAGGCTCGGACAGCAGCAGGGCGGACTCAGCCCTTGAGTACCATTTGGATGGGTAATAAAAACACCCAGAAATCCAGTGCTAAGGAGCAGGAGGAATGAGGCGCGAAGCACTATATAATTCTGACGCTTGCAACAACAGTACAGCTCCGGTTGGACGTGGCCACACTTTCACGGCGGCCAGCAACGCATTCTTAGTTACAAGACGGAAGATTACTGAAAATATGTGTTCATATTAAAAAACAAATGGTACATTAGAAAATCTCAGCACTTACTGTGGCTGTAAAAGGTGACACCCAAAGCCCCTCAACACCTCAAGTTCTCGTGACCACCTCCTGCCCCTTCCTCGTCGCAGTCCTGACTTCAAGACAGTAGTCCCCATCTCTGAGACGATGGTGCTGCTGGCCCATTTAAATGTTACATATCTTTTGAGCTGCTCTCTTTGTGCAAAGGACCCCTCTTACCAGTAATGTAATGTTCTGTGCGTCAGACCCCGGCAGCACCACACATGGGTCAAAGGCACACGCCATGCAGACGGAGGGTGGGAGCGCGGCTACTGACGACTGTGTCGAGGGAACGTAAGCATCAGTGTAATGACGCATTAACAATCCGAGGGGTATTTTCAATGTGAAGTAGAGTAAAAGTCACGCGTAAAATGCGTTTGTGCAAATGTGACGCATGGAATTTACTCTACTCCGCGCTTTCATTCGTTTGTAAGGTGCTAGGTGGCTACGGCATGCGATGGCCGTTTCCACCGTGCCCATCCCCTCTCGCCGTACAAATGCACAAGCATTTACGCCAGCAGGACATTGTAAATGCCGTCTGCCACGCGTAAATGGCAGACGCATTTACTCCATTTGCAATGAGAATGGCATACGGGTGACTGCCTTCTTTTTGCAGCTATGTTTTACGCTTCGCGGTGCAAATCAGTACACCCGAACGACGGGGACCTGTTTGCACACAACAGATACCGCCATGAAATTTACGCTTCGGAGGAACATTGCCTCCTTTGGCCCTACTCCTCCTCACGGGCCTTACGTTACGTGGACATACCATGCAATCTTTACGTTTGGTTATCTGTAAAGCGCTCCCTGCATAACTTAATTGCTTCGTGGCACTTTTGGAAGATTCCAGCGGTGGTCCCTGTTTGGTGTATTATTGCAACAGGTGGTTCTTGAGTTTTGTCCTTAAAGGCATCAGGTGATGGATGGGTTTTTATCTAATGGGAGGTTACGATGGTGGCGGGGACCAATAGCAGTGACTCACCAGTCTTGGGCCTTGCACACTGCTTTGGAATTAGTAGACAGACGGCTCTGTTGGGTCAGCATCGTTTGATAGTGTTTTGTTGGGGAAATGTACGATGCAAGGACTTTGACCAAAACCCTCTAATTTTCACCACATTTGAGACACACACAGCATGCAGGAGGAGTACCAGCCCCTACAGAGTGCCCAGAAACCCAATTGGCTGTCTGCAGCACTACGGTCACGGAGGAAAGCCTGCATATGTTCAGGAAATGGCACCAAAGCCGAGGTCCACCCAGACTTCCATGCCACCGCGCGGAGGATAGCGGCCAACCACTGAAGAGTAGTTGACAATGAAAGCAAAGCTATTTAAGGGGTGTAAATGGCAGAATAAATATAAAAAAATGGATAGCAGGGTGCAATATTGTAACTATGAAATGATTTAAAAGTCAAATCAATGTTATGCCGACTGTAAAGTTATCCATGAATGAATCGATAACAAATTAAGTTGGTGTTTTGGGGCATACATTTAGAGAAAGTGATGGCTTTATGAATCAAGTTGATGATGCGAGAAATTGCTTCTTGATCTAAAAAGTTATGTTGATGTAGTAGTTTTTGCGAACATGAAAAATAATTAAGTTAATGCAATAGTTTCTGCAAAAGTGAAGAAATTAAAAATGTGATAAAACACGGCGCACATGAGCAATTCTTGAAATTGTGCAATTTTCATTTAGAGAGCATGTACAGGTATGGTGTTCCTGAACTTGTCTAAATGCAGCAAAAGGTCGAACTAAATTCCCATTAAAAATATTGGCACAACCAGGATCAGAATAGGCACCTGGGGTACTTGAAGTTAGTAATTCCAGTATTTTCTTCATCCAGCAATTACGTATCATGGTGCCAAAGAAAGCAGGCAACGTAACCAATGACATGTGCGCCATATTGAGCCGTGAACACGGCCACCAAATGATGCCATGTAATATGCCCATCACACGCCCTGGCCTGACCCTAAAGGAGAGTGTTGCGTGGGCTGGGATGGGCGGCTCTACGATGGTCGCCGGTGGGGAACACCTTCGGCATTTGAGGAGGATGTTGTGGCCATCCTTTTAATGGGTGCACAGCGACTAGTGTGCGGAGTGTAGACAGGGGTCTTCAACTTTTACGTTCGCAAGAGCTACTTACATGTAGCTAATGGCCAATAGGCAGGAGCTACTGGCACGGAGATGTCAATGAGTTTGAGAATGTGTATATAGCACAAAACAGACAGTAGTAATTTCATTAAAAAATAAGTTATGCCTGGGTCTGAGTCCCTATAGATGGCTCACTGGCCCTGTGTTCAAATATCTCATGTCCCCGAATGTGTGGCACACCCATCCCTAGAATAGCGATGCTGTGCCGCCTACAACGGGGTGTAGAGATACTGGCCCTCAGCTCTCTCACTACTTTCCTAAAACAAACTCATTAGGTGCACATTAGTTGGTGGTCGGTTTGCTTCTTTATTTTTACTGCCACCGTCAATATGTCTTATAAATAATAAACTGTTATGGTCATATTGGCCAACTTCAGCTTTAGAAATGATTGTAAAATCTATCAGTTAGTATCCTATTACTGTTAGATAAGGTTAAAATTATGTATGATTACTCGAGCCCTATCTTCAAATGTATATAGGATCTCGGAGTTGTGGTCATCAGCCTATCAACTCTAAAGTTTGTCAATCGGTTTCAGCGGAGTGGATAACTCGCCGCCTTCTTCAGGACCGAGAATCTTGCATTCTCAATGGCACTTTGATTTCTTCACAGGTATCCACTTGGTGGTTGAATGGAGAGTTTTCTCAGGGTTTCCCACGGGCAATACAGCTTGTGTTCTGATCCCCGTAGGGTTATAAAAATGGACAAAAGGGGGAGGTATTCAGTATATGGGATATAGAACTCAAGTTTTCGTGCAGTTACAGTTCAACAGAGATGTTACCTGTAGTTTCACTAGATTCTCACTAGTATTGATGATGGCTTAGTAGGTTTTCCCTTGTGTGCTTCATTACTTCCTGCTCACATAGCCTTGAGAATTTGTAACCAAGATTTCTTTGCACAGTTTATTTGCTCTTTACATAAAAACAGCAATAACATATGCATTTACATTCAGAAACATTTTTATTTTGTTCTTTTTATTAGTAGCTGTCTCCTAAGAATTGTCAAGCATATCAGAATTTAGGAAGCCAATGGAGACATTCAACGGGAAGGCTGGCACTGCATGCTATTGTCCACCAGTGCCCAGTAATCTGGTGTGTAGCTTGAAGCGGCAGCAGCAGCACTCAGAAGCTGTCAGACGGGATCTACATTTTGATTTCAGGAATTTCGTGTCTGAAAAAGGCAGATTCAGGCTTGGACTAGCCTATAGGGCAATGCCCGAACCAAAAACACAACATTCTAGTGTGTGCCTGTTTTTTTGTATCAAAGTGGCCCACCTTTTTGGCCCATGTGGGCCAGTTTGATAAGTTACGTCACCATGCGGCTATTCGTTTTGACCTGTGTTACTGAATAAATGCTCTTTAAAATGCACACTTTGCATCACATTTTACCAAGAAACTCCCCCTGGGCACAACTCAAACAGTTTGTCACAAAAGGAATAATTGCCATTTGTCACTATGGCCCACTTTTTCAATGGTGCCCAAGACAATGTTATGCCCCAGTACAACCCTGGGCAGATTTGCAGAGATAGGCAATCACATTGCCTGATTGTGCAGATAACCTCCTTGCCATAGTTTCTGCACTTAACTGCACACCTCACATGGCAGACATAAATTCAGGACAGTTTTTAAATCTTTCACGACAGACTCAGCCACAGGTGTCACTGCACCCTTCACGACTGCACCATCTGTAAACGTACATTTGTTTTTCTTCAACATATTAGCAACTTTGGAGGGTTCCTTTGTACTAGAATTTGCATTGCAGCGGCTTGTTTACCTACTTTTTAGGACATCAGACAGCTTCCTTTGGGAACATTCTTATTGTATTATTTTGAAATGCTTTTCAACGTTTTCTCTTTTTTCTCCACTGTAACTTGGGCGCCGTAGATTAAAGATGCACATTTTCTTTTTCCAGTGGAAGAACAAAAATCGGGTTCCCACTGTGGGTGGAATTTGTGTATTTTTGGCGTTTTGTTGTATGGTGCCTCTGCATCCAGGATTTTGCAAGGATTGTTTATTTATTTTTTCCTTTGGGGCTGTTTGTGCACACACACAATCTGAGGAGTATTTCAATCAATGTGTTACATGGTTTTAAACATTCCACACATGCCACATTCTGCTTTGTCAAAAAATAAAATCCACTGACAGTTTAGCATATCCCCAATGAATGCAATTGCTCACATGCTGGGTTACAGAATTCAGCCAAGGAAAAGTAAGCCCAAGCCTACTTTGTTGTACCATTAAAAGTTCTTGTGTCTAAATAATTGGCAAGATTAAAAAAAAATAAAATAACATTCAGTTTTATAGCGACGACTTAAAACATGCACAAATCATATAACAACCCAAGCAGTCAATATATGAATTGTTATATTATCATTTTGAGCAAAGAGAGTATGGTTGTGGTGAGGGACAATTTATTCATAATGGGTAGTGACCTGCCACCAGTTCCCTTTATGAAGGTGGCAGAATTACAGAGAACAGCTCACAAGATCGCTGCCTCTTCCTGCAGGAATCATCCAGGTCATTCTGGCGCATGACCAATGGGCCATGCCCGGCTTGCAAGTGCAGCCCTCTGACATATTGAGGGCTCTAGCATCCTAAAATGACACTGATGAGATATTGTTTGCAATGACATCAACATGTGTTTTACAGTGGCAGTGCCGGCATATCCTGCGTACTGATGGTGACAAGGCATCTATTGGAATTTTCCATGTGTTAGAGAGAATTACTTGTACATTGTATGGTGTTTTGGGCAATTTGTAGCTTAAACAGTGCCCATAAATTGCACTATTTCAACCCAGTATTGAAAGGCTGAAAATTCCATCCCAGAATTTGAACACATGCATACAGGTTCCCCCCATATTTCTGTAGATATCCCAGTTTGTGTACTTAGCCAAAGGGGACCACTCTATTAATGGTTCTGCCATCCCAGGGCTCACCTCAATGTTCTTTCGTTCTTTCCCTGTATGTTTTTAAGTCCTAGCATTGATAGAATTTCATTTTACATTCCTGTTTAGTTTTATGAATGTAAGTGGACAAGCACCAGAATGCAGTGCAGCTGGTAGTTTTCCACATTTACTTAAATGTAACATTGCTGTTGGCACTTGAATTTCTGTATTGGCACGTGCATCGATGTGGGCTCCTCCATATCACAGCAAATTCCATCTAAACTTTGCATGCAAAGTAATGCAAACTAAAATAATTATAAAGAAACACGGACTGAAACGATCACAGCCCCAGCTTTGCTGCACACTGCATGCAGATTTATGCACCCATTCTGTTTCTAATCAGCCATCATTTTCACCACCTTGTGACAATGGCCACAACACACATTCACTATTCACTTTTGTTATTGATAGATAATCGCTGGTTTCTGAAACTCCCCTGAGCCCTTCAAGCTCAGATGCGAACCCCAACTCTCACCATTCATGCAGCTATTAAGTGTTTTCTTTTCAGGAGAAGGAGAGGTGGAGGAGGGGAAAAGGCCCATGGACCTCAGACACCAAAATAAACAAAGCGCTTGTTTTGGCGTCTGATGCAAGGAGCTACTGCGGAGCCTCAGGCGAGCTATCGGTAGCTTGCGATCTACTGGTTGGAGAACCTGAATGTATGATAGGTTATTTATAACGTAGAGGAATGGTAATTGGCTGAGCCACCATGACCCTCCCCCCATTGGTTAGGCAGGAGGGAAGGGGTGGGGTGGAGAGATCTTCCCACATTTTAATCTGGGTAGATTTATGGGAAGATATAGAAGGTAACGCGCGCGCCAGTTTCCCATAGTCTATGACCACCATGGAGGAAGCTTCTGAAAATGTTCTCCCGATGGTAAGTACTACCTTTAGTCGCGATTCTTGTCATTGGCAATCGTAGGAAAATCTACTCAAGCATTTAAGTAATTTCTTTCACTTTCTGCCCTGTGCTGGCAGGAGTTGACCTGGCCTGACAAAGGCCTGCTGGTGGATGGTATGTACTACTGACATCATGGACCTACATTGAATGGAAGTGGGTGGACACATGTGTTTGAAGGGTGGGAGCTGTCTCACTGGGCAAGTGTTCCTGCTGATGAGACTGGCCTGACAAAGGGATGCTGGTGGATGGCATGTACTACTGACATCATGGACCTACATTGAATGGAAGTGGGTGGACACATGTGTTTGAAGGGTGGGAGCTGTCCCACTGGGCAAGTGTTCCTGCTGGTGAGACTGGCCTGACAAAGGGATGCTGGTGGATGGCATGTACTACTGACATCATGGACCTACATTGAATGGAAGTGGGTGGACACATGTGTTTGAAGGGTGGGAGCTGTCTCACTGGGCAAGTGTTCCTGCTGGTGAGACTGGCCTGACAAAGGGATGCTGGTGGATGGCATGTATTACTGACATCATGGACCTACATTGAATGGGATCAGGCGGGCACGTGTGCTTGGAGGGTGGGAGCTGTTTCACTGGGCAAGGGTTTCCGGCTGGTGGGGCTGACATGACAAAGGGCAGCTGGTGGGTGGCATGTTCTACTGACATCATGGACATATATTGAATGGGAGCAGTTGGGCATGCATGCTTGAAGGGCAGGAGCTGGATCACTGGAGAGGTTTTCCTCCTGCTGCGCCTGGCTAGAACCGGCCACCTTCCTTAGAGGTCATGGTGGACCAATAGGTGGCCAAACAACTCAACTAAGAGAAACATTCTTTTGGTCCACCTACAAGTGTCATGAGGGGAGTGCCTTGAAAGTATTGTGGTGTGATGGTTACGTCGGGGCCAACAGTGTGACCTTTACCATATACTACCTCTTCTCTAAGTAAGCGACAGTACAGTTAGCTGGCAATGCCACATTCAAACTGCACTCTGTATCATGCACTCAAGCCATTCCTGCACTCAAGCCAATCCTCACACAATGTGAGGGTTATACCGATGAGCCCGGTCATCCCAGACAGGAGCATTACTGGTCTATTTTGCATCATGCCCAAGCGCATCCGTTGCACCGACTGTCTGGTTTCCTCTTTCTACCTGCCCCCCCCTCTTTGCCCCCTGATTTGGCCTTTCTGACATAGTCTACGCTGGCAATCCCAGGACTCCCCATCAGAGATTGAAATATTGGGAGTTATAAGCATATCCAACACATCACCAGGCCTCCACGCTTCACAGGACCGCTTGAGCACATCTCAAGCCCACCATGCAACCGCACACCACACTGCAACTGCTATTGATACAAAGTACAAACAACTGCCATAAAAACCCCCCCAAGACTGCTCCTCAGATTCTCCCACCCATCAGTACAAGGGATTGCGCGCAAAGGTATATCATCCTCAGCTAAAAACGACAGCATTGCAATAATTATGGCGAAAAAGACCATTTATAATGATACAATTGATAAAGTCCACCACAAATCTAAAGAGATCTTCAGAATTCTCAAAGAACTTGAGAAACCGAACGTTAGTCAATTGGACGGTATCATGAGAGATGTGGACTGGTGCACCACTATTCAAAAAGCGATGATAGAGAAGCTAGAAAAAGTTAAGAGTACCATTGACCAAGAGATAATCTCAGAACAGACTCCTCTACCAGGCATTGATACTGGCCCGTTTCATATGGCCGAGACAGATGCACCCTATGAAGCCCCAATTTTTAACTTTAGACCGGTCTTAGTAGCAGAAGTGAGGTCAATTTTGTCTATGCTCAAACATTTGGCCCGTAAAGGGGATATTTTTCCTGCCACTACAGTAATAGCCTGTTCGGATTCCCTCATAAGCTCTTTGACTAGAATTGTGAATGCTTCTCTCAAAGAAGGCTGTGTCCCCACCCATTTGAAATACACATGGGTGACTCCTCTTTTAAAAAAAACAAGGTCTTAATCCTTCGAATCCTACCAACTACAGGCCTATTACGAACTCCGCATTTCTTCTCAAAATTCTGGATAGAGTTGCTTATGAACAAGTTTTAGCTCATTTCCTTGGCAACTCTATCCTAAATAAATATCAATCTGGCTTTCGGCCGGGTTTTAGTACAGAGTCAACTCTTTTGCATCTTAAATCCAACATGTTTAGAAGGATTAACGAAGGACAGAACTCGGTGTTAACGGCTTTGGATCTATCCACAGCGTTTGATTTGGTAGATCACCCGTTGCTTCTCCAAACACTTCAGGAAGTTACCAAATTAAGTGACCTATCTCTAGCCTGGATCGATTCTTTTCTTGGACAAAGAACTATTAGGGTCTGTAATAACATGGCAGAAGCCCTACCTACTCCGTTGAATTACGTAGTCCAGGAGGGGCCCAGTCTATTGCCTATTTTGTATAATATCTTTACGACCCCCCTTTTCAATCTACTGTAAAAGAATCAGATCTGTTTCTCAAACTATGCCAATGACACCCAGTGCCCCATCACCCTGACAGGAGATTATTTGGAGCATAAGTATCGGATTAACAAGATCTACGCTCTGATTCATGGCTGGATGTGTTTGAATGGCCTGGCACTCAACTGTGAAAAGACAGAATTATGATTATAGGTTCGAGCCGTAGACTGAAAAAGCAGAATACGAACTATGCGCAATTCTTAATAGGAGACTGTGTAGTTTAAAGGAATGGTTCGCCCAAAAATGTTTATTTCAAAAATAGATAGGCAACATAAAAAAAAAACGATTGGCGTTTTTTTTTTTTCGAAGTCTCTGTAAAATTTTGAGCAATTCAAGCTCAAAGATAGCACATGGGGGCATCCATTTTGTGAAATGGATGCCCGCCGCTGTGCTCGCTTTGGCTATTGCGGCACTAATGAAGGAAAAGCCAGCCAGCTGTAGTAAACAAAAGCTACCACTGGGTGGCTTTTCCTTCATTGGTGCTGTACGCGGAGGATGGGGACCGGAGACTACAGGCAGAAAAGCTGCAGCTGCATCTCGGTAAGTGCTATTTTTTTTAATAAAAATAAACACTAGCTGCGTTTTTTTTTCTAAGTTTTCCGGGCTGGAGGAGTCCGGAAAACTTAGAAATAAAACCGCAGCTTTAAAAACGTTGTATTTAGGTTTGCGGCAGCTTTTGAAGGAGGAGCCTGAGAAACTCAGAGAAAAACCGCAGCGTTTTCAAACACAACCGCGTTGTGTTTCTGCCTGCCCTGGCTATCCCTTTGGGTCTCCGGTGCTCCCCCAACTTACCTCTTTGCTCGCCGGCTGATCCACTTCAGCTTTGCGGCATCAGATCCGTCCCTCTAACGCAGATCAGATCCGACGCAGCAGGGTCCCTTTTTCTTCTTTTATTTGTTTTTTTTGGTCCCCCGCCTCCTATATTGAGGAAGCGGGGGACTCCCCCGCAACCACCGAAGGCTGATATCGCCACTAACATACCCGCAACCCCTACGCCACATATTCGGTATGTATTAGCCTAAGTGTTTGTTTTTATTCGATCTAATGGCCAAATTCAGTCAAATGTAACATCCGATGAAATAAAAATGAACAATTGTGCTAATACCACTAGGAAGCAGGCATAAAATGCATACATTTCAGGGGCACAAACCTGCACTAAATGTTGCCATTATTATTAGTGTGTTATAGTTTCATATAACATGTTCACACACATATATACACAAATTAATTCACACAATTAAAAATCATAATAATTCATACACAGCCTACTTTTAAAATACATTTATTCGCCTATAAAACATTATCACTACTCTATCAACTTACCAATGAGCTCCCCTAACACCCTAGTAACACACATATGTTAAAGACATTTGGTCATCACATTAATATTCCAATTAACTCAATTGTACTAAATGAATTTCAATAAAAAATATAATTACTGCAATGGTTAAGGAGGTTTCATTACCTGCCACAATTCTATAGCAAAACATATTCTGTTTGGAACCAGTCTGTATTGTGAACAAACTTCCCCAGCCATGTATGGCTAAGTTCACTTATGGCAGTAAATTCTGTAATGAAATGTATTAAACTCTCTTTTTCTTTCTCAGCCTAATAGCAATTACAGCCACCCCCCTCTGCTGACCAAAGACCTTGTATAAAATGAATCTTTCCTGTCGGTAGGATATTCATTCTAAAACGCATAACCTGTGTCTGCCGGTAGGCATTGAGGGATTTAATATCTAGCCCTCTAACGTCCATAGCTAGATGTGTATAGGACTTATAAGTTAATACCTTTTGCCTTGTTTTACAAAAATCCCAGCAAAAACGTTTTTTCTTAATTGCTAAAGGGGTGGAGATAAGAGTTTCAATATCCCCATCAATCTGCTCCAGCAAATGTTTGCAACACATTTTAGAACTAACGAGGGGATGCTTTTCTATCTTTATTCATAGCATCATTGTGGTCCAAATACAGGGTTGCCCCCCTCCCCCCGTAATTAAAATATTCCTAAACACCTGCATTTGCTTCCATTGAGGCCATCCTTTGACAGAAAGCACTGCCAGTTCCTGTCTTACGACACTGACAGGTATACCGTTTGGCAGTGACAAACTGTGATGGGTGAGGAAGGACAGCTCAGGGGCAACACGTTTGTCTTGGAAGCAAGACAATGCAGCGACGCACAGGTTTGAATCTCGATCCCACGCTTAAAAACCACACCGCTGGTTATAAATGAGCAATAAAATAAAAGAAAGACATTACACTGCTACAAAATACTGCCTTCACATTTCTCTAGCTCAATTTTTCTTATCTGGTGGTTAACCCTAAATCTATAGGTCAGAGCTGGAATCACTTCTTTTTTTTTATAGAAGCTAATAATTGGTAACATCGAAAATCTTCCAAATCGGGTTTGTATTTTTTCATTGGGCTTGCATAGCCACTTGCTTTCTCAAGCAAAGTTTGCATACGTGCTTCTAGGTTGGCGTGTGCAGACAGTCTATTTCCCAGGTGTATCACTTCATTTGTAGTAGTCAATAACCTGTTGTCGAAATTCCACTTAATATGTTTTTTTTTTTAACAATCGGCCTAGTAAAACACGTCACTTTAGTTTTGGTGGTATTTGTCAAGTCAAGTCAAACAAGTTTTATCGGATATATAAAAATCCATTAAACGACAAAGAAAACAACAATAATAATAATAATAATCTAGCATTTATATAGCGCTACGAACCCTCAGGTATCTGAGCGCTGCTTATTATTACCCACGGTGTGTGGTGCTCATTTATCGACCTCGGAAGGATGAAAGGCTGAGTTTGGCCCTGCCGGGATTCGAACCTGCATTAGCAAGCCCTGCACGGATGTCAAAACGAGCGCTCTACTCGTTGTGCCACTTGACCGGCTTTGTATGTTGTACACATATAAACATTGCAATTTCATAAAAGAATCAATACTTCCAAATAGATAAAATGAGTGGACAATCTCAGTAAAACAACGTGCAATAAGATCAATATCATATATGGTGGCCCCATAGAAACCAATGATAAAATCAGACAAAATGCAGAGCCCAAACATTTAAAAACATTACTAGAAAAGTCATAAAATTCACATTGCTAACTAACACCACCTTTCAGTTTTAATAGGCTATGTCTGAAATGCATCCCTCTTTTCAGAAGCATAAGTAGTGACCAAGCTGTGTAGACCGTATCGGCACTCAAAAGAAACAATAGTGCGTCCCTATGAGAGCGTATCGCAGTCTTATGGAGGGCGGGAATCAAGGTTGCTCTGTGAATGCCTACATACCCTATACAGAAGAACAATAAATGGGGTAGGTCTTCACGGGAATAGCCGCAAACCGAGCAGCCCACAGAATCAGGGAAATCAAGGGCTCCATGTTAAGTACGGTTGCATTCCAGTGGACCTGCTAATACTGGTATGAAATTGGCCAGATTTATGGCTATACTCCATGAGGATTCTTTTCCTCACTGCAATCTCGCCCAATATGGTTTTGTGGGCTGCCCCCTCCCTCTTAGTTATTAGTGAGGCGGGCGGGAAAAGGGCACTTAGATTGACCTCCCCCCAGAGTCTTAGAGACATAAGCAAGCGGTGGTATTTATACAAAGATCATTTTCTGCTGCAAACTTACCAAAGGCCCTAATTAATCTTTGCAGTCCTATTTGAGTATGATCCATCAGGATAATATCGTCGGCATAGGCCAACCAACATAATCTAATGCTCCCAATTTTGGTGGCACAAAGGCCACTTCCTCCATATACTTCCCCATATCCTAGACATACAGATTGAATAGGCAGGGTGCCAACACACATCCTTGTCTCAAACCTGCTCTTAACAGAAAGTGCCATCATATGCGCTTTTTTCGATACAGTTCTGTCACATATGATATGATATGGCATTTATAACGCACCTATACACAATTGTTTCAAGGAGCGTAATAAATGCCTTCACATAAATGTTTCAACATATGATATGTTTTTAATCTTTTATAATGCACACATCACCACCGCAGTGGCCTTAAAGTGCCAAGCCTTGTCTGTGTAGACTAGAGGCAAATTGTGACCCCGCCCTTGTTGGCCAGCAGAAAGTTAAGTTAATGTAGGCCGTTACTAGTATGGTGGCGGCACTATAGCAAGTCATATTGTGGAGATGGTGATATCCTTAAGATGTGGTCAAGCGTTCCTAGGAATTACTAGCCAGATAATGATATCCTCATGATCGATGGAGGGGGTGTATATCTCTACTTTGTCACATTTACTCCGCCAGACATTTACTTTCTCTACATTCACTTCGACAGACATTGGGCCTCATTACGAGTATGGAGAGAGCCATGCCGCTTTTAGCGGCATGGCTACCCCCATACCGGGTACCGGGTCCGGGTTCCTGGAATGGGGAAATACCGGGCCAATCCGACCTTGGAGGGCCTGGTATTTCCCCATTCCAGGAACCCGGACCCGGTACATCCCCATTCCCATTTGAGCCCCTATATGGCTCAATGGGAATGGGGAGGATGCTAACAACGGGCTCGTTAATCGTCTGCTAGCGGGTCCCGCTAAGGACGCCTGGTTTTACCAGACGTCCTTATCGGCACCAGCCCGCAGACCTCGTAATGGGGCGTTAGAGGGATAACGGGGCCGGCAGCTCTACTGGCGCTGTTATCCCTCTACCGCATTCCTCGTAATGAGGCCCATGTACCTTGTCATTGCAGGGAGAGACCCCCGGCACCTACCTTCTTTTCTACCGAATATTCTTCCACCCTGCTGCCCCGTAACCCTAAACCGTACCTTACACTAACTATAACCACAACCATTACCATCATCACAATGTGAAGATACAGACAAAGTAAAGGCATGACAAAGTAAAGGCATAACAAATTAAATGTCTGGCAAAGTGAATGTATGACAAAGTAAGTGAATGTGGCAAAGTAAAGGGGGATAACAGCTTCAGGGGGTTGTGGTAAAGCCAAGCCCGCTGACGGCTTTGCCGGAGCCAGGAATTGGCGGCGTGTAGAACAGGTGATGGGGGACACAAAAGGAGAGTTGGACAAAAGAATCTCTCCACCCGAGCCATAACAGATAGATACATACACGCTCACATATATATATATATATAGGGTAAAGAGAAGGCTGGGCTCTAGATATGAACACTCCTGTGCTAAGCTCGGTATTAGGTATTAGGTCTTAAGGTCTGGATATGTCTGTGTAAGGTCACAGGTAAGGAGAGGTGAACCCACACCTCTGGTGAGGAAATTGTGGACAGTCCTGGTTACCTTGCAATTTGAGGTATTTAGTGACTTATGTATAAGATTAGAAACACACTTACATACAGATTTGTTTTTGTTCTTATTCTGAGGGAAGAACATGTGCAATACACAAATGATTGAACGTCACTCACCAGAAACATGCCAGGGGCTACTATGTGTCTCTCCACCAGCAGACAGCCTCCGCGTCCTGTAAACTCATCTGCGCTGTCGATGTTGTATTTCAAAAGTCGAAACGAATCGAGGCGGCTCTGCGTCAACAAAAGATATGCCTTCATTTATGGTTTCACATTCGCAAAGGTATTACTTCATACCTCTATAACAACTTTACAAACTTGGGTCATTTCTCAGAAATCATGAGCACAGCGTGAGTGCTACTGGACACATATGACCTTTGACCCTGGCCACTTCCCAAAATGTGACAACCCGGTCTTCCATTCTGATTAAATTACAAGGGAGTGAGCAAACACCCTACAATAAGTGTACACACTAATAGTGTAAACACAAAAACAGCCTATATCTTCAAAACATTAGAGAAGGGACAAAAGGGGACAAAAGGGGTCACAAGGGGGTGGGGGATTAGGGACCACTGTTGACACCTAAGTGGTGTCTATTGGGAACAATTGTGCCTCCCTGCTAGCCTTCTACTCTCCTGAAGTTAAGCCTGACAGCTCTGCTACGGCTACCATTGGAGAGTTTGGTGTTTTTTTCGGGTGACACACTGAGCTACCATTGGGTTAGATGGTTACACAACCTCACCAGAGAGTTGTGCAACATGTTCCCTAACATCTCTGGCCCACTGTCCATTATTGGTAGTTCTTTGTGTAGTGGGGCATGCTGCTTGTAATAGCTCATGCACAGAAACCTCCACCACCCGCACTCCTGTGCCCTCGGCAGCAGCCATCTTGGGTCAGATATAACATGAACATTTTTACAGCTGTCCTGCTATTGTTATGTTTAAACTGGAAGCCATTTTAGGTCAGTACAAGGCTGGTGCCATCGCATCCCTCATTCCTTTTATGCGAGGCCTTTTATTAATTCCTAATCAAGTCAAGTCTCAGAACAGATGGTTGGATAGGTAGAGATAGGGCCTGGAGGATATCTCAGGAACAATGCATTTGTCTTGACAGCAAGACAACGCAGAGCATCACCGGTTTGAATCCCGGTCCTGCACTTAAATGCTGGTCTGCGGCATGAAGAGTGATATAATAGCCCAACTTGATTTTTAGAGCTACTTCATTTCCTAAAAAAGTGGACAAAAACTCAGCCTACAGGCTTCTTACATGCCTGTGTTTTGTTTAAGCTGGAAAATGTTATTGTGCACAATATTTATGAGCAAGTATATTTTGAGAACTTTATTTGACCCCACCTATTAATAAAAATACATTCTAAACATGAGCCTGCAGCTTTTGGTAGCGGATCATTTTGATTTGCAGAGGAATCTGCCGCTCTGAAAGCTTCAGATGAGAGTCCTTTCACCAGCTGCGGTGCAGACGGTCACAGCCCCTTGATTACCAAAAGCCCTTTTTTTATTTCCATGTTTTCTAATATCTGGGCTAACCAAATCAGGAGCCATTGTCATAACAACAAGCTGATGTCATTATTATATGCTAGGCACTTGCCATATGGACACTTTGCTCCTCCCTTTTCATACCCGACTCAAATGGATCTTTTCAGGGTAATTCATGGATTATTTGCGCCGAAAAAAACGGGATTTGTGCGCCATTCTGCCCGCAAATCCCCATTTGTTAAACAGGGATTTGCGGGCAGAATGGCGCACAAATCCCGTTTTTTCGGCGCAAATAATCCATGAATTATGTTATAATGTTTGCGTCATTTTGTTATTGGCCAGTCGGTTTACAAACAATAGTGCCCATTTTAACCAAATGGTGTGTTTAATTTTTGGACACATCAAATCACATAATTTGTTTTTTAAAAGCATTGACGGAGAAATGTCAACTCCACCGCCATGGCTGCAGATTCTTCAAGTTGAGTGTTCAGACCTCTACACTACCAATGCTGTAGTCAGGAAGTAGCAGGTATATCCCTGTGCACCGAGTGCCCTCTTGGGGGTGCTGCTGAGCAATGAATGAGTGCTGAATGAGTGCTGCTGAGTGTTGAATCTGCAGAAAGTAGATTATGTGAATGCTGGATATGCCTAAAGGGTTACACACAGGCAGTGTGGTTTGTGTCTAGCACCACACAGTGGAGAGAGTGGAGATATGCAGTTAGTTTACTTTTAGGAATCTGGGTGATGGGCAAATAAGAAATAAATGTGCACGCAGTGGGTCCCCAACAGGCTATGTATTCTGACACTGTAGAAGATAAAATGTGTGTCGGACGATATTGAAAATGGAGATAAGTACTTTATTTTTTCATGCTATAAAAAAAGGCTCAGTTTTATATTTATTATTTAAAGGTTTATATCTTATGGTATGATGGACCGATGCAGGGTCTCAACTGTTTGCAGTAGTTGCTAGAGTTGCAATGCCAGACAAACTGTCCGGGGAAGAACACGACGCAAGTTCCAGTCCACACCCATGTGCAGATGAAAAGGAACTCTATGTGGGAGAGACAAAGATCTGTTGCAATGTCCTGGACTACAGTACACGCCTCCAGTCTCACCAAATGCTGAAAGCAGTGGACTTCGATTGGAAACAGGTGTGGTGGGATAAAACATTTAAAAGGGAGCCCTAGGCACTGTCTGTGATAAGCTCTTCAAAGGTTTGAGGGAACATGGGGAACACAAATTGCCTCTTACTCCTGCAGTGTGTGCAAAACAAACATCCGTCATTCAGTCTCTAGAAGCCATGTCAGAAAAATACCTGGAAAACGCGGGTACACAAACACCCTCTTTAACCAAAAACACCCTGGCCACGTTTTAATACAAAAGAGGAAAGGTTATGCGAATGATAGGAGCCTGCATGGTACAGAGAGTTTTTATTAGCCTGTCTTCATTTGGTTCCCATTCATCAAAGGATAAAAAAGTGACTCACTCTTTGAGACACCGTTTCACGTAAGAGACAATTATAGCATATAACGTCTAACTCAAAACATATACGTATGTGCATACAATTTGTAAAAATGTATCACAACATGGGTTGGGTAAAGTGCCTCTTGAAACACATAGATCTCCTTTTCAATCACTCAGAGTTGTGTAAGGCTTTCAGAATTAGTGTTTTTTTTAAAGTGTTCCCCATGTTCCCTCACAGTTACATTAACCCAATTGCAACACAAACCCCTCGGAAAAAAAACGTTTGGGTTCACCTGTCGTATAAACTCTTCAAAGGATTGACCACGAACCTGAACATCAGTGCTTGCACTGCGCGGCGCATTTAATGCACGTACCTGCATGCAGGGCATGCATCTGTACTGGTTCTTCTTTTCATACAGCTGTTCCAGCATCACGTCCTCGCGTCGATCTTTGGCATCACTCGAGGCGACGATGCTCACAACGATGATTTGCTCCAGGGCAGACAGGTGGTTGGCAATCAGCCGATCATACTCCAGGTCAGTCACATGTGGAATCTGGTGATTGCTGCACCTGCATTGCCTGCCTTCCTCCCCCAGGGCGGCTCTCCGGAGCACAGCGGGGCAAGTGTCATGGGAAGAAGGCCAGAAAGTGTGCGCATCATGGTGAAGAACCAACCCAGGCACCGCAGCAGCAGTCCTAAAAGAACAACAGTGGTAGCAAGCTTAATGCAAGAGCTCGCTCTGTGTATGTACGGTTCCTGCCCTGTGCAGTTTGACTGTGCAATGCCCGGTGTATATGTCTCAGTATATAATGTAACATCTCAATATACTGTATACAACGTCTCAGCATCTCGGTGTAGTCAATGTATGTATCCCAGTGTGCTGCATATCTATTCTAATATGTAATGTAACATCTCAATATACTGTATACATGTCTCAGTATGCAATGTTTATATGCCAGTGTGCTGCATATCTATTCTAATATATAATGTTTACACCTCAATATACTGTACACACGTCTCAGTATGCAATGTATGTATCCCAGTGTGCAGCATATCTATTCTAATATATAATGTTTACATCTCAATATACTGCATTCACGTCTCAGTATGCAATGTTTATATGCCAGTGTGCTGCATATCTATTCTAATATATAATGTTTACATCTCAATATACTGTACACACGTCTCAGTATGCAATGTTTATATGCCAGTGTGCTGCATATCTATTCTAATATATAATGTTTACATCTCAATATACTGTACACACGTCTCAGTATGCAATGTTTATATCCCAGTGTGCTGCATATCTATTCTAATATATAATGTTTACACCTCAATATACTGTACACACGTCTCAGTATGCAATGTATGTATCCCAGTGTGCAGCATATCTATTCTAATATATAATGTTTACATCTCAATATACTGCATTCACGTCTCAGTATGCAATGTATGTATCCCAGTGTGCAGCATATCTATTCTAATATGTAATGTAACATCTCAATATACTGTATACATGTCTCAGTATGCAATGTTTATATGCCAGTGTGCAGCATATCTATTCTAATATATAATGTTTAAATCTCAATATACTGTATACATGTCTCAGTATGCAATGTTTATATGCCAGTGTGCTGCATATCTATTCTAATATATAATGTTTACATCTCAATATACTGTACACACGTCTCAGTATGCAATGTTTATATGCCAGTGTGCTGCATATCTATTCTAATATATAATGTTTACACCTCAATATACTGTACACACGTCTCAGTATGCAATGTATGTATCCCAGTGTGCAGCATATCTATTCTAATATATAATGTTTACATCTCAATATACTGCATTCACGTCTCAGTATGCAATGTATGTATCCCAGTGTGCAGCATATCTATTCTAATATATAATGTTTACATCTCAATATACTGCATTCACGTCTCAGTATGCAATGTATACATCCCAGTGTGCTGCATATCTATTCTAATATATAATGTTTACATCTCAATATACTGCATTCACGTCTCAGTATGCAATGTATACATCCCAGTGTGCAGCATATCTATTCTAATATATAATGTTTACACCTCAATATACTGCATTCACGTCTCAGTATGCAATGTATACATCCCAGTGTGCAGCATATCTATTCTAATATGTAATGTATACATCTCAATATACTGTACACACGTCTCAGTATGCAATGTATGTATCCCAGTGTGCAGCATATCTATTCTAATATGTAATGTTTAAATCTCAATATACTGCATTAACGTCTCAGTATGCAATGTATGTATCCCAGTGTGCTGCATATCTATTCTAATATATAATGTTTACACCTCAATTTACTGCATTAACGTCTCAGTATGCAATGTATGTATCCCAGTGTGCTGCATATCTATTCTAATATATAATGTTTACACCTCAATATACTGCATTCACGTCTCAGTATGCAATGTATACATCCCAGTGTGCAGCATATCTATTCTAATATATAATGTTTACATCTCAATATACTGCATTCACGTCTCAGTATGCAATGTATACATCCCAGTGTGCTGCATATCTATTCTAATATATAATGTTTACATCTCAATATACTGCATTCACGTCTCAGTATGCAATGTATACATCCCAGTGTGCTGCATATCTATTCTAATATATAATGTTTACATCTCAATATACTGCATTCACGTCTCAGTATGCAATGTATACATCCCAGTGTGCTGCATATCTATTCTAATATATAATGTTTACATCTCAATATACTGCATTCACGTCTCAGTATGCAATGTTTATATGCCAGTGTGCTGCATATCTATTCTAATATATAATGTTTACATCTCAATATACTGCATTCACGTCTCAGTATGCAATGCATGTATCTCGGTGCGGAGGGAATATATTTCAATATATAATGTATGCATTTTAATATACTCTATATACATGTCAGTATGATAGCTATAGATCTAAGTGTGCAGTGTATGGATTTCTCTGTATATGATGTATGCATTTCACTATGCAGTATAGCGTTATGAATCTTGAATTATGCCCCTAGTGAAACTGATGAGTACCACTACCATGACGAGGCAACACTTAGGCCATCTAGGAAGTGATGGTATTCCTACATGCTACCAGTTAGCACAGTGTCAGCATAATGCATAGGCATTTCGGAATCAGTCAGCTGTGCATTGTTTGAAAGTTAACCGTTTCCTTCTAACCCGCTGCAGGCATTTTTACAAAAAAGTGTCATCACACCATTTTGGTCAGCAAGTATTTATTGGAGTAACGTGCATTATGTCCTCTGCTTAAAAGGGTGAGAAGGAAAACACGGAGATGCACGGTTACCTTAACCCATCCCCTGGCGCGTGTGCTCATGGGAAAGGCTAGGGGGAAGGTTTTTACAAGAGTATAACCAGATATGTCTCCTCGGCTAAATCAAGGGTCTGGCGAGAGGCTCGCTCTTTAGCTCAGAAGGCCTATATCTTCCGTCCTCACAGAACATGGTTTAGAGGTTTGCACCAATGTTTTAAGTATTATGGTCATTCCAGTTGGTGGATAATGTTGATTTCTCACATGGACACTGTCAATAATGGCATGTATGACTGCTCTCTTTCAGATCGCTTACATTTGTTAATTAAGCATTATGGACCGAGGGAGGGGTCATGACCTCAGGATAATGACCCGCCCCCATGTTATTGGCTAACGGTGATACATTGGGGAAGGGTCATTATCCAACACGCTCGCGCCTCATCCTAGGGCTATAAGTCAATGGGCACCAGCAAATGTACCCTTGCTTTAGTCCTTCGTGTACCCTTGCACCAAGTTAAAAAACAAGGTTCCCAACAAACAGATTTTCCCCCCATTTTAAAATGGAAGCTGAGAAAATTAAGCTCTGCGTGGGGTCGGGGGCAGTAGCATAATAAAACCGGAGGGTGTGGGAGTTAGAGCGGGGGAGAATGGAGGCAGTCACCAGCAGATGGGGAAACTCGAAATGTCTTCGGACTATCCCAGCTGGGGGCTATTATCAAACAAGTGTAGCAGCAGATACTAAGGATAGGTAGGAGCTGGCAACAGTGACCAGCCTTGAAAGGCAGTGAATTTAGTGACTACCTTTAGACTGCTGAGCCTAGTGTGGGCCAAACCTATTAGATACCTGATCCAGATTAACTTACCTTGCTGATGGGTCGACTATGCAGGGACCAGGCCAGTTTCTCATTAGGGACCACATTCATTTTCTTCTGCTGTGATCCCACTCACTCTTACACAGAAATACACACGCACAAAAACAGAGGCAATGCTTTTCATGCACAGCCTTCGTCAATTCACCGCAGTTTGCCACCTGGTGTCGGATTCTTTGCTTACGCTGATCTGTTGGGGTCACTTTTGTTGAGATTTGACTCGGAATTTGGCTGGTACGGTTTGCGACTGCTGTTCTGCAACGAGGGGGGTCTGAAAAAAAAATCACACCATTCATATCTTGTCAATCCCAGTATACCCGAGGAAGATGATGTTTTATAACAACACATTTAGGAACAAGCAACACATCAAACACAACTGCCTTTATTTTTGTGGAGTGCTGACATTATTTTCTTGGCTATGTTACATAACAAAGAAGATATTTATTTAATGAGATATCCAAACATAGAAACCAGCATAGGCAAAGCCCTCCCTCCCTCCCTCCCTCCCTCCCTCCCTCCCTCCCTTCCTCCCTTCCTTCCTTCCTTCCTTCCTTCCTTCCTTCCTTCCTTCCTTCCTTCCTTCCTTCCTTCCTTCCTTCCTTCCTTCCTTCCTTCCTTCCTTCCCCTCAACAGACAGATGCTTCTAGGATTTCCCTGATGTTACTGACAAATCTACCCTGGGGAACAAAGGATGCTCCACTATTAAGGGTAACGGGGCTCCAACCCGCTACCCATAACGGAGGAACCAAGCTAGCCACTGAAACCCCTGAGCACTCCCGCTGGAGTAGCAAGAGCTCAGGAGGCGCTCCTGGGCTGGCTTTGTTGAAATTAGGTACATTTGATTGCCCTTCACTTACCCTAGCCTGCACATGCCCAATGGCCCATGCAAGACCGGGGGCATTTTGCTTCCCCAGCCTTGCATGGCCCATTGGGCATGCAGGCTGGGGTACTGCAGGTCCAGAAGTTCTCAGGGTGTGCTCTTGTGGAGGGGAGTTGGTGGCAAGGCGGCCCTGCCAAGAATGTCAGCAAGAGAGAGGTGTTTGGTGGACACCTTCCCCTGCTCCCTGGCTCTTCCTTCTGCGGTGGGCGGGAGCTTGAGGGCAATCTGCAGCAGCGAGGAGTGTGGCGGCAGCGAGTGTGGCGGCAGCGAGAGTCCCAAGCTGGAGCCGAGGTGCTGCGCAGGTAAGAAAAAAAACCTTTGTGTACATATGTATGCATTTGTATTTTTTCCATTTGCATTTTTGTAGCACTAATCTAGACAGGAACAGAGCATTGACTGCATGCACGCAAAGGGTTTGGTCTGTGTAAGTGTGTGAATGTGCGCACATGTGAATGGGAGTGCAGTGTGTAAGTTGCATATAGGTGCATGTGTGAATGAGAGTGCACTGTGTATATTGTATATAAGTGTGTGTGTTAATGAGTGCAGTCTGTATGCTGTAGTATAGGTGCACGTGTGTGTCTATAAATGTGTTTGTTTGTTTATTTATTTGTTTGGCAATGCACACCAAACCCTTAGGTAGACGGGCGCAACAGAAACAAGAAATCTTAAAACCTAGTTACAGTGCAAAGGTAGCAATACAGAGAGCAGTGATTGCAATAGGAGCCAGGTACAAGGTAAAAGATACATTAAATACAAAGCAGTGGTCTTGGTAGGTCACGGAAGCATTATCTAGAGTGTCAGTAAAAACACGCCCACATATACACTACGTGCAAGGTTAACCAAGCTACAGTGTGGTCTGGTGGAAACAAAGGATCGTGTAGGGGCTGGAAAGGTGGAAGTGTAGTTCGTCAGTTAGGTGTCATTAGTGTGTAGCCAATTGAGTATCTTGTGTCTGAATTTACGGTAAGGTTGTACTAGTCTGAGGTCGATGGGTAGTTTGTTCCAACATTGTGCAGCTTTGACAGGGAAGCTGGTTCCTCCTGCTGTCGAACGTTTGAACCTAGGAATCTCCAACATAAATGAGTTGGCGGATCTCGTAGGGCGGATAGCTGTTCTCCTAGTGATTTTATCCATTAGGTATGGGGGTGCTAAGTTATTCAGGCATTTGGAGGTGAGGGATGCTGTTTTGAGGAGAATTCTGTCCGTTATTTTCAGCCAGTTAACCTCTTTCCTGAATTTGGTAATATGCTCTCTGTAGGGGATGTTCAGTGCTGCCCTCCCTCAGGGCGTTATTCTGCAGTCTTTGAATTTTGTCTGTAATATATTTATTGGCTCCTGAGTACAGGGCATTACAGTCATCTAATCTTGACATAATAAGAGCAAGTGTGGCTAGTGTGGTGCAACTCGCTCTCGAGAGGTATGGTCTGGAGGCTCTGATGAGTTTGCAAGTGTACGTTGTGGATGAGGCAAGGGAGTTGGCTTGCTTTTTGAGAGTGAGAGAGGAGTCCAAATAGAATCCTAAAGTTTTAACTACAGACATCACCTTGATAGGATTGTTATAAATGTTGAAGGATATGTAGTTTGGGCTGAGTTTTTGGATATTAACTTCAGAGCCTAAGATTAGTAACTCTGTTTTTTCGTCATTCAGGCAGAGGCCATGGGATGCCAACCATGCCTGAATGAGGATGTATATTTGGTTCACCAAGGCTGAGTCTGCCTCGAAGTTGCCCGAAAGGGGTATGAGGATCTGTGTGTCATCTGCATAATTAGTGTAGGTGACACCCAGTCTATCCAACTTGTTAAACAGAGGCTTGGTGAAGATATTATACATAGTAGGGGAGATGCAGGAACCTTGTGGGACCCCGCAGGTTATTTTAATGGGGTCGGCAGAGGCTGAAGTACAGAAGACTCTCATGGTCCGGTTAGCTAAGAAGGATTGGACCCAAGCTATAGCATCTTTGGTGAAGTTGGCGGCAGATTGGAGGTGGTTGCATAACACTGCATGGTCCACCAAGTCAAACGCTGCAGACGAGTCCAGTAGGAGTAGCAAAGCTATTTTTTCATTGTCCTTTAATTCTTCAATTTGAGTCTTAAGGTCTAGCAGCGCTGTTTCAGTGCCATGGAGAGGGCGGAAGCCCGATTGTCGTGAGCCAAGTAAGTGGTTGGCTTCCAGATAGTCCTGAATTGTTATGTAAGCAGCTCTATCTAAGATTGTAAGAAGAAATGGCACAGTGGTGATGGGTCTGTAATTGGTAGGGATAGTGGGGTCCAGAGTATGTTTTTTGAGTAATGGTAGGACCCAGGATTCTTTAAGATTGGCCGGTACTGTATTAGTTTTAAATGAGGAGTTTATCAACTTGGAGATAAAAGGGGCTAGGTCTCTAGCTGCATCCTTTATTATCTGTGCTGGGCACATGTCGCCTTTACAGTTAGAAGGTTTGAGGGAGAGTATTATTTTTTCTGTTTCAGTAACGGAGATAGACTTGAATCTAAAGGGTGTGGTTGTCCTAGGCGCCGGGGGTCGACTAGTTTGTTGCTCAGTGAGTGGTAGTGAAGCCTTTTTTAGCAATTTTGCATTGTAATGATGACATTTTATTCGATGGAGCATTTTGTATGTTAGTACACCATACTTTATCCTTTGGGGCATTGTCTACCAGTTGGATTGGGGATTCTAGTTCGCGGAGGATGGAGAATAATTCTTTAGTGTTAGATTTAGCTTTCTCAATCCTATCATTGAAGGTATTCTTTTTGGCTTTAGTTATTTCTTTTTTGTACATTTTTGGAAATTCTGTTTTTGTTATTTTCAGAGGTGGAGTGGCGCCAAGTAGATTGGAGTTTCCTTTTTTGTGATCTTAAGGATTTAAATTGGGGGGCACTACTTGCCTAGCTTTGCGCAATTTGACAGGAGCAATCATGTCCAGTGCCTTAGTCATAGCATTGTTGAAGGTATTTACCAATGCGTCGGGGTTGTTATTTTCCATTCCAGAGATGGCAGGGAGGAGAAGGGGGATGAGTTTTTCAACAGTAATATCCTTCTTACTTCTGGTGGGGAGAGGTGGTGCCATGTTATTAGGCTTGGGGCTGAGGAGGTCTAATGCGGCAGAGAAATGTATTAAGTGATGATCTGTCCATGATTGTGGGACAATATCGGTGATGCTGAGATTGCAGTTTAGTTCGGATACGCAGTCAAGGGTCCTTCCTTTGATATGTGTTGGTGAGAGGACTTTTTGCGTGAGGCTGTAGTCGTTTAGTAGGGTTGCAATAGATTCAGCATGTTTGTTGTCAGTATCATTAAAGCCTAGATTGAAGTCTCCCAACAGTAGTGTTTGAGAGTAATTTTTAGTGTTGTTCGCTAGAAGGATAGTTAGGTCATCTACGAAGGTGCCTAAGGGCCCAGGGGGTCTATATATCAAGTGGATAGTTAGAGTACGGTTGTTGGAGAGGGGCAATTTGGTGGTAAGTACTTCACAGGATGTGAAGGGAGCTGGGGTGGCAAGTCTAATGGGGTGGGTTGTTTTGAAGATGATGGCTAAGCCACCGCGTCTGGCATTAGGCCGGCCCACTCTAATGATTTGGTAGTTGTCAGGTACTGCTAACATGAGAGTTGGTCCTGCGGCCTCGTGTAGCCAGGTCTCAGTTATGGCCAGTACATCGAGATGATCATTGTTTAAAATGTCTGCAATTTCAGTAGCATGGGCTACTACTGATCTAGAGTTTATGAGGGACCCTGTTAGCATTAGAGTACTGTCAGGGTTGGCAGTTGGCAATATTTTGTGAGAACAGGTATCTCGGGAGGTGTCATATTTGGGGGGAGTTTGGTCAGTGGTATTGGGGGTTTGCGTTAATATGGAAGAGGGCTTCTTCGTCCGGGTAATAGTTTGATTATTTGCGTTGTTGGGTAGGTTTCTATAAGGTTCGTAAATAGGGGACAGTCTAGACCTAAGTCTCAGGTTTCTATCCTTAGGTGGGTTTGTTAAGATGGCAGTGGCCATAATAATTATGATGGCACAAGTAAGTAGTGCCGTCTGGGCTAGTTTAGTTAAGTAGGTAGAGGTCATTGTCAAACTATGCTGAGGTCATACTAACATCTAAGTAATTAAATTCAGTGTAGATGAAGGAGTGGTGGGATTAGATGAAGGAGTGTGTGTGCATGTGAGCTGCGAGAGGAGGGTTGCTGATTGAGGGGAGGGAGGTGTTCATTAAAGTCCCAAAGTAAAAGATTAATACTTTAAATATTTTTACTGGCATGTGTGAGAAACCGGAGGGCACTCTCCCAAGCAAACTTCGGGAGTCCCTTATTCAGGTGGCCAGGGAAGGGCTGGCGCTCTCGGATCCCAACCCTGGGGGTGGACGAGCGAGGGAGGGTCACCTGGGTAGGAGAGCCCAGGGTTATGCTTGGGGAAATATCCAAGGTGAGGTGCGGTATTATCCCAACGAAAGGGACGAGCAAGACGAGCTTCCTGAAGCTTTTATAGGTTGCACCAACTTAACCTCCCTTTCACCTAAAAGATCTTCCTTATTCAAATCCAACAAACCCTCCGTATCTGATAGATACCCCAGGAGCCCAAACCCTGTTGCACGCAAAACCCACAACTCAGAGAGTCGATAATTCATGAGCTCTGTTGAATGAAAGTCGCAAAGTGGCATATTGATAAGAGTACAAAGAACTGTAAAATTGTTAAGGGAAGACTAACTGCAGATGGGACTGGCACCATGTGGGCGCTGTCTCTAGAAACTCTGTGTAATCCCATATTGATTGAAACTAATGATACCAGAAGGTCGCAATCGTTGACAGAAAAAGGAATTGTAAAGTGGCAAGAGTGAACCCGGTGGAGGGATGCCAGTAAAGAGGGGCAAAGTCTAAAGTCACAAGAAACACTGTGTTTCTTGTGACAGAGGGATGTCCACGGGAACTGTTTAAAAAAACAGTGAAGGAGAGGAAAGCCATAGTGAACCCGGCGGAGGGAGGTTGACGTCCAAACGGGGTCTGAGCCCAGAAGTGGAGGAACCCCGGGGGGGGGGAGAAGAACTATCACCCAAATAAGGAAAATAACGTTTTGATTGAACTTTTTGTTTCAATACTTTACATATGACAGGACCTCAAAAAGAAGGGAACATAGCTATCCGAGGTCCTGGTATCATTCAGGAACTTTCTAGGGATCTGCGCCCGGAAGAGGAGGATCCAGGGGTGAACCCATCACCCAAAGTTCATTTAGAAAAGGAACTGATTACTTGATTGGATTGAATACGATTTGTGAGGGTTCTGCGCCCGGAAGTACCAGCAAAGAGAACTTTTTGTTTGTTATTTTAAGTATATCAGGCCTCAGAGGCAAGAGACTTTTTCTCCGGAAAAGAGAATTCACCAACAAAGGTTGTGATACATGAAAGCTGAACTGTCGTCTCGTGCTGGGAAGGCTCGAGAGAGTGCTGTGTTCAGAAGTCCCACCTTACTCTGTGCTAAAAGTGGGGAAGGGGGACCCCTGGCAATCACATCCTGACATATTATTTGTGAACACTTCTTTCATTATTGAAAACCCTATCCCACACTCTTTTTGTAATTAGCGTACGGATTGGCAAAAGGCTTTTAGTATAGGCCCTTTTATTTGACACAACGCCACTAGGACTGCCTTATTTTTCATTTGATGGTCAAAGCTTGCTCCCATCTTAGATTTAGGTTTAGAATAGGCATTTTTCCATCTTGCATACACTTTAATAAACACCCTTGAACTGTGATCACTTGTGTCTGTCTTTACTGTTACCACCATGAGTTCCTTACACATGGCATTTTAGGCAAAACTACCATGATGGGTGTTCTTACGTTGGGATACTGGACAACATTGGTGCAGCCTGTATGGACTTGTTATCTTTTACAGTTGCATGGCATTTCTACTGGCATTATGAGCAAAGACAATATGAGGTCCTTACATGGCGATACTGGCCAACATTGGTGCAGCCTGTATGGACGGGTTTCTTTTTACAGTTGCATCGCATTTGTACTGGCATTATGAGCAAAGACAACATGAGGTTCTTACATGACGATACTGGCCAACATTGGTGCAGCCTGTATGGACGAGTTTTTTTTTTTTTACAGTTGCATGGCATTTCTACTGGCATTATAAGCAAAGACAACATGAGGTTCTTAAAAGGCACTACTGGCCTACATTGATGAGGCATGTTTTCTTGCTGTGGCACCATGTTAACCCATTATATTAATACATTTTTTGGGGAGGGGATAACCCCCCTAGTTGGTTTGGGACCCTCACTAGGCTCGGCCCCTCATGCACATTCATGGGAAATGTTTGCACCCCTCCAAATGAAATATTCTCCCGCCTCCATTGCTGAGTTTCTTATTATTGGCACAGAAAAGCAGTAGGGTCTCTAGCAGGTTTTACATGAAAATATACCATGAAAAATACCCTATAATATAAGTGAAGCTGTAAAACAATACCCTTATACTGCACTTTTAAAAAATGAATTTCGATGCAAAGATTTATGTTTTA
Source organism: Ambystoma mexicanum (assembly GCF_040938575.1). Taxonomy (NCBI): domain Eukaryota; kingdom Metazoa; phylum Chordata; class Amphibia; order Caudata; family Ambystomatidae; genus Ambystoma; species Ambystoma mexicanum. The sequence continues at coordinate 1,173,864,607 of NC_090936.1, forward strand.
AAAAAGGGAGCTATCAATCGTATACGGACATGTTAAAATGCAGGAACTACGCCCCCCACCCTCATCCAAACTCCCTGCACCCTAAATCTGTGCCCCAAACAACTCGTTGTCAAACAATATAGTGTTACTTTGAAAACGCAGGCAAACCACACCACCCCTTTACCCCACCATATTCTCCCATTATGCCACCATTAACAATTGAACATGACCACTGTTTTCTCACTTTTTCAGTTACACTATGTGCACTCCTTTTAACCAGCTCCCCCTTTCACATGTCTCACAATAAGCAAATGGATGCTTTTGCTCCGTTGCCTGCCTGTGCGAGAAACCAGAAGGTGTCTCACCCGCTAGTCCTCAGGGATTTATCATCCAGGTGGCCATGAGACAGCCATCGCTGTTGGATCCAGTTCCTGGGGGTGGACCAGTGCAGGAGGATCACCTGGTTGATGGGCCTTCGGAGAGTGGGACACATGATGGCGGGACATGGCATCCCCCTCCCTGTAGCACCTTTACCCCATCCTACCCAGTAGGATATTCAAGAACCTTACCCTCCCTCCTTCGCTTCACAGACACTTTCACATGGACAGCCTGCTTTGGGAGAAAACAGACTCAGGGGTGAGCATTGTACCTAACATGTCCCACTACTATGGTCAGGCAAGGTCAGGCAATTACTGGTAACCACTCACACCTGACTTCCATTAAGCTTCCTTGCATGGATAAAAGGTGGAGCACGAGAGCACACTCTGAGCGAGGCAAAGCACACAAAGCAACAGCATTTTTGAGTTGGCAGCTGAACGACGGGAGAAAGACGGCAAACCAAGAAGGGTTCCCAAGGAGGGGAATACCCTGGCCCTTTTCCGCAAGAAACTGTTACTTTCAAGAACCCTCCGAGTCAGAAAGCGTAAGGCCTGGAAACCAGTCTCAAGAATCCTGCATTGTGCATTGGAGATACCGGAGGCCCTCCCGCGTTACTGACCAAGACAGGGAGAAGCAGCAGCCGCTGTGGTATCGTCCTTGGCTCCAAGAACAAAGAAGCGCTAGAGAGATCAACACAGCCAGTGAGTTGGGAAGACTGATGCAAAACCGGTCTGTTTTGAAGTCAGGGTTGCAAGCGGCAAGATTGAATAACGAGCGCTGGAATGAACATTGTTAAAAGCGTGTGATGAAAGACACGAGTAAAGCTACACTGCTGATGAATGTTTGAAGTTGAGAAGGAAAGATCTGATACTGTTGACAGAGTAGTTCAGCACCATGAATGTGCTCAATCGAAGGCCTCTGTAAGGAATCCTGCCAAAAAGTGATAGAAACGAGAGTAGAAGATTGATCAGAACATTGTGTGAAGTGAATCAAAGTGGTCCTGCGACAGTTTAAACAAACACATTGCACATTTGAAAGTCTTCGATTTTGACATTAGGAGGAAACCGTAGAAAGTGAGATGACATGGTCTGAGCCCGAACAAGGGAGACCAAATGTGAATATTGTGCTAAAAGGGATCCGAGCCTAAACGAGCGAGATCCATGGACTGAGCCCGACCGAGGGAGATCCATGATCCGAGACCGAACGAGGGAGACCAAATATGAATATTGTGGTATAAAAGGAGGTCCAACCCTGAAGGAGGGAGCCCCATGATGAACACTGCTAGCGAGAACTTGTGCATCTGAAGATCCTGATAAAAGTGGAACTTTGATATTTGTTTGTTACAACAGGACCTCTGTAGTAAAAGACTATTATTGGAAAAGAGGCTTTGGCAGAAGGCCCCGATACCTGGGCTCGAACGTGCAACCTTACCCTGTGCTGAAAACGTGGGGAAGGGAAGCCAACTGCTCAACCGTCCTGACATATAATTTATAGGCCCTATTATTTTGACAGAGACGCGACTAGGACTGCGTTACTATTATTTGATGGTCGTAGCTTGCTCCCATCCTTAGATTTAGGTTAGATAGGCATTCAACCAACCCAGTGAAGTTCAATAAACACCCTTGAACTGTGATCACTTGTGTCTGTCTTCACTGTTTGTTACCATGCCTTACTTACAGTCCCTACTAACTATACTATCCCTCTACCCCCTTACTGTTCCTCACCCTTCTTGTGGGTCCCTCTGTGTTTTCTTGGAATTTACCTTGGTTACTCATCTGATACTAGACTTTTCTCTTTCCCTTAAGATTGAAACAGAGCTTTTTGCCTCTGGACGACTCCTTGAAATATCAGAAGCGCCTCAAACCTAATCTGTTTAGTGCTGCCCTCTGCCTATGTTTACGTTATAACGAGTTCAAGTGCCGGTAGTAAATCCTTTCTTTGTTTCCAGAGCCTGGCGTATAACTGGTGGTATTTTCTGCTCTTTCATTTCAATTACATCTCTGTTCGTGTTTCATTGAAAACGAATAGAGAGGTACATCAAAGGAAAGGTCACGGGTTACAAGTACACAGATAGTGAAGACAATGATTCAATCACCAGGGTTTTGGTGAGTACTGACAACCATCCCACCCGTGAAAATAGGAATAATTCCAAATAACTTAGTCCTTATACCCCCCTGGTTGTTACATTAGGCTGGCACCAAAATCTGGTTTATCCTGGAGATTTGGTCTGGAGGTGCTTTCAGGAGTTTTAGATCCAGACTTTGGGGGAGATATAAAAGTACTCTTGCAAAATCATGGAGAACCCCCTTTTGAGATACGTCCTGGGGACAAGATTGCACGAGGAATTCTTGGGAACGTTTGATTTCCCTGTTTTGAGGCGATAGAGCCCGAGGAAACAGAGTTAGTTTAGGTTTTGGGGAGGCCGATAAGAAACTTAAAATTGGAGTCAAAGCGTAAGATGAAACCACCATGCTTCCAGACTTTGTGTTCGTCCAACGAAATAACCCAATGCTGGCAGAGGCTTTCTTGACAGTAATTCCTGAGGAAGAAGGCCCAGACAAAGGAAGTCCCTTTTTCTTCTTGAACCAGGGAGTACTGTATCGAAGAGAAACATCAGGAGAAGGCATAAGTAAAACCCAATTGGTAATACCCAGAAACAATAGAAAAATTGTGTTAGAAATTGCACACTCTCTCTTGACAGGGGGACACTTAGGACAATCTAAGACCCAATCTCATATTAGTGGAAAATTCTATTGGCCGGGTATACATGCTGCTATAAGGAACTTTGTTCAGACATGTGAAATATGTCAAAAGACCATCTCACATATCCACTTCCGATAATCGAAATTCCCTTCTCCCGAATTGGGATGGATATTATTGGACCATTAGAAACTAGATTGTCCAGCAGAGGTGATGCACCTTTGTTTTGAGATGACTTCCGGTCCTCGAAGAGGTAGGGTCTACCTTGAGATGAAGCCACTATGCCCACTGTTTTAGATAGTCCGGGTAAGAGACCTCTCCCTCGGGATAGACCAAATGAGAAGGGAAAAAGCCTTGAAAGGTGTAAAAAACCCTTCAGCAGCAGTCCGTAGAGATGAGGACTTCCAATGGAATAGTCGGATAAGTATTCAATGAGTAAACCTGAGATGAATGCAATGAAGAAATTCCTGTGATGAGAAATATTCTCAATGGAAACAACAATGGTATGCAAGAGCAGTAAAGGGGGAAAAGATGAGTTCCAACTGAAAGCATGAATGGAGATATGCAGGAAGCAAGCAATAGTAAGTAGAGGAAAGACTGAGTCCTCACAAGAAAAGGGTAGAGAGAGAGAGCTCAGAAAAGCAGGGCCTGCCGTGGCAGAAGGAGGCAATGAAGCTGAGGCATGAGGGATAAAAGAGCGAAGGAGTATTTCGAAAGAAATGAGCAGTGTATGACCCAAAAGGAGAAAAGCTTCAGGGGTGGCAACGCGAAGAGGCACAGCTGGATGTTGCATAAATGAATGCAGGTGGCCATCTTGGAATAAGACTAGACCGAGAAGCGCGTTCCAGTCAAAACGTGATGGAACATTAATGGCGTCCTATGCACGAGTACTTTCAGTCTCCAGGAAAGAGGAACAGTGACAGTATTCCCCCTTCTGTACCCTGCCAAACTTGTTTTACCTGGATGAAGACAGTGAAATTGCTGCAACAATTTTGGCGCTTTGATATAGGACTTGGGATCCCAGGAGTTTTTCGATTCGGGATAGTCCTTTCAATGAACAAGATATTGTAACCTTCGCTTACGGTAACAGGAGTCACAAATGCGGGAAACTTCATACTCCTTGGGTTCTTGAGAGGGAGCATAGGACACTTTCTTCTTATTTTGACAATAGTGGTCAGGAGTGAAGGAGCGTAATAAAGAGGAATGAAATACAGGGTGTAGTCTGCTTAATGACAGAGGTAGTCGCAAGCGAAACGCCACAGGATTGATTTTGGTTATTATTTCAAATGGTCCAAGGAATCGGGATGAACGTTTTGAAGGATGGATCCATCTGGATAAGTATTTGGTGGACAACCATACCTTTGAACCCACCTCCAACTCCGGTGTGGGGCTCCTCTGTGGGTCGGATCTGAACTTGTATTCTTTTCTTTTCCAGCAGGTCCCCAGCATCCTGGTGGGCTTTGGATATGTCTCGCAAGAGTGAATCAATAGTGGGTATTGCAGTGGTAGGGGCACTGGAATAGGTAGAAAGTGTGGAGTCCGTAGGTGCAAAAGAAAGGGCTTGTGCCAAAAGCAGTGTGAACAGTGTTATTGTAAAACAACTCCACTGAGGTTAGGACACCCACCCAATCATCTTGTTTGTCCTTAATGAAAAAGCAGAGGTATTGTTCCATAGTGGCATTCAATCTTTCCGCCTGCCCATTAGATTGAGGGTGGTAACCTGACGAGAGGGCTCTTTCAATGCCAAGTTTTCTGCATAAGATCTTCCAGAAAGCTGAGGTGAATCGAGTGTCTTGGTCGGACGTGATGGACTCAGGTATGCCATGGATGCAAAACACTTACACGAAGAACATGTTTGCGGTTTCAGAAGCTGAGGGTACCCCAGGTAGGGGGATGAAGTGAGCTAATTTAGAAAATGAATCCACTACCACCATGATTGCTGTATAACCCAGAGAGGGTGGTAGGTCAACCACGAAATCCATGGCTCCAGGGTCTGGTGGGAGTAGGTCTTTGTTCTAACAGACTTATGGGTTTTCCGGTTCTGTACATGCATTGGCAACATACAGGACAACACCTGCCAAAATTCTTGATGTCTTTGCACATAAACGACCACCAAAAAGATTGTTGAACCAGATCCAGGGTGGCATCATAACTTTATGCCCTGCTATAAGTCCCTCGTGACACCACGACATAGCCCTTTATTGGAGTGGTTTTTTGGGTAGGAGTAGCCAATTATCATAGAACAGAAAGCCTTCTTACTTAACAAGAGACGGGAACGTTGCACGGTTCTCCGATGAAGAGGCTTCTCTCACTTCTCATAGAAATTATGAAACAAAATAGAGGAACTTGTTTCTGGAAAAAAAGGAGTTCTGTCTTGGAAGTGGCCAGAGATTCACCTGAACAAGTCCTGGAGAAACCGTCTGCAAACATGTTCTCAGTTCCCGGAATGTATGTGATAGTGAAATCAAACTGAGCAAAGAAAAAGGCCCATCAGGCTTGTCTGGCATTCATCCACTACATCTGCTGCAGAACACGTAAGTGCCTATGATCAGTACAAATCTCAAATTGATGAATGGCTCCTTGGAGAAGATGAAGCCACTCCATACAAGCTTGTTTCATCGCCATTAGCTGCTTTTCAATAACCGAGTAGTTGAGTTTGCTCGCGGTAAAGGTCTTTGAAAGATAGGCAATGGGATGTTCTTGGCCGTCCATGCACTGTTTAAGAACTGCACCTAGAGCCCCTGCTGATGCGTCCGTCTCTACCACAAACAGCAGTCTTTGATCGGGCTGTTTGAGAATAGGGGCAGAGCAAAACAAATCTTTGAGATGGCAAAAGGCTTCCTCTAGATGTGTCCCCCATAGGAATGGAACATTCTTCTTAAATAATACCGTCATGGGCAGGACAGTCCTAGAGAACTATGGAATGAATCTGCGATAGAAATTGCTAATCCCAGAAACTGTTTAACCTCTTTGATAAAGGTAGGAGCAGGCCAAACTAGAACAGCAGAGACTTTGCGTGGATCCATTGCTATACCTTGATCCGACAAAATGAATCCTAAATACGGTACGGAAGAGACTTTCTCTGGTTTGACCAGGAGCTGATTGTCTCTAAATCTGTCTAGAACCTCTGATACATGTCTTCGGTGGAGATCCTTGGATCGAGAAAAGATTAAGATTTCGTCCAAGTAAACAATGACTGACTGAAACAACAGATCCGAAAACAACCGGTCCATAAACCTTTGGAATACCACAGGAACATTAACAAGGCCGAAAGGCATGACCTGGTATTCAAAATGGCCATAAGGAGTCCTAAAATCAGTCTTCCATTCATCTGCCTGGCGAATCCATAAGAGATGATAAGCACCCCAGGGGTCAAGCTTGGAAAACTTGACTGATCCTTGGACTGCTTCTAGGATCCCCTTCATGAGGGGCATGGGATACCAGTCCTTTATTGTTAATCAATTTAGACCTCTGTAATCGATGCACGGTCTGAGTTCTTGTGTATATTTTTTAGGTATGAAAAACAGCAAAGCTCCAGCTGGTGATTTAGAAGGATGGATGAGACCATTTTGAAGATTAGCTTCCAAGTATTCTTTTTGAGCCTTCTTCTCTGGAATAGTCAAGGAAAACATGCGTCTGAAAGGAACCAAAGAGTCTGGTGTCAGATCAATAGCGCAGTTGCCGGCGGGTGAGGGGGTAATTCATTGGGGATCTTTTCCAAGAAAACCTCCTTGAATCCTTGGTAATGTGCTGGTATACAATGAATACCCGTAACACTAGATTCGGAGACCGCACACTCTACCACTGCAGTACCTCCAGTCAATCAACAGATTGTGTCTCTGTAACCAAGGGATACCTGATATGATTGGTAAATGAGCAGCTGTAATTGTGTTAAACTGCAGTGATTCCTTATGGTCAAAAACCGACATCTCCAAGGAGCTGGAAGTATGAGTGATGGGACCTGAAATAAGAGGATTACCATAGACTCCTTCCACAGGTTGGTGTTCTCCTCGTTCTTCGCAAGGTATATTTCCTTGTCTGCCCACAATGTGTCCATAACGTTTCCAGCCACTCCGCAATCTGCAAGGTCAAGAGCTTCAATGTTTTTGATCGGGTAGATGTAGGAGTACCCAAACCACGAAAAGACATGTGTCTTCAGTCTTTAACGAGCAGGAATGAGAAGTGTACAAGGGACCACCCTCAATACCCCGGCCGGCGATCCTCTCTAGGACCGAGGTCTTTCGTTTCCCCACCTTCGATGAGGTACTTCAGGGCAGTCTTTGAGTAAAAGACCACTCGAACCACAATACATGCACATGCCAAACTTTCCTCTGTGTCGTCTTTCGGGGGGGGAGATTAGAGTCCTTGGTAGCTCTGATCTGCATGGGTTCTTCCTTGTTAGGCCCTCCAGTCTTGGGAAATGACTGAGTTGAAGTAGAAGTAGGTACTGCCCTGCTTTAGTGTCTTTTCCTTTCGGTTCTTCAATCAGTGAGACCATAATCAATCTGAAGAAAAAGCGAGATAAGATCAGACAAAGTAGCAGGCCGTGCAGGCCAGTTCGTACTTGAGCTCTTTATGAAGTCCCCTTCTGAAGACAGCATATTGAGCCTCCTCTGGCCATCCGGCTTTGGTGGCAGTCTGCTGGAAATTTGTGATATTAGTCATGAGATCCGATGGCCCCTGTCGAATATCAAGAAGTGTCTCACAGGCAGTATACATCACTTCTGGTCTTCCAAATGTTTGCATCAGGCGACCAACAAAGGTGCTGTAATACCATAGTACTGGATTGGCAGAGGTAACCATTGGGCTTACCCAAGCAAGGACATTTCCTATCATGTTTATGATAATGAATCCATCCTTTGCCCGATCAGGAGCATAAGTAGCAGGCCTAAAAGTAAACTGCACTACACAAGACTCCACGAATAAGTTGAGTTTGTGGGGTGGTTCAATCGAATTTCCCAACTGCCATCCCATAGTGGGTAGATCAGTAGACCTATCTTCTCAGGCAGAGACCATCTGCCTAAGCACGAAATTTTCGGACTTCATGTTTTGTACTTCTACAGACAGTCCTTGGACCGCAGATATGAGTTATTGTACCTGTTCTGCTGAAGCCATGGTGGGGTAAACTGTTTGGCATTGCATACTGCCCAAAACGTTAGATCCCTTCTCCCCTGATTCTTCACTTGATAATTCCTCTGATAGATCATCCGGCGGAGATGAAGCACCTTTCTTTCAAAATGACTTCCGGTCCTCGAAGAGATAGGGTCTACCTCGAGATGAAGCCACTATGCCCACTGTTTTAGACAGTCCGGGCAAGAGACCTCTCGGTGGGGATAGACCAAATGAGAAGGGAAAATTGCTTGAAAGGCGTAAAAAAAAAACATTCAGCAGCAGTCCGTAGAGATGAGGACTTCCAAGGGAATAGCCGGACAGGTATTCAATGAGTAAATCCGAGATGAATTCAACAAAGAAATTCCTGTGATGAGAAGTATGGTAAATGGAAACAACAATGGTATCCAGGAGCAGGAAAGGGGAAAAAAGGTGAGTTCCAACTGAAAGGATGAACTGAGGTATTCAGGAAGCAAGTCCTAGTAAGTAAAAGAAAGGCTGAGTCCTCAAAAGAAAAGGGCAGAGAGAGAGAGCTCAGAAAAGCAGGGCTTGCCGTGGCAGGAGGCGGCAATGAAGCTGAGGCAGGAGGAAATAAGAGCCAAGGAGTAACTCTAAAGAAATGAGCAGCGAATTACGCAAAAGGAGAAAAGCTTCAGGGGTTGCAACGAGATAAATGAATGCCTAGACTAGACCAGGAAGCGCATTCCAGTCAAAACGTGACGGAACATTAATGGAGTCCTATGCACCAGCACTTCCAATGTCTCCAGGAAGAGAGAACAGTGACAATTACGTCACCAAATACCCAGAAGCCTTTCCCATGGGAAATAACACAACCCTGCAAATCTTAAAACATTTGCTACCGTTCTTTTCTAGGGTTGCATTCCATCAGGAAATTCTAACTGACTAGGGGACAAATTTCATGAGTAAGCTTATGGGTGAAATAAAGGAGTTGCTACATATTATAACCTTAAGGACCTCGGTTTACCAAACCCCAAACCAACGGATTGGTAGAAAGATTTAATAAGATCCTCAAGACGATTCTAAGAAAGTTAGCAGACGAGGATGGAGAAGATTGGGCTTCTATGATCTCATGGGCCCTGTTTGCGATGAGAAAGACCCCTCAAGCATCTACTGGATTCTCCCCCTTCGAATGATTATACGGTAGAGGACCAAGAGATGTCTTAGACATGCACTGGGGAAACCTGGGAAGAAACCCCAATACCTCTTTCACAGATAGCCACCCTGTTACTAGAACACATGTATCTAGTCAGAACTCTTGTTCATACTTGAATGGAAAAAGCTAAAGTGAATCTTAGATCATTTTCAGTAGGTCAGAAAGTTCTGGTTCTTTTACCTACCTCTGAAAATGAACTTGTTTCAAAATGGCACTGGCCCTATAAAATACTAGAGCAAACTGGAACGTGTACCTATAGGGTAGCCCAACCTGATAGAAAGCAAAAGACCCACCTCTACCACGTAAATCTACAGAAAGAGTGGAAGGAAAACCCTTCTGCTTCTAACTCGTCCACGTTATCCTGTTTGGTAACCCAGGAGATTGATAACCTCAAACTCATTCCCCAAACTCTACCTAAAGACAAACATGAAAATTTGACTGACCTTGTCACCAGTTTCGCCAACCTATTTTGTGAAAAACCAGGGAGAGTACATGGAACTTATTATTATATCAGAACTCCAAAAGGTCCATCTAACACCATACAGAATCCCAGAGTCACGAAACAAAGTAAACAGTCATTGATGAGGTTGAGAAAATGCTGAAGGCAAATATTATCGAGCCTTCTTCAAGCCCATGGTCCCCCCCTATTGTGTTGGTAACCAAACCAGACCAGTCTTGGAGATTTCTAAAATACCTTTGGCATGTCAACGCCATCTACGCCTTTGATGCATATCCTATGCCACGCATTGATGACTTGACAGATAAACTGGGAAATGCAGTGTTCTTGTCAACTCTAGATTTGTCTAAATGGTATTGACCGGTTCCTGTACATGGACCATATAAGGAAAAAACAGCTTTCTCGACACCAATTGGGTTATTCCAATTTACAGTTCTCCCTTTTGGTCTGCATGGGGACACAGCAACTTCTCAACGACTTATGGACAGAATACTACAACCCTATTTCAACTTCTGTGGGGCTTACATTGACAATATAGTCATCTACAGCAAAACGTGGGAATACCACCTTTTCCATCTTTATATTGTTATAAGAGCTCTCCAAGAGGCCGGCTTGACCGCCAACCCTAGGAAATGTAGGTTGGCTCAATCAGCAGGGAAATATCTGGGCTTCTTCGTGGGGAATGGTAGTGTATAGCCTCAGCAAGAAAAGGTAAAAGCCGTCCTAGATGCACCCACACCCAAGACCAAAAGAAATCTTAGAGCATTCTTGGGATTGATTGGGTATTATGCAGGTTCCCAAACTTTTCAGAAAAAGCATCACGGTTGACAGATAAACTACAGAATGCAGAACCCCAGAAAATTCTTTGGACCGATGAGGATGATGTTTGTTATAACAACCTCAAACAAACATTGTGTTAGAACCCTATATTGAAAGTGGCAGACTTCTCAAAAGAGTTTATTTTACAGACTGATGTCTCCCTAACTGGATTAGGAGCCGTACTATCTCAAATACACAATGGTTTAAAACACCCTATATTGTTTACCAGTCGCAAACTATTTCCCAGAGAGAAAAACAACTCTGTGTTAAAACTAGAAGCCCTTGCCATCAAATGGGCAATCCTTCTTCTCAGGTGCTACCTATTGGGAAGGAAATGTACTGTTATTACTGACCATTGCCCCTTAGTCTGGATACGTCAGAGGAAAGAATCTAACCCTTGAGTCATGTGATGGTTCCTGGAGTTGCAACCATAATGTTTCGCTGTGGAACATCGAAAGGGTAAAGACCAGGGGAACATTGCCTTCCTTTCCTAGTTCCCCTGCGAAACAGATCTGTCCACATCACGTAGGGGAAGGGTATGTGAAAAACCAGAGGGTGTTTCACTGTCCAGACCCTGGGGATCCCTTACTCAGGTGGCCAGGGCACGGCCATCGCCTTTGGATCCAGACCCTTGGGGCGGTTGAGTGCGGGAGGATCACCTGGGTGAGAGATCCTCAGGGAGTAGGGGAGGAACACCCGATGGTGAGACGCGGTATCCCCCCTTTCCCTATACCCCTGTCACATCCTATTTCATAGGAAATTTCAACTTCCCAACTCTCCTTGCCCCTTTTCTACACAAACAATGAGCCGAGAAAGAGGAGATCTGAGACTGAAAGGAGTACCACCCATGCAATACCTTGGACATGTCCCACTAACAAGATCAGGCAGGGTCAGGCACTCAATCTTAATTACATACACCTGGTACCCATTAGCCCTACCCACATGGTTAAAAGGTAGAACGCTGAGACACACTCTGCGCGCGGCGCCATGAGTGAAGGAGCAGTTCTTCCCAGAGAAAGGCAAACCCAGCTGCAGGAATCAGAAGACCAAGGGGCCATGCAAATACTGTTTCAAAGGCGAACGAGAAAGCAATACTCTGAGCACACCGTGAGGGTTCGTAAAACAAGGAAAGAAAGGAAGTCCCTCTTTGAAGTGCTTCATTGTAACCAGCCAGCTTTCCGGTTTGGGAGGAGTAGAGACAGCTGTGTTACCGGCCTTGACTCCCGCGATCAAATCGAAGCACAAGGAAACCAGGATCTCACACCCGGTGAGTTATTGGACGCAGCAAAAGTCTGGTTTGTGAAACGAAGGAGTGAAACTATATTTGAAGATGAAAGCGGCGTGTTTGTGGACAAACGCAAGCAGAATGGAACGATTGCTGTGAAGCGTATCATAGAAATACAAAGTAACAGAATGGTCTGGCAAAGATGCGAATGCCCAATCGAAAGTCTCCTTGAAATGTACAACTTCATAACCAAGCCAGAATTGATCCAAAGAAGATAAAAGCAGAATACATGAATAGCGTAGGTCCAACCTAGGAAGTCCCAGAAGGGGGCTAGATCAATGAGGCAATTGCCTTTATGCCCTTACTGACAGCGAAGACAGATCTTAGCTAATAGGGGTTGACAACCTCTAGTCCAGATAGTAACCTGGGGAATAAGGATGCCTGGGTTAGGCAGGGTATTGCTTCTTCTTGGTGAGAGAGAGGGGGACGGCCTTTATAGCCCTTTCAAATAATAATAAAAACCCTTGTACTGTCTCGGGGCATTGGTGTATTTTTTTATCCATATGTGAAAGTTAACAGGTGAAAGTGGACTGAACCCAGATATCTTTGGGAAATCAGCTCAGGTTACTCAACAACCTCCTCTTTGTTCTGCATTGCACTGCACCAACAAAATGGCACGAGGGTGAGAGAGAAAGGGGGAAGGAAAAGAATGGGCATGTCGAAGAGGCCCCAAATCTGCATGTCTTTAATGTGAAGCATAAAGAAGATGTAGGGTCACACATTTCTTTAAAGTGGGCACTATTTAAAGAAAATATTTACAGAACGGTTGGATGTTACACTAAGATATGTATAGAAAATGAGGGGGCCAACAAATGATATGATTTAAAGACCAAGCAGAACAGGGCGCTTGCGAGGATTCAGCCACAGTTTTCTGGGGGAAGTAGCAGAGAACCATTCATTGGCCAATACAGAATGGGGGTTGAGCTTTTAAGAATGTTATCCCCAAAACATATGTTGCCATTTGCCATGTGAGAAATGGGCAGCTCTCATGTGTCCTGTCAAAGGTATAGCTACTCCAACATGTCCAGTAACATGCATGAGCAGCTCCCACGTGCCCAATAGCAGCAGGTTTCAACACATCCAGTACACAGGCACCACCTGCTACCATATTCAGAATACACACACCCCCCACACAGACATGCCCAACTGGAAAAGCCAGCTTCCACCCATGCCCAGCCACTTAAAGGTAAAGGCATGCTAATAATATACCAATGCATTCAGATAAAATAGCTGCCACCAGCTGGAAAGATAGCTCAGCGTGTTACACGCTCGGCTCAGACATCTATGTGTGACCTGTAGCTACAGGTCGATTTCCAGCACGGTCGACTCAGCTCTTCATCCTTTCAAGTTCAATGAAGTGAGTACCTTCAAATTGGGTGATAAAGCAATGATGACAGTGCTTAGAAGCAGGAGGGATACAGAATGATTCATCATTCAAAATCCCTGCTTTTTCTATCCCATCAATGTCCATGTAAGAACATATGTGTGGCCCCTGGACGTGCATTACTGGTATGAAGGCGACTGGGCATTAGGGGGAACGGACTGCACTTGTGCCTTGTTAATGTGACTTACTGTATTTCTAAATTGCGTCACTTATTAACATTTAGTAATGTAGCAAACTAAATTGCCATGTTTGAAAAAGAACCACATTGAAAACTATGGCCTGACTTGCACAAGCTAAAGTGGCAGCAGAGTGGAGGAAGGGAGGACGGAGACTAGAAAATCAGCCGAGTGGAGTGAGGACGAAAGGGGACTAGAGAATCAGCAGAGGAGCATGAGAAAGAAAGGGGACTAGAGAATCAGCAGAGGTGCACGAGGAAGAAGCGGGAATAGACAATCAGCAGAGGGGTGTGAGGAGGAAAAGGGGCACGAGAATCAGCTGAGGAGAGTGAGGAAGAAAGGGGACTAGAGAATCAACTGAGGAGAGTGAGGACGAAAGGGGACTAGAGAATCAGCAGAGGAGCATGAGAAAGAAAGGGGACTAGAGAATCAGCAGAGGTGCACGAGGAAGAAGCGGGAATAGAGAATCAGCAGAGGGGTGTGAGGAGGAAAAGGGGCACGAGAATCAGCTGAGGAGAGTGAGGAAGAAAGGGGACTAGAGAATCAACTGAGGAGAGTGAGGACGAAAGGGGACTAGAGAATCAGCAGAGGAGCATGAGAAAGAAAGGGGACTAGAGAATCAGCAGAGGTGCACGAGGAAGAAGCGGGAATAGAGAATCAGCAGAGGGGTGTGAGGAGGAAAAGGGGCACGAGAATCAGCTGAGGAGAGTGAGGAAGAAAGGGGACTAGAGAATCAACTGAGGAGAGTGAGGACGAAAGGGGACTAGAGAATCAGCAGAGGAGCATGAGAAAGAAAGGACTAGAGAATCAGCAGAGGTGCACAAGGAAGAAGCGGGAATAGAGAATCAGCAGAGGGGTGTGAGGAGGAAAAGGGGCACGAGAATCAGCTGAGGAGAGTGAGGAAGAAAGGGGACTAGAGAATCAACTGAGGAGAGTGAGGACGAAAGGGGACTAGAGAATCAGCAGAGGAGCATGAGAAAGAAAGGGGACTAGAGAATCAGCAGAGGTGCACGAGGAAGAAGCGGGAATAGACAATCAGCAGAGGGGTGTGAGGAGGAAAAGGGGCACGAGAATCAGCTGAGGAGAGTGAGGAAGAAAGGGGACTAGAGAATCAACTGAGGAGAGTGAGGACGAAAGGGGACTAGAGAATCAGCAGAGGAGCATGAGAAAGAAAGGGGACTAGAGAATCAGCAGAGGTGCACAAGGAAGAAGCGGGACTAGAGAATCAGCAGAGGGGTGTGAGGAGGAAAAGGGGCACGAGAATCAGCTGAGGAGAGTGAGGAAGAAAGGGGACTAGAGAATCAACTGAGGAGAGTGAGGACGAAAGGGGACTAGAGAATCAGCAGAGGAGCATGAGAAAGAAAGGGGACTAGAGAATCAGCAGAGGTGCACGAGGAAGAAGCGGGAATAGACAATCAGCAGAGCGGTGTGAGGAGGAAAAGGGGCACGAGAATCAGCTGAGGAGAGTGAGGAAGAAAGGGGACTAGAGAATCAACTGAGGAGAGTGAGGACGAAAGGGGACTAGAGAATCAGCAGAGGAGCATGAGAAAGAAAGGGGACTAGAGAATCAGCAGAGGTGCACAAGGAAGAAGCGGGAATAGAGAATCAGCAGAGGGGTGTGAGGAGGAAAAGGGGCACGAGAATCAGCTGAGGAGAGTGAGGAAGAAAGGGGACTAGAGAATCAACTGAGGAGAGTGAGGACGAAAGGGGGCTAGAGAATCAGCAGAGGAGCATGAGAAAGAAAGGGGACTAGAGAATCAGCAGAGGTGCACAAGGAAGAAGCGGGACTAGAGAATCAGCAGAGGGGTGTGAGGAGGAAAAGGGGCTCGAGAATCAGCTGAGGAGAGTGAGGACGAAAGGGGACTAGAGAATCAGCAGAGTCGAGTGGGGAAGAAAGGGGACTAGAGAATCAGCAGAGGGGAGTGAGGAGGAAAGGGGACTAGACAATCAGCTGAGGAGAGTGAGGAAGAAATGGGACTAGAGAATCAGCAGAGGTGCACGAGGAAGAAGCGGGACTAGAGAATCAGCTGAGTGGAGTGAGGAAGAAAGGGGACTAGAGAATCAACTGAGGAGAGTGAGGACGAAAGGGGACTAGAGAATCAGCAGAGGAGCATGAGAAAGAAAGGGGACTAGAGAATCAGCAGAGGTCCACAAGGAAGAAGCGGGACTAGAGAATCAGCAGAGGGGTGTGAGGAGGAAAAGGGGCTCGAGAATCAGCTGAGGAGAGTGAGGACGAAAGGGGACTAGAGAATCAGCAGAGTCGAGTGGGGAAGAAAGGGGACTAGAGAATCAGCAGAGGGGAGTGAGGAGGAAAGGGGACTAGACAATCAGCTGAGGAGAGTGAGGAAGAAATGGGACTAGAGAATCAGCAGAGGTGCACGAGGAAGAAGCGGGACTAGAGAATCAGCTGAGTGGAGTGAGGAAGAAAGGGGACTAGAGAATCAACTGAGGAGAGTGAGGACGAAAGGGGACTAGAGAATCAGCAGAGGAGCATGAGAAAGAAAGGGGACTAGAGAATCAGCAGAGGTGCACGAGGAAGAAGCAGGACTAGAGAATCAGCAGAGGGGTGTGAGGAGGAAAAGGGGCTCGAGAATCAGCTGAGGAGAGTGAGGACGAAAGGGGACTAGAGAATCAGCAGAGTCGAGTGGGGAAGAAAGGGGACTAGAGAATCAGCAGAGGGGAGTGAGGAGGAAAGGGGACTAGACAATCAGCTGAGGAGAGTGAGGAAGAAATGGGACTAGAGAATCAGCAGAGGTGCACGAGGAAAAAGCGGGACTAGAGAATCAGCTGAGTGGAGTGAGGAAGAAAGGGGACTAGAGAATCAACTGAGGAGAGTGAGGACGAAAGGGGACTAGAGAATCAGCAGAGGAGCATGAGAAAGAAAGGGGACTAGAGAATCAGCAGAGGTGCACGAGGAAGAAGCAGGCCTAGAGAATCAGCAGAGGGGTGTGAGGAGGAAAAGGGGCACGAGAATCAGCTGAGGAGAGTGCGGACGAAAGGGGACTAGAGAATCAGCAGAGGAGCATGAGAAAGAAAGGGGACTAGAGAATCAGCAGAGGTGCACGAGGAAGAAGGGGGACTAGAGAATCAGCAGAGGGGTGTGAGTAATACATGGGACTAAAGAATCAGCAGAGGGGAGTGAGAAATCAAGTGTACTAGAGAATAAGCAGAGGGGAGCGAGAAAGAAAGGGCACTAGAGAATCAGCTGAGGAGAGTGAGGAAGAAAGGGGACTAGAGAATCAGCAGAGTCGAGTGGGGAAGAAAGGGGACTAGAGAATCAGCAGAGGGGAGTGAGGAGGAAAGGGGACTAGACAATCAGCTGAGGAGAGTGTGGAAGAAATGGGACTAGAGAATCAGCAGAGGAGCATGACAAAGAAAGGGGACTAGAGAATCGGCAGAGGTCCACGAGGAAGAAGGGGGACTAGAGAATCAGAAGAGGGGTGTGAGGAGGAAAAGGAGCAAGAGAATCAGATAAGGAGATGGAGGAAGAAAGGGGACTAGAGAATCAGCAGAGGAGCATGAGGAAGAAAGGGGACTAGAGAATAAGCAGAGGTGCATGAGGAAGAAGGGGGACTAGAGAATCAGCAGAGGGGTGTGAGGAGGAAAGGGGACTAGAGAATCAAGAGAGGGTGTGAGTAATAAAGGGGACTAAAGAATCAGCAGAGGGGAGTGAGAAAGGAAGGAACTAGAGAATCAGCAGAGGGGGGTGAGGAAGAAAGGGTACTAGAGAATAAGCAGAGCGGAGTGCGAATAAAAGGGCACTAGAGGATCAGTTGAGGAGAGTGAGGAAGAAAGGGGACTAGAGAATCAGCAGAGGCGAGTGAGGAAGAAAGGGTACTAGAGAATCAGCAGAGGGGAGTGAGGAGGAAAGGGGACTAGAGAATCAGCAGAGCAGAGTGCATAAGAAAGGGGACTAGAGAATCACCAGAGGGAAGTGTAAGGAAGGCATGGTATCAACAGCAGACACAGACACAATAGATGTAAGTTTCAAAAACCTTTATTTTATATTTGTTAAGGTTGGGAGAATTCATAACTGGCCCTTACTCTAGAATTGGAGTAGTCTGACCATTAAACCAATAACAAACAATTCCAAGTCAGACTAGTCAAAATAAAAATGCCTATACTAAACAAACCTAACCTTGCCCTCCTTCTCAAATGACAAATGTGTAAAGGGAAAATAAAAAGAAAAATAGTGTCTCAAAAGAAATGTCAGAATGGCTCAGGTAACAACTTCCTTCCCACGTTCAGAAGCACCGGGTCTAGAGAGTTTCTTAAAAGGATAGGTGCTTGGCAGAGTTCTATCAATCTGACACACTTTGGCTTACTGGTACACTTCCACAGTTGAGGCTTGGGCTCCGAGCTTTTGACAGTTCATGAAGTTCTTTAGGCTTCATCGAAGACTTTCCAAACTGCAAGGATTTTACAAAGACCTCTGCATGACCACCTCGACCTCTCTTTAACCAATTTAACAATCTTCATCAACTCTCAACACCAATGCTTCTGGGTACTTGTAGTTCCTTGGAATTATCCTTTCTTTACTTTGCACTCTTGGCGTGGTTAAAGTTCATACTTTTCCCTCTTGGCGTATTAAAGTTCATTTACTTCAGACTTTAAACAATGTAACTTTACATTAAGGATCGTGGTTACTTTCTTGCCTTCGTTTCCCGATTTTTTTCACAACCTCAAACACTTTAGAGAGACTTTCGAATATGCGATTCCACCTCGCAGTACCACTCTGTTACTTTGTATGCTCTCATCACAGTTCAGCAATTGGCTTTTCCATTACGCGTTTATCGGCACACGTGCAACCTTCAACTCTTGCTACAGTTTCATTTGCCTTTAATAAAACCGGGCCTTTGTTGCCTTCGATAACTCACTGGTTGTGTTAATTGGGTTTCTTTCTTCAACGCCTTTCATGTAGCAGTCGAGGCCATTACCAATACCTCCTCTGCTCCTCCCCCACTTTGTTGTTCACCGGGGAGGGGAGCGGGCCGCATTGAAGAACGTTGAAGGTATAGCCTTCCGTCTCAATCGGTTTCAGTCTTGAAATGCTTACAGCGTTATAAAAGTATGGAGTTTTCGCCTGGCTCTCTCTCGTTCTCCGCAAGTGCCGATCAGCCCCTTGGACTTCCAACTTCGATAGCCTGGTTCACATCAGCCTTAAAAAAGAGCTGCTCCTTCTCGTACCCAGCCTTTATCACTGTGTGCCTGTGTGCGACACCTTTTATCCTGACAGGGAGTGCTAACAAGTGGCAGGTGTGTGTAGTTAGGAGTATGTACCTTGCTCTACCTGATCTCATTAAAGGGACAGAGCCATTGCAAGACATGAGAGGTAATCTTCCTGGCCTCGTTCCTGATCTCACTCACAAACCTCAGAGAGACAAGAGGACATTTTTATATGGACCACTTTGGAACAGCCCTCTTTAAATAAGAACAATACAATATAATTTGTTCAAAGGGTCACTTGCTTCCCCAAAACCATTCGTGTCTGCCCAATCCTGTGTATTAGTATCTATTGAATTATAACATACAACTCCAATTTATATAAAAAAATATCTGTTTATTTTCTTTTTTTATAAAACACATTTCAGTAAAAAATACATGATCTCTCATGTTAATGTTAATGTTAAAGGTCATTTGTACTGCGCACTATCACCACCGGAGTGGTCCCCTGGCGCTCTGGCGGCTCTGAAAGAGGGAGGGAGGGTGGGTTAGTGGGTGGAGGCTGGAAAAGTGCAAGATTACAGTGATGTGCTGTTGGCAGCCTCAGCCCGGTGGTTCCGTCGGCTGGGCCTGGGGTGTATGCGGCCGGTAGTCGTCGTGTGCTGATGTGCGAGTCTATGTGTGTTTTTGTTTTGTTGTTGCAGTGTAGTGAAGTTCGTGCGGTTTGCTGCGCTAGAGGTTTGTGGTTGTGTTTGGTTTGGAGTTTGAGAGGTGTATGCAGAGAAGGAAATTGTTAGTGGTATTGGTTAGTTTGTATCTCTATCCTGGACGGAACCGGTTGGGCTCGTGTAATCTTCCACGACGGGATGCTTGTACACCCTGAGCCTCAGGAGGTACGTGCCCGTTTTTGCATTCGAGGCCGTTTGAGGATTTAGCTGTCCCCTCCGCCCGCTCCCTTAATAACCTTGCATGCTCCTCACCCCCTCCACATGACTAGCGCAGCTGCTAGTGTCCATACTTCCGATTGTGTGGTGACTGGTGGTATCTTGTCCGTTCCACAGCCCCGTGGTACCTAGTTGTGGCTGTACGGGCGGTGGGGGATGGTAAGGGTTGGCTGGAGTAGTTGCCTCCGTTTCTCTGGGTCTCGCGGGTGGACCTCTGTATCCAGCGTCAGCCCTACTGGTGCTCAGGGTACTTCTGTCGGATTCTAGGGGTTTGTCAATGTCCTTTTTTGATGAGTCGTTTGTCTTATTGTTCTTTCGGTTTTAGTCTCTGGTGTTGAAGAGGCAGGTTTTTAGTAATTTTCTGAATTTAAGGTGATCTTTGGTGTTCCTTATTACTTTTGGGATGGTGTTCCAGGTTTTCGCGGCTAAGTGGTAGAAAGTGGTGCCTCCGCATTTCTTCTTGATGTAAGGTTTTTGTTCCAGTCGGATTTCGTTGGTTGACCTGAGCGGTCTCGTTGGCTTGTAGATTGTTATTTTTTTTGTTGTTGTAGGAATTCTGCTCCTTGTCCGCTGATTGCCCTGTGCGTTATGCACATTGTTTTGAAGATGATACGCTGTTTTACTAGGAGCCAGTGTAGTGTTTTTAGGGCCGGGGTGATGTGGTCTCTTCTGGATAGTTTGAGGAGTAGTCTGGCTGCAGTGTTTTGGATCCGTTGTAGCTTCTTCAGTAGGTATTCCGGTATACCGAGGTAGAGGCTGTTTGCATAGTCGATACTTGACATGATGAGGCCGACGATGGTGAGTGTTTTGTGTGTGAAGGAGAGGAAAGGTAGTATTTTTCTTGCCGTGTGGGGGAGGAAGAAGCATTTCTTGACTGTTGCGTTTATTTGCGGTTCTAATCTTAGGGTGTTGTCCATCAGGACTCCCAGATTTTTTACTACCTTAGATGGTGATGGTGTAGATCCCATTTCCGTTGGCCACGGGATGGTGGTTTTCTTCTCTTGGTCTTTGGATGTGGTCATGTGTATTGTTCATTTTCAACAAGATTCTAAAAATACATTTTAGTAAAGTCGTACTGTACATCTACAATGTTATCTGGTACATCAATTAATCACCACTTCATTTAGTACATAGAATAAGTTTTCATTAAGGATCTGTTGTTAGCTACCATCTCCTATTATGGATGCACACACAAGTCCCTACACCTTCTGACTATCCGTGCAACCGTCACTCCTTCAATCAATCGTACACAATTCACAACACACCAGACATGTTTCTTTCCTTATAATTGCACACGGTTGACTAGGAAATTCTTCAGGGGTATGTACCACACCGATTTACAATGTACAATTCTTGGCTTCTTGAATTCGCTGGGGGATAATCATCTGATTCACTCCCTTTGATCCTTCCTCTGAAAAAACCCAGGATCGAGAAGGGAATGGAATT
Organism: Ambystoma mexicanum; assembly: GCF_040938575.1. Taxonomy (NCBI): domain Eukaryota; kingdom Metazoa; phylum Chordata; class Amphibia; order Caudata; family Ambystomatidae; genus Ambystoma; species Ambystoma mexicanum. The sequence continues at coordinate 1,173,885,621 of NC_090936.1, forward strand.
TCAGAACTGACCATCACATGTTATTGGTCGCCTTACTGAAGAGAGCCTATCCAGACCAACAAAGACATCCACTCTGTGGTTTTGCCCTGGGGAAGGATCAAAGGGAGTGAATCAGGTGATAGTGCGCGGTACAACGAATTCAAGAAATGATAAGGAAAGAAACATTTCGGGTGTGTTGTGAATGTTGTACGATTGATTGAATGAGTGACGGTTGCACGGATAGTCAGAAGGTGTAGGGACTTGTGTGTGCTTCCATAATAGGAGATGGTAGCTAACAACAGATCCTCAATGAAAACTTATATGTACTAAACGAAGTGTTGATTAATTGATGTACCAGATAACATTGTAGATGTACAGTACGACTTTACTAAAAAGTATTTTTAGATTCTTGTTGAAAATTAACAATACACATGAGAGATCATGTATTTCTTACTGAAATGTGTTTTATAAAAAAGAAAATAAACAGATTTTTTTAAATATAAATTGGAGTTGTATGTTATAATTCAATAGATACTAATACATAGGATTGGGCAGACACTAATGGTTTTGGGGCAGCAAGTGACCCTTTGAACAAATTATATTGTATTGTTCTCATTCCTGATCTTCCTCGGCTCAGTAGTGTTGTTTGTGTGGAGTGGGGAGCAATTATAGGAGCTTTAGTTTCCCATAAAATAGGTAGGGATAGGGATTAGATGGGCTGTGGGAAACGGGGGATACCATGTCTCACCATCAGGTGCTTATCCCCCACTCCCCAAGGACTCCCTACCCAGGTGACCCTCCCTTGAATGTCCATCCCCAGGGTCGGGATCCAAAAGCGATGGCCTTTCCCTGGCCACCTGAGTACAGGATCCCAGGGACGAGGTTGTAAAACATCCTCTGGTTTTTTCACAGAAGTGAGAAAGAAAGGGGACTAGAGAATCAGCAGAGTGGCGTCTGGAAGAAATGGGACTAGAGAATCAGCAGAGGGGAGCGAGGAAGAAAGGGGACTAGAGAATCAGCAGAGGGGAGTGAGAATCAGACTGGCACAGAAGTGCCAGCAGAGGAAGCAGATAGTGAAGCAGGGACAGACAAGAAAGCATGTGCCCAGGAAGCAGGATGCTGGAAGTAACACGGCTTGCATTTTGTTAGAATGCAGAGTAGGATGCCGACCTGGAAGTCGTCGGCAGTGAAATTATACTACAGTCTGGAAGCAGAGACTTGCCTTGTGTCACTTGACTAGTGACACAAGGCAAGTCCTTCTACTTTTTACCCTTTTTTGTCTTATGGAGGTTCACTGAAAAGGTGCCTTATTCTGTTTCAGGTCAATATTCAGAACGGATTCTCGGGTCATGGACTACACCAGATATGTATGCCGTTACTCCTTCCTCCCCTACCCTCTTCACCTCATCAGCCCTCATCAGCTGGTTGGTGACTAGGGAAAGGCAAGGAGGGTTGGACCTACAGGGGAGTTGGCCTCTGCCTCTCTCTGGTCCTCCTTGCAGGTACCCAACAGAGAAAGGGTGTCCAGAACTAAACCCCCAGATGAGGTGAGCGGTAGAAGCCCCACCTCAAAACCACCAAAGGCAGCCTGTAGGGCAATAGCAAGTGGACGTTGAGTTCGAGGTGGCCACAAAAAGAGGTGAGCTGAGCTGCTCCGAGCTACCAGCAAAAGTGCTCCAATGTCTGCTTTCTTCTTCCTCTTTCTGATAGATGTTATCCATCAGCAGTGATTATTGGATACCGAGGCTTTATCCTCATTCCTCCATCTCTTCGGGTTGAGTGTGTAGTCGTGGGTTAGGATTCCATCAGCAGTGATTATTGGATACCGAGGCTTGAGCCTCATTACTCCATCCTCTCGGGTTGCGTGTGTAGTCGTGGGTTAGGATTCCATCAGCAGTGATTATTGGATACCGAGGCTTGAGCCTCATTACTCCATCCTCTCGGGTTGAGTGTGTAGTCGTGGGTTAGGATTCCATCAGCGGTGATTATTGGATACCGAGGCTTGAGCCTCATTACTCCATCCTCTCGGGTTGAGTGTGTAGTCGTGGGTTAGGATTCCATCAGCAGTGATTATTGGATACCGAGGCTTTAGCCTCATTACTCCATCTCTTCGGGTTGAGTGTGTAGTTGTGGGTTAGGATTCCATCAGCGGTGATTATTGGATACCGAGGCTTGAGCCTCATTACTCCATCCTCTCGGGTTGAGTGTGTAGTCGTGGGTTAGGATTCCATCAGCGGTGATTATTGGATACCGAGGCTTGAGCCTCATTACTCCATCCTCTCGGGTTGAGTGTGTAGTCGTGGGTTAGGATTCCATCAGCAGTGATTATTGGATACCGAGGCTTTAGCCTCATTACTCCATCTCTTCGGGTTGAGTGTGTAGTTGTGGGTTAGGATTCCATCAGCGGTGATTATTGGATACCGAGGCTTGAGCCTCATTACTCCATCCTCTCGGGTTGAGTGTGTAGTCGTGGGTTAGGATTCCATCAGCGGTGATTATTGGATACCGAGGCTTGAGCCTCATTACTCCATCCTCTCGGGTTGAGTGTGTAGTCGTGGGTTAGGATTCCATCAGCAGTGATTATTGGATACCGAGGCTTTAGCCTCATTACTCCATCTCTTCGGGTTGAGTATGTAGTCGTGGGTTTGGATTCTTCATGGTCTGTATGGACTTGTCACATTAGGGCTGATTTCAGAGGGTCTCTACTGTGATGGGCCGCGGATAGCGGTTAAAATGCTCCAATGTAGCCTAAGTTCTGTAAGAGCAGGCTTGCAGCCCACTATCAATGTTATGGTGGGTTTAAAAAGGCACAAAAACCCTTATACCTGAAATGTGAGAGTAGAATACTCCATTTCAGGTCCGAAAGCCACACATGCCACAGCTCCACACAGTAGCTATCCCCGGAAGTTCAACTCCAATACATTGTGGGTATGCAAATTCAATACATTGCACAGTGGCTCTGACATGGAGGTGAACTTCCAAGGCTAGCGATTGGGTGGAGCTGTGGCTTGGCTGAAATTGTCTATTCTACAGGCCATTATCTGAAACTGCAGCGCTGAAACCTTCCCTTTCCGATACTTGTGTGTAGTTTGCTGGGGATGCTGCTGTAATCCTGGCCTCCCAAGGCCATGGCCTAGTTCATCGAGAGGTGGTGCTGGTTGTAATCTGGCAGTTTAGTCCAATTTCATTCGATTGAAGGGAACCAGGATTAGAACTCCCAGAAATGTATTAGATTGCTGAAAGTGGCATTGTGTCTGCAGTGGCATGGTGCCATCTGATGACCCTATGCCAGAGCCTGAAGACCTGGACTGTGGCATTGTGTCTGCAGTGGCATGGTGCCATCTGTTAACCCTATGCCAGAGCCTGAAGACCTGGACTGTGGCATTGTGTCTGCAGTGGCATGGTGCCATCTGTTAACCCTATGCCAGAACCTGAAGTCCTGGACTGTGGCATTGTGTCTGCAGTGGCATGGTGCCATCTGTTAACCCTATGCCAGAGCCTGAAGACCCAGACTGTGGCATTGTGTCTGCAGTGGCATGGTGCCATCTGTTAACCCTGTGCCAAAGAAAGAAGACCTGGACTGTGGCATTGTGTCTGCGGTGGCATGGTGCCATCTGTTAACCCTGTGCCAGAGAAAGAAGACCTGGACTGTGGCATTGTGTCTGCAGTGGCATGGTGCCATCTGTTAACCCTGTGCCAGAGAAAGAAGACCTGGACTGTGGCATTGTGTCTGCAGTGGCATGGTGCCATCTGTTAACCCTATGCCAGAGTCTGAAGACCTGGACTGTGGCATTGTATCTGCAATGGCATGGCGCCATCTGTTGACCCTATGTCAGAGCCTGAATACCTGGATGTGGCAGTGTGTCTGCAATAGCATGGTGCCATCTGTTGACCCTGTGCCAGAGAAATAAGACCTGGACTGTGGCATTGTGTCTGCAGTGGCATGGTACCATCTGTTAACCCTATGCCAGAGCCTGAAGACCTGGAATGTGGCATTCATTGTGTCTGCAATAGCATGGTGCCATCTGTTGACCCTGTGCCAGAGAAATAAGACCTGGAATGTGGCATTCATTGTGTCTGCAATAGCATGGTGCCATCTGTTGACCCTGTGCCAGAGAAATAAGACCTGGACTGTGGCATTGTGTCTGCAGTGGCATGGTGCCATCTGTTATCCCTATGCCAGAGCCTGAATACCTGGATGTGGCATTGTGTCTGCAATGGCATGGTGCCATCTGTTAACCCTATGCCAGAGCCTGAAGACCTGGAATGTGGCATTCATTGTGTCTGCAGTGGCATGGTGCCATCTGTTAACCGTATGTCAGAGCCTGAAGACCTGGACTGTGAGATTGTGTTTGCAGTGGCATGGTGCCATCTGTTAGCCCTATGCCAAAGCTTGACGCCATATAGGCTGATGAAATTTGCTAAGCAGGGATGACATTACTGTCAGTGGTGCTCTTCTGAGGGGCCAGGCCTCCTGCATATGTTATTTGGGTATTACCCAAATTGAACGAAAACATGTGAACGAATGGTAGATTTGACCGAATTCTGTCACTACCATTAGTTCAAATTTTTTCGATCAATTTGGGTACGAAAAAAACGAACATGAAGAGCAGGGGTTGCGTGGGTGTCCCCCGGACCCCCATGTTCGGTATCTTTGGCCTCAGGGGTTGCAGGGGTGTCTCCTGCATTCTTAACACTAGCAGCGGGGAACACAAATTGCTCAGCCCCCCGTTTTTAATGAACGGTCAAAACGGGGGTCCGAGCAGTTACACTGCAGGCAGTCCAACCACAAACAAAACGTTTGCAGGTAGACATCCCAGATCCGTTATTTCAATATCATGTTATACAAAAGTGTTGGGGATTGATTCAACGGGCGATGAGGAAGGCTTGTGTTACACGGTTTGCATGGGCAACAGATTAATGCCTGCTAGCAATGCATGCTAGGCCGAGGAAAGAAATGCATGTTGTCAAACTTATGAACCTGGTTTGTGTGCTGGCTAAACGAAGGATAGCCATGTCCTAGAAGTCAAAGGCTGGCCGATATTTTCGATGTGGTGGGCAGGCCTATGTAGATGGTCCACAGCTGAGAGACTGCGGAATGGCACGGAGCAATGCAGAGAGGTCTCCATGAGCCCACAAACAATATAGAAGCCTGGAATGCCCTTATAATAGTAATGTTTGCCCCATCAGATGACAGACCGCCTTGAAAACTCAAGAGTTAACGCCATATACTGGAAAAGGGGGTATTTCTAGGACATGGAGCATATGAGTGGTTGTTTATAACAAGCTTAATAACAAAGAGGTTTCGAAGTGCAGACCCAGGATTCAAACCTGTGTTGCGCTGCATCGTCTTGCTTCCAAGACCAACGCGTTGCCACTGAGCTATACTACCCGTGCCTAGGACACCTTGCGCTCTAGTAGTAGTACCTGATGTGTATGTGGTACTGCAAGAATTGCATTGCGTGGAAAAGCACAATTTACTTTATTTCTTTGCATAATTGCGATTGGAGAGTGAGACAAGCCGTTTTTGTTGGGGGGGTTGATTATTGTTTGTTTTACAATTGCTTTGTCTAATTGTAACAATGTGGCTCTTATATTTAAGTGCTGGAAACCTCTTGATTGATAAAAAAAATAAAAAAATAAAAATAAAACTATGCCATAGCCCACTTATCTTAAAATGTGGCACTACGCAATAGCGCTGAATTCCAACAGGGGAACAAGTTGTGCCAGACTAACACAACCAGAATAAGCTTTCAGACTTTTAAAAATTAAATAGTTATGATTTTCTTCCATGAAATAAAGCAGGAAATGTGATTACTGCAAATAATATTTATTATCTACAGCTTTGCATGAGCTGTAGAGGGTGCTCTTCCACAAGGTCAATGGCTTTGTGGGAGGGGGCTGTCTGAGAAACCAGAGGGTGCCTCACCCGCTAGTTCCTGGGGATCTCTCAGGTGGCCAGGGCATGGCTATCGCCTTTGGATCCAGACCCTGTGGGTGGACGAGTGCGGGAGGATCACCTGGGTGAGGGGTGTTTGGGGAGTGGGGGTGTAGCCGCTGATGGTGAGACGCGGTATTCCCCGCTCTTTTGTTTATCCAACCCATCCTATATTTTAGGATGCTCCGAGGTCCCAACTCGTCCCCCCCTTTTTACACAAACACTGGGCCGAGGAAGAGGGTGACTGAGAGTAACAACATCCACTTACACACACCGTACTGGACATGTCTCGCTAATCGGGTGGTCAGGGAAAGTCAGGCAGTTGATGACAAGTGCATACACCTGATACCAATCAGCTATCCTAACACAAATAAAAAACAGCACCCAAAGACACACTCTGAGCCAGGCAGAACATGAGTACGAGCAAGGCTTCCGGGACGAAGGCAAACCTACTGGAACCAATCGACGTACCAAGAGACAGGCGCAGCAGGTCAGAAACCCCAAGAGTTTCTTACTGGAGGTTGTTGCCTCCGACAGGCCACAAAAGACACATGGAGAAGGCCAGATCACACCAGTGAAGATTGCATTGGGTTCCAAGGACATCAGCGACCCTCCCAGGTGAACGGCAGAGTTGGGGAGGTGAGGTCAAGCTAGTGGTACTAACCTTGAGTTGTGAATTTTGAATCATAAAAACCAAGAAGAGACAGACACAGCCGGTGAGTTGGCAAAGTGACCTGAAAGATTGGTGTGTGTTAAAAGTTTGAAATAGCAACATTACATCGCAAGTGGAGGCTGCGTGCGTGTTAATGAAACGTGAGGAAAGGCACACCTAGGAATAAACTTTGAAGTAAAAGGCAGCTGTGAAGACAGCGATAATAAGTAACGTAATGGTCTGGTGAAAGGAAGTAGCCCACTCGAAGATCTCCCTGAAAAGTGAATTGTTTAAAGCGATAAAGTGTATGAAAAGCAAAAGTGAAATAAAGAGGTTAACTCACAGAGAAGGGGGAAAGGAAAGGTGAACTGTGAACATTTAGTCAAAGGGGTCCTGCAGTGGTCTGTAACGAAAGCCACGCACATCCGAAAGTCTTCTACATCCGCAAGGGGTCTGAGCCCGACAGAAGGAGACTCGAAGTGAGATAGCTTGGGGAAGGGAGCCCCTTGCAAGTTTGTGTTGAATTACATCTGAAAGGGGTCAGAGCCTGACAGAAGGAGACCCAAAGTGAGATAAGCTTGGGCAAGGGAGCCCCCTAGCTTGTTTCTGTTGAACTTTATTTTGAGAGGTCTTAGCTCGGCAGAGGGGGACCAACAAGAACTGTGTGGTGCAAGGTTGGAGCCTGGCAGAGGGGGACCTTTGTGAACTGTTTTGATGAAACATTATTTTTGAAGTCAAAGAAAAGAGACTTTAACGTGGAAGGCCAACTGGGCCTCGGTCCACGTTTTGTAACTGTTTATTGTGTTAGTAGCTGAGCCAAAGTGTGTCATCCTGCCTACAGGGACAGTCTTGCTCCGTGAGGTCTAACACGGGTAGGAGAGCTGGTTCAACCACATTTATTCATCTGAACACTGGTTTTTCCTTTTGCATACATTTCTCCTTAGATAGGGTAGGCATTATGTTTGTTAGCATTGGCCATTTTTATTTGACAGACTCCACAGGACTGCATTATTTATTATTTGATGGTTGAGACTACTCCCATCTTAGTTATAGGGCAAAGTAGGAGTTTGTCCAACCCCGACAATTTCAATAAAGGTTTTACAAGTTGTACCCAGTGTGTCAGTGTCATACTTTTGATACCATGCCTCCTCTACAGCAGGCACCAGGGAAGCATGTCTCACTTGCTCCACGTCGCACACTCATGCTTCAGTTTGCGAATGCACTGTTCCTCTTGTGCACTGCATGGGGAGTTCCCATTGTGACCTGCCCCTGACAACCAGACTGTCACATACCTCCCTTAATTAAACACTAACAATGAATACATTTCACTAGTTTGGCACCTTTTCTGCATGCGTGCTGGTTCTGTGGAGGGATAGTGCTGTGGAGTTAGGCATACCATCTGGATCCAGCAACATCCTTCTTTCCTCCCCGGGGAATCTCACCAAGGAAACCCCTGGGAATGTGCCTAGTCCAGGTGAGACATATCAAGGGTGAAACTGCGTGATGGTCCACAGAGTGCAGGGTGTAGAAATCCAAAATGTCCTCATTACCATCTTCAACTTGAAAGTGCTTTTTCCTGCTGATGTTCTCAAGGTTTAGACTAATGTCACTTGATCTTTCCTTTTGAATAACCCAATTCTTTTCACATTCTACATGCATCCATCTTCTGGTACTGACTACATTTGCAGCTGTGTGAGTGACTCTAATGGGAGACCCACATTTGGAATTGATTTCATTGTCATTTTGACAATATCTCCTACTTATATTGTTGGCACCCTCAAATCATTGTGATTGTCATAACTACCTTGCGTTTCCGTTGATTCTTTTTGACTCATTAGAAGATTTTTGTGATGTCTTCTTGCTTATCTTCCATCAACTTGGTAAACCATGGTGGTTAAAAGGCAAAATACCCACTGGGGTTTCTTAGCAGTTCGGAAGGGCTTACCTCAGTCACAGAATTTGACATAAGTAATGGGCTGCCACTGACAAAGCTGCCTTTCATCCTTCCTCTTTCGAAGCTGTGGCTATGTGGAGTGCCCTTTTTATAAAACAGTTTGCCCTTTCAACCTGACTGTCTGCCTACAGATGGTACAGTGCCGCCTTGGTATGTTTTATATTGCATTCGGGTAAAAGAGCTATAATTTGTCTTGAAATTACCTGCACTTCAATATTGATAACCAGTTCAGCAGGATGTCCCTCTATTCTGAAAATGTCTTAATTGTACTTGTTGTGGTATCAGTGGAAAGGTCCAACACAAAATGCAACTCTATCCATATTAAATAACCCACAAGGACAATACCAATCTATTTTCCATGAGCATGTTGTGCAAGGGTCCAATAAATTCAAGGCCAAATTCCTACTAACAGGTGTAGGGCACTCAGTGTTATGGAAAAGCTGCTGTGGGGTGTGAGTCCTCTTAGTACTATATAAGCATCCAGAACATCCATGAACTGTATGTTCAATATCAGCATCTATGCAGCACTGCCAACACACTTATCTTCCTCTCTGCTTGGTGAGTGTGCCCTTTGTGGTGCTCCTTTAAACATGGATTGCTTGGATCCACTGGCAGGCATCACCTTGCCAATCCTGATCACAATGTCCTTGTGTACATATAGATTTTCAGCCACTTTGCTGTACTGAAAAGTGTGAGTGGCAGTTTCCTTTAGTTGGGCTAGACTTTGGTGCCAAACTCCTGAACTTTCTTTATAATTTCACCAGTGTTCATATTCTCGATTCAGGCAGTGTTTGCCAGGCTGTTGACATTTTCAGGCAGGACAATCCTCTATGGGTGCCACTGCGAATGCAGAATGTGGTAGGCTTGCCAACCTTATAACGGGCTCTCTACAGGCAGCTGTAGGAAACCAGATGGTGTCTCCCTAGGTAGTCCCTGGGGATCTGTCATCTAGGTGGCCAATGCATGGCCATCGCTATTGGATCCAGTTCCTGGGGGTGGACCAGTGTGGGAGGATCACTTGGATGGGGGGGTCCTTGGGGACTGGGGGTGGGACACAGATGGGTGAGCCGTGGTATCCCCCTTCTTTCAACACCTTTTCCCCATCCTACTCCAAAACACTGCCCCCCTTCCCCTTTCCGGCACGAACACTTTCGCACAACATGAAAGACAATGGACAAACACCAGAGCCATTTACCTGACATGTCCCAATACAAGGGTCAGGCAAAGGCAGGCAATTGACCAGAATCACTCACATCTGACGGCCCTTGCCCTTCCCCACAGGGATAAAATGGTGGAACACGAGAGCACATGAAGATCAAGGCAGACCACACGACATAAGAGCTAACTCAGCACGGCAGTTCAAGAGGAGGTGAAAGACAGCGAATACCGAGAGGGTGACAAGGAGAGAAGTGACCTTGCCATTTCTGATCAAGGCCCGTGAAACCTCAGCAGATGAAAACATAAGACTGCGAACAAAGAGCAGCGTGTGTTGCGGCAGATGTCAATGGTACACGAGACCCTCCTCCTCTGATAACCAAGCTGGGGAGAGATTCTGGTCTCCGTTGTACCAACCTTGACGCGAAGGAGAAGAAAGCCAAGCGGTTCATCACAGCCGGTGAGTCGAGGGTAGAGTCGATAAGAAACCGAACTGTGTTGAACGAAAAGTATCAAGCAGCTAAATTGGAACTTTCAAAGGTTTAAAGGAACTATTGAGGAAGGAAAACCCCTAACAGAGGCATCCGGCACCATGTAGGTGCTCACGCAGGCAAAACTGGCCGATTGCCTGATGATAAGAGACTACCGTAACCAGAACCCTTGGGAAGAGGCGAAGAGAGGTCAAAGTGGTCATACAAGGATCTTGTACAATCCTCCGAACAGTCGAAAGTCTTTGACCAGCAAATGATTGTGAAAGAAAGGGAAATTAATCCTGCATGGTGAAGTGAGCATTTGAACATAGTGTTGAAGAAGTTGGCGAGAGTGAACCCCTTAGAGGGAGCCGACAACCAGAATAGTGTGTGGATCTAAGTAAATCCCGATCAAGGGGTGTCCACAGTGAATTGCCTGTAAAAGTTGGCGAGAGTGCAGAGGGAAGCCCACAAAAAGGAGCTGAGCCCGAAAAACTGTTTAAAAGGACTTTAAGATTTGTGAAAGTGTTAAAAGCCACAGTGAACCAGACAGAGGGAGGCTGACGTCTGAAAGGGGTCCAAGCCTGAGAGAGGGGGATCCAGGGTGGAAAATCATCACCCAAAGTTCATTGAATAAGGAACTGTTTAGTCGATGTGTGAAGACGATTTTGTGAAGGGTCTACGCTTGGAAGAGGGGGGCCCAGGGATGAAGCCATCACCCAAAGCCATACGTAGAACAGAACTTTTGGTTTGTTTGTTTATTTTTCTTCACATCAGGCCCTCGAAGGCAAGGGACTTTTTTTTTAAAAAAGAGACTTAACCGTCGAAGAACCTGATAGCTAATACATGAACTGTTGGCTCGTGCTGAGAAAGTTCGAGCGTGTGCTGTGCTCAGGAGAGTAGCATTTTTGTCCTGTGCTCAAAATGTGGGGGAAGCCCCAGGCAATCATATCCGGACATTATTTGGGAGACTTCTTTACCTATTTTGAAACCCGGTTCCACACTCTTTTTGTAATTAGTTGCAAGGATTTGGCAATCGTTTTTTTTCTAGGCCTTTTACTTTGACAAGCCGCCACAAGGACTGCCTTATTTCTCATTTGATGGTCGACGCTTGTTCCCATCTTAGATTTAGGTTAGGCGTTTTTCCACCCTGCATTTATTGTTCAAATAAACACCCTTGAACTGTGATCACTTGTGTCTGTCTTTACTGTTGCCACCATGAGTTCCTTACACAGCCAGCAGTTATGTTGTTTACTTGCCATGTGTTGCATCTCAAAACTAAACTCTTGTAATTTCGCTGCAAGTCTGGCCAAGTGGAGAGTACCTGAATGTGCAATCTGAAATGTGTTTGTCCCAGGAAGAAGCCACCATCTCCTTTTAAATGACTTGTATCAGAATTGGTGAGAGATTTTGAAGCAAATGTTAGAATCCATTCTCCGGACTTCTTTTTTTGCGTCAACGTAGCGACAATGTCGTAAGTGCTGGCGTGAACTACAATTGACGTTAGCACGTTGGAATCGACCACTTAAAACATGGAGCATGTGCAATATTGAATGTTATGGTGGTGAAAGCAAGCTGGAACTCATATGTCGAAATGTACTTGATTCCCTCTTTTAACAATTGCCTTAAGGGATGCGTCTTTCACCCCCTGGGCATTTCCTTTGCTGCTCTCACTACTATAAGACATTCTTCCAAACTAGAGTCTTTGGATGGAGGCGTTTTTATTGGACATTCAATTTATTACAATGTGCTATCACCACATCACAAATCATGGTGTCCTGTCCTTTCCCTTTAAAGCTATAACATAATTTAGTGGGTCCATGGCTGGACTGTTTTCTGGTATAAAACACCAAATGATTGATAGCTGTCCTGGATTTACTATAAAGTCTTTTCTCCAGTCCCTTCTTCACCACAACAAATATGTCTGTTTCATCTGCTGGTAAATTGTACAATGGAAGGCTTCCAAACACCCTTTATTTGTGTGGAGCAATTGTCAGTCATAATCTCACTATTTATGCTTCAGAGATCTACACAAATCCTCAGCTTCTCTGAGTCTCTCTTTTGAATTAGTACTACTGGACACAGCCATTCTGCTGATTAGATGATGACTTCTTGCGTCAGACCTTTCAGAGGTTTCCCTAAGACATCATGCACTGAGGCAGGCACTGGTTTTACCCTGTGCTTTAAGGGAATTGATCCTTTGCTAAACTGGAGTTTGTAGGTGTGTTCCTTTGCACATCCTGACTGGGACTTCATCAAAATGGAAACCATCTATGGAATCAAAGTAAGAATCAAACATGGATTTTCATTAGCACCAGGGAATAGTTGGCTTTTCTAGCTCTAGAGAAGAGGAGATGAAAAAGTGCTTTGCACCACTGAATATTATTGCTCACCATTATTTTGGTTACGTTAAGCTGGTCCTGACTCATCACCACTATTAGGATTTTCACTGGGAGATCTCACTCACTCTGTGTACCACACTGAAGTGTCTCTTTGCATGTGCTTCAATCTGTGCGTGTGCTGCTCCCCTTCTGCGCTGCGTGTGGCATTCCCCTAAGTGCACCAACAGTGTCTGAACTACTCCAACCTGATATGGTGCAACCTGAGTTTCTGTGGATTCACACTCAATGACCCTCTTTAAGCTGTTGTAACCCATCACGCCCCCTTATACATTCATCCATTTACCTTGGTGATGCGCTTCTCAACATCTCCCACTGCGTGCTCCGCACAGGAGCAGACTGCCAGCGGGCCAGCAGCGAGTATGCGTCAGAGCCAAGATCCAGACCCTCGGTTTTCTCCTTGGCCTTCTGTGATTCTTGACCTGCCATGTTTGTGGCTGGAGGTGCTGCGGACCGAACCTTGCGGCTTCTTAATGGCTTCTGAGGTCCGCTGGACATCCTTTGAATGTGCGGGGAGTCTATACCTGAAATAAGAAACCACATGATTATAAAATGGTGCATTGGGATGGAGGGAAATCAGTAGGCAGAGGTGGCCATATGAACAGGCAGCACATTCTTGCATGGTTCTACGCTATATGTGCTTTGATCAATTGGAAGGTGGCTTTGCCATTTCTTCAGGACAGCTCTTAGATAAGATACTTACCAGTAATTCATCAAGCCTTGGTTGTGTCACAGCGGGTTTCCACTCTTCTGAAGAATGCATATGGGGGCCGGACCGAGAACTTAAAAGGAACTTCAAAAATCCAACCAAGTGATCCCAAAAAAGATTGGCTCCTATGCTTTCCATTGGGTACCTCCCAGTCAGTATCATGCTCAGCCTATTAAATGATGGCTCATCTTTTTCATTAGCACTCGGGGAATTGCACCAGCCAATCAGCAGGCTGGGAACATCGTTTTCCACCAGGATCGGACTGGGGCATACCATTGTCTCGGGCACCAATGAAAATGTGGCCCACAGTTGCAAAAAGCAATTCATTCCTTTTGTGACAGACTGTTTCAGTAGTACCCAGGGGGGAGTTTTTTGATAAAATGTGATGCAAATTGTGCAATTTAAAGAATATGAATTCAGCAACAATGATTTAAACTACTAGATGCATAGTGAAGTAACTCATCAAATTGGCCCATATTGGCCCAAAAAGTGGCCCACTTTGATCAAAAACACTGGCCAACATTGACATTTAGCATTTTTGGTGCGAGCATTGTACTATAGGCCAGTCCGAGCCTGCCGGCAGTATAAGCCGGTGACATTTCCTGACTCCTACACCACTCCCCCAGTGACACAATTTCCTGGGGCCGTGCTCCATCCTCACGCTCCCTGTCTCTGCTCTGACTCCCGCCTTCATTACCGAACACCCGACCCTATGCACCACTTCCCACATCCCTTGCCCTACTTACCACCACACAACACTCTGGTCCCTCGCCACCTGCTCTGGCTGCCATCAACATAAAAAAGGGGCTTACACCGTTTTCTACATTGTGCGGCGGGCATCTCAATTAAGCCTACACAAGGCCTAAGCTGTGCCAGGGAGGCCTAGTTAAGTACCTGAAGGTCACGGTTGACCTCTGACTCCAGATTATTTACCTGCAGTTTGCACACACATCTTTACATGCCTTTTACGAGATCTTAAGTATATTCAAAGCATTCCTCTGTGGACATTCCCTTATTCAACGTAATCCCCTGCTGCTCTGTATTCTTGACAACCCAACTCCTTTTCTAAGAAAGTACCTTGCTTGCTCGACCACAACTGGGTCCAGGTGAGCTAGGGAATGCTTAAAGAATGTCTGTGGGCCTAGGTTTAGGAAGGTACCGCCGACCACTAGACACAGGGCTCGGACATTCTCTCATAACACGTAAACCCCTCCTGGTTATAATGATATCCCTTCAGCAGTGCATTAACCTAATAAGCAATTTTAAGGCAAAGTTGTACTCTGCTGGTTCATCTGAAAAACATAAAACACTCACAGCATCACGCTTCCTTCCCATTGCACTTCTGTTCACTTTCCTCTCTAGTCTGACCCCCCCTCCCTCCCAGCTCCTTATCTTATTCTGGGAACCCTTTCACCCTTTCAAGTTTTTACTGTTTTCTCAAAGGTGGAGACCCAAGGTGCTCATGAACCTGCCATCAAGACATTTGCCTCAACTGCTGCATTCCCAAGGATTTATTTTAAGGATAACACATTGGATCGAATCCCAAGGACGGAATTGAGCCGGAACAAGACAGAGCTGTGTTCTGACAAAATGTGTCATGGCAATGCGCTGTGCCATGTTGGGCTGCGAGCCAATTCTGTGGTCATGCTTATGTTCCTAGAATCCTCCTTGCTTTTATGCAAATTGCCAGGACTCATTCTCTCCTGCAGGTGTCCCCAAGCTGTACTCGATTCGGTTCCTTGAGGAGATGGGTGCGGATCGACCTGGGCTGGGGCTTCATCCTTCCACCCTGCAAACATCACTCTGCCCCCTCCAATGCATGAAGGTGGATCTCAGAACAAACTTTGCCCATTTCCAGCCTTGAATCCCATTGTGGTTGATTGACATCATTTCCTCCTCTTGTGGTTGACATCATTTCCTCCTCATGATTATTCTATATAGTTCTTCATGCTGGACTCCTCCCCCTTCTCAGTGCTGCAGTAATCAGTGTTATAAGTGCTTGCATTACCCAGACGAATGGTGCCCAATTTACTGACCTCAGAAGGATGAATGGGGAAGGCGCTTCTGCCGGGATTCGAACCTGTGACTGCAGGTCACACACAGATCTCTGATGCAAGCGCTTAACCAGAAATCCTTTTAATACGGCTGAACTTTCAACCAAGGTTCATATTGTGGGTCTGGCTATAATTATTCCATTGCAAGTGTGAAAGAATTGGCAATGTTTATTTATAAAGCGCCTGTACAGAGGCAAGTGTTTCAAAGCGCTCAAGGAGGGCGGAAACAGGGTGAAAAACGACAGTCGCTGAGATCCCATGAAATTCTGAGATGATAATAGTCAGTGCAGGCAGAGTAAGTGCAATTGCAGAGTAAGTTAAATACATTTAAAGTTTTAAATTGCAGAGTAAGTTAAATACATTTAAAGTTTTAAATTGCAGAGTAAGTTAAATACATTTAAAGTTTTAAATTGCAGAGTAAGTTAAATACATTTAACAGTTCAGACACAGCAAATAGACCTGATGGCGATTCTGCGGTTTTACCAAGTGCAATTAAGGGGTGAGGACAAGGGGGAACAGACAGACGATCTTCAGGCACGGTGCGTACGGATCGTGCAAGTGCACACAGTCACAGGGAGGGGGAGGTCCAAGTGCACCCGGTCGGTGGAGACTGGGGTAAGTGCAGAGAGAGCCACCCTCTTTGGTTAATTCTAAAGTGCAGTGAGGGTGGGAACAAACACAATTGTTTGCAAGCAAAATTACCAGTAGAAACTGCTAGAGGAAAAGAGTGAGAGGGAGAGGGAATGCCATGGTGCACGGGGCAAGGGTGGCAAATCTGCACGCATGGTCCCCTGCTGATCCATAATCCTAAGGGCATCCCCCTGGGCCTGCCCCAGATTTCCACAATGTGTTGGAGCAGAACCTGGAGAAAATGGGAAAGGCACTGTGCAGCATAGAGTGGCCCTCAGGACTGCACAGTAGCTACATGTGTGACCACTGATGGGTGCCTGGGTGGTGTTTCTGCCCAAACCAGTTCCTGGCAACCCAGAAGCCCATCCTCTTCTCGGAAGCTGGAAGAATGTGTGCAGCTCCGGGCAAATGGCCATCCTGGCTGCCGGACCTTCATTACAATGGGACCGGATTTGACAACTTTTGGTCCAATTTGGTGACCCTGGCGCCCCTCCGCTAATGACACCCAGAACAGCCGCCTAGAAGGTATCCAGTGATGAAGTTGCCTGGGTGGGGGTGACATTTCCCCAAATTTGCACTCCCACAAAAATCAAGCACTCGCCCCAAATATTGTAGGACTGGACCTAGAATAGAACATTTTACCTGTCCTAGATTATATGGGGGAAGGCTTTAGGGGTGCAGGGAAAAAGGTCTCCTGCCTGGTGGCTGTTTCCAGGGGACACTATCACATGGTGTGAGGCTTCAGCCTCGCCTCGAATCACCCGGCCGACGCACTTGAAATAACGAGACGGGAGCCGGAGGCTATTCACACGTCTTAGTTTATTAATGAACTCAATTCAACTGCTGGTGTCCCTACCGGCTCCTCCCTAATCCGCAACGTCATTTCCTCTTCTCCCCCAAACAGCCCGCAACATCGGACTCCCACACACCGATGTGGGTGGGCTCTAGAAGTGCCCATGGTTTCCAGGCCTGACATCTCCCGCTCTTTTAACTCAACAGTTCTCTAGTGTCTCTTACCCCATTTCCTCTATGAGTCTCTGCGGCTTCATACGACTGCGCTGGGGTCGTCTCGCTCTCTCGGGGGTTGTGTGTTGGGCTCGTCCAGTTGTATCTCGCTCGTGGTCATGATCTTCAGATGCTTCACGGTCCCCTAGATAAGGTTCATCAGCATCAGGCCAGTCTCTTATTTCTTCGTGGGATTCCCATCTCCCTTGGAGTGGGGTCAGTATTCTCTTAAACTGAGAGACGTTCCGGGTTACTGAGGACCGCTCCTCTCTTTCCGCGGTGACCCTGGAGCCTTTCCTTTGCGTGACTGTCAGTGTCTCAGGGGCATATGGCGCATCTACCTTCCGTCCCGTGGCCTGCCGCATCAGCACTTGGTCTCCGGGTTCAACGTTTGACTCTAGGGCCTTTCGGCGCCTGTCGGCCTTGTGTTTCATCTTTTCCTTTTCTTCTCTGTCCTTTTCTCTGGCTTGAGTCTCTAGTGGTGTTAACGGTTCCGGTGTTGGGTTCTCTGGTAGCCTTGTTTTCACCGGGCGTCTGAACATGAGGTCGGCTGGGCAGATCCCGGTGGTGCTGTGTGGGGTGTGTCTGTATTCCCGAAGCAATTGGTATAGAGCCTGTTCAAATGGCTTGTTTAGTATGTTGGCAATTTGTAGTGCTCTTCGAACGTTGGCCATGAATCTCTCCACGGTGCCGTTCGCTTGGGGCCATCTCGGAGTCATTTTTCGATGATGAAAGCCCATATTTCTGGCGAAATTCTGGAAGTCTGTGCTGACAAAGGGCGGGCCATTGTCCGACTTTATGACGCAGGGAACGCCGTATGCGGAGAGCATGCAGTCTAGGGTGGGTATGATGATGGTGGGCGCCGTGCTTTGCACTATCTGGGCCTCGGGGAATCGGGAGTGCTCGTAAATTAGCACCAGTACATATGTGCCGTTTCTCATGGGTCCAAACAGATCCACCGCTAGCTCGTCCCAAACCCGGTCTGGCAACCTGGACATTTGCAGCGGGTTTGGGTGAGGCAGGGGTGCCAGCTGTGCGCACGTGGTGCATCCTCCTATGAGTGAGTCCACCATGGTATCCAGTTTTGGGAACCAGACTTTTTGTTTTAAGAGTCGTTTGGTTGCTTCCACTCCTCTGTGCCCTTCATGAGCAAGTTGTATTATCCTTTATCTTAGTGATGCAGGTATCACCGATAACTCGTCTCTTACTTGGCCGAACCCTCTTATATCGTCTTTTACCGTCTCTGGTTCTTGTTTGGCCTGTTGTGTCATGTGTGCCCGCCTGTCTGTTTGAATGCAGTGTTTGATGATTTGTAGCACCGGGTCTTGTTCAGACTTTCGTACCACCTCAGCCCACTCTATGCGGAATGGTTGTAAGCGATGTACCACGTAATTGATGTAAGCATCTGCTGTGGATGGTTGAGTCTGGGCTGGACCTGACGGGTGTCGGGATAAGTAATCCGCCGGGTTGTCTTCCTTTCCCAGGCGATGTTTGATGTTACATTTATAGTCCTGTAGCCTCAAACCCCACCTTGCTATTCTCGGAGGCATTCTCGATTTGGGGTCACCGTAAATGGTGAGTAGCGCCTGGTGATCCGTGGCGACAGTGAATTCTTTCCCGTATAGGAAGAGATTAAAGTATTTGCAGGCCCATACCACTGCTAAACTCTCCTTCTCGGCCTAGGAATAGGCCTGTTCTGTGGAGGAGGTGAGGCTTCTGCTGGCGTAGGCCACTATGAAGAGTTTAGTCGGGTCCTCAGGGTCTTTTTGAGATAGGATGGCTCCCAGTCCCACTGGGCTGGCATCAACGATGACCTCCGTATCCCTTCGGGAGTCGAAGTAGGCCATGTGTTCTGCCTTTGAGATGGAGTTTCTGATGGATTCAAAAGCACGTTGGCATTCTGGTGACCACGTGAATGGCTGGTCCTTGCGTGTGAGCAGTCTTAGTGGGTTGCTTACCATCGCATAGTCCTTCAGGTATCTCAAGCAATAGCTTGCAAGACCTAGAAAAGAGCGTAGCTCCGAGGTGTTGGCCGGGGCAGTGCTGTGTTGAGTGCTGCAACCTTATCTGGATCTGGCCGCATGCCCTGGTCCGAAAAGATGGGGCCAAAATATCTTAGTGAGTCCTTTCCAAACTGACACTTGTCTGCGTTAAGCGTGAGACCTACCGATTCCATGGCGGCGCATACTCGGTGTAGGGCTGTGTCATGTTCTTCTTTGGTTTTGCCGAATACCAGCACATCGTCCGCGTAGTTTAGACAGTTCGGTATATGATGGCTGACCTTGTGAATTTCCTCCTGAAAGATCTCAGCAGCCGATGATATTCTGAAGCTGAGTCTCCGGTATTGAAACAGACCCAGGTGTGCAACAAAGGTTGTGATGTATCTGGATTCGGGACTTATTTCTATCTGATGGTACCCCTTCGTTAAGTCTAATTTGGAAAAAACCTTGGCTCTGTGAAGGAGGTGGATCATGTCGGTGATCCTTGGTGCCTGGTGTATCTCTCTTTCAATGGCGACATTGGCTCTCCACATGTCTACGCAAAGGCGTATGGAGCCATCTGGGGATTTTTTGGGAACTGGTACAATTGGAGACACCTAGGGTGTGGTCCCTTGCACTGGCTCAATAACTTGCAGTTTTATTAGTTTGTCCAGTTCTTCTTCGACTTGCTTTTGTATGTTAACTGGTATGCCTCTATAATGTTGTGCTACTGGTGGCACATCCGGATTGATGTGGAGATGAACCTTCCTGTTCTTCAACCTGCCTAGACCTTTGAACAATGTTGGGAATGCTTCCTGAATCACTTTGGGTGTGGCAAAATACTTGTGCGCCATTAACTGGTATAGGATGTGTACGAGGCCCATGTCAATCGTTGTTTTAAAGCTCAGGATACACCCGCTGTTAGCTTCGGTGTTTAGGGTGTGTAAGGGAATTTTTGCTGCATGAGACTAGAATTGCATTAGTCTAGCACCAGTGCTGCTTGCATTCTCTTTCTAAAGCCATGTTTATAGAGAATAACCTGTCTAATTAGATTACCAATGACTGCGCAGCATTATAAAGGTACAATCCACCGAGACACCCCTCCTCAGTCACTGCTCAGCTCACTGCTGACTGTTAGAATTTCAGAGACTTCAAAAAGTTAACCCACATAACTCACTCCAGTTTAGGGTGACCAGATTTTTAAACAAAACAGAGCAGGCCATAGATATAGAAGTAGGACTAATGTAAACCCAAATAAAGCTGCAGTCCTACGTCTATGTCGCTGGCCATTTGGGGTTGGGGGGGTGCCCACAGGCACACTCCTGTCATTGGAGTTGAGTGGCTGTGGCAGCAGGAGGAAATGGGGGCGTGAAAAGCAATCACGCCCCCCATTAAGCATTCACGGACCCATTCACACGCAGGAGTACAGCCGCAACTCACCTGCCCCCAAACACTTTTAGAATAAGAGGCACAGGTGCAGGAAATCACCATCAGAACACGCGATCCACGAGCATAACACAGAACTGGGGTGGGGGGTGGGGGTGACTTGCACGCGAGTGTGGTCCGTGGGTCAAACAGGGGTCATAATTGCAATTTTATCATAATTTTGGTAAAGGCATAGAAATGACACACATGACAACAACTGGCAGGTGGGTCAATCAAGTGGGTTTTATTCATAGGATTTTTAAGGTAGTGTGACATGGACATGGACCTGCCAGGGTCGGTGGTGAACTATGGAGGGTGGCTAGGGTGCTGGACTGAGGTGGAGGAGGTGGGTGGGGTGCAGGGGGGAGCTATGGTGGGTGGATCTTTGACTACAGGCTTGACCTTTGCGTGGGGAGTTGCTGGGGTAAACTAGGATTGTTGGGTGGGTGGTTGCTGGGATGAGCTAAGACAGAAGATGGATTCCTGGTGTAAGCTGTAGAGGGCTGGTTGGCAGCTGGAGCAGGTGCTGGGGTGCTACAGTAAGCTAAGGCAGGTGGGTGGGGAGCTGGGGTGAGCTAAGGTGGGTGTGTGGTGCAGAGGCTTTGCTAGGGGGGTGCTGAGGGAGCTATAGCCCCGGGTCTTTTGGTTGTAGCCCCGGATAGAAACTCAGGGGCTACAACCAAAAAGCTAGCTAGCCCCGAGTCCTGATAGTCCCGACAGCGTAGCCCCAGATCTTTTCCAGAACTAGCAACACCCCTGGTGTGGTGTCAGCCTGGGTGGTAGGGTGCTGGGGTGAGTGTGGGTAAGGTGGGTCAGGTGAGGTGGTGGTGTGCTGTTAAGTGGTAGAGTCAAGCTGTGTTGTTGGGTAGGGGGTTGCTGGGGTATGCTAAAGGTTGCTGGGGTGGGTGGGTGACTTGGGCTTACTGGCGTGTGCTTGGGTGGGCGGGACGGACACTGGGATGAGGTTGTGTGGTTGGTGTGGCTTGTGTGAGGTGAGGGATGAGGTTGGGTTTGTGAGCAAAGGTGGTGGTGGAAGGATGGTTAGTGTGGGTGGCGTAAGGTTGGGCGGGTGAAGCAATTGGGTGAAGTAAGATTCTGGGGCAAAGTTTGGAGGGTGAGGTGAGGTGTGGAGTGAAGTGAGGCACTGGGGTGATGTTTTAAGATGTGATGGTTCTACAGGTAGGACCAGAGATGTTGCTAGGGGTGTCTGAGGGGGCTAGAGCCCCGGGTCTTTTGGTTGTAGCCCTGGATAGAAGCTCAGGTGCTACAACTAAATTGCTAGCTAGCCCCGAATCCCACCAGTCCCGGCCATAGCGCAGCCCCTGATCTTTTCCAGACCTAGCAACAACCCTGAATAGGACAGTGTGAGGAATAGTAGCACGGTACGGGAGGGTGAAGGAACCCCTCATGGACATTCTCGCACTAAACTCCCCACCTCTGCGTGAGTGTTATCTACGTAAAATTAGCCTCTGTACTGCCTGACTCTTTGAGGTCACAGCCAATACTCACAAAAGAAAAATGCCTTACCATAAAACAGTGGTATTCAAACTGTGAGGCGCAACCCTCTGGGGGGGGCGCCGCCTCATGTCCAGTGGGTCACGCACCCACAGTCTGGAGAAAAAAAGAAACATTTCTTTCTTTTTTTAGTTTAGCATCTACTAGGAGCACGGACCATCCAGTATTCTCGAGGCCGGGGCAGTACTAACGGGGCGTAGTGAAACTGAACCAGCAAATTTTGGGGCCTTTGAGTTTAAAACTAAGAAGGGCTTGTGCAGCTAAAATCCTTACCCGGTTACTACCCACCCAGCGCTCTGGGTTGGCGTTCTGTGATCTTGCTCAGATGATCCAATTCCAGTGTTCGTGTTGGAGGCATTCCCTGTCGGTTACACAGTCGACCCATGTGCTGTTAGACTGGAAGCGGGTATTCTCCCTACTTATAGGGTTAGGGAAATTAGCATCATATAGTTACGTTCATTTGGATCACAGGACGGGGCAATTATTGCATCTGAAATCTGGGGGAGCAGATGGAGTTATAGAGCTTCAATCAGCCAAAGAACACAGCAACAAAAGGTTAACCCATTCTCATTATCCCTGGAACTCATATCACACTAATAATCCCCCAAACCTTAAGGACTAAGCTGCCCCTAGGCTGACCTTGAGTTGTGGGATCCCTCTTTTTACCTTGCCACGGTCTACACTCATGTTTAGGTCTTGGTAGGCTACAGCTTCTCTTTACACAGGATGTTGATCAGAAGTACCACGCCTCCCCCTGGTTCTCCCCCCAGAGCCCCTCAGTGCCAACTGCAAACTGTTTGGGTTTTTACACAATTGTTTAAACAAAAATATGCTCTAAAATGCAGCATTTTAACCCATTATTTAAAAGAATATCCCGGGGAAGAACGCCCCACGAACCCCTCTAATTTTATACGCTTGGTCGCTATGGCATATCTGGGGGAAATATTTATGCCCCCCCACTTAAAAAATTCACCAGCCACCACTGGCCCTGGGACTGTGCTAGGAGCAGGGTGGGGGAGCCAAGAGACTGTGGTGGGAGCAGGATGGGGGTGGAGCCATGGGAAAGTGGTGGGAGCAGGGTGGGGAGAGTCCAGAGACTGTGATGGGAGCAGGCGGGGGAGCACAGGTACTATACTGGGAGCAGGGTACGGCGGCGGCACGCGATAATTCATAGCCATTTTGATTTACTGTTTATTAGGCATTTTTGGGGGTCCCGGCCTGCCCAGGTTTTGCTCAGGGGGGCCCAGGCCAAAAAGGTTTCGAGACCACTGCCCTAAAATGACTGCTCAGCAAGACATGGTAGTGCCCCCCAAAATGCCCCAAATCTACGTCTTCCGCATGCTAAACCTATCTATAACTATGTTTATGGCCCTCATATGGGTGGCATTCCGTACCCACCTAAGTGAGCCCCCACACACTTCTGTAATTTTGTAATTGTAATTGGTTATTTATAACACGCTTCACACCTAGAGGATTTTAAGCGCAGACAAGGAGATCGAACCTGTGTTGCTCCGCGTCGTCTTGCTTCCAAGGCGATGCAGAGCTAATATAAATAAATAATGATTTGTATTATTAATATGCAGAAGTTCAAATTCTACCTTACACAATACATTAACAAATTAACCATAACCAATGTACAAAACCCTGGTCATTTCATAATATCCTAAAAAAAAATCTAGAATGCAATACATTACATTACCTCACCTCTCAGTAAACAATTATACATACAAATAATCTTTTCAAACAATCCACAATTCCTCTCATAGTCTTCAATCGAAGGTTTCCAAAGCCCCTTTTACGATTCTAAGAGCTGTCAAAATCAAAGACATTTGTTTCCCGCTTCAAATATATCTCCAAAATGTTTCCTGGGTCGTTTTACTTTGATTTTTGATTTTATTTATATTTATTTAATTGTTATTTTATAGCGTGCCTAATACTGTACCTGACTTCGGTTTCTAAGCGTGGATCCGGGATTCGGACCTCTGTTGCTCTGCGTGGTCTTGCATCCAAGACCAGCGCTTTGCCCCTGTGCTATCCTCCGTTCATTTTGATTTTTGATTTATTTATACCGCGCACCTGAGGAACCTAATCGCATTTGGGTGCAGATGGATTATCAAATAGTGCATTTTCGCAAATAGCATTCCTCTAGATGGTCTAAATGTGAACCATAGTGGGCCAAAACTAAACACACATATACGTATATTCATATATATGTACACAGACAGATTTAATACAATCTTAAGATTTGAAACATGCAAGGTAGATTCTTACCAACAAAACAAGTTCTCTGAAAGTTGCCGAAACGTGACTTTCGCCATTTGCGCCCACTGACCTGTCGCTATACGGTAACCCTCCATCCAGTCATCTAGAATGTTCCGGATCTTCCTCTGCAGCTTCCGTAGTTCTTTAGCAGCATTGAAATCACTCACGTGACTTATATCAGCCTCTGGAATTTCAAGGGTCTTCACCAACTCTGATAAAAATAGCTTATCGTTGAAGAAAGAAAGAAAATACAAAACATGATTTGTGTTAATGAAATCAACCCTTTTCTTTACAGGATAAAGCGATTGTGAAAACACATTAAGAAACTTCTCAAATGTTAAGGAATGTCAACACTGTCAAAACCCTGATGTGGAAACACTCCAAAGAGGAACAGCTTAATGTGTGCCAGGGGTGCCAGGTGCTCGGCCCCAGGACTTACTTTGAAGCAATGCCAAGGTGCGTCACTCCTGGCAGTGTTGTTTGCTACGCTTGTTCTGCTGCTCACAGTGCTGACTCAGTGTCAGCCCTTCCCTTGCAAAGCAGCTGTTTCTGAAGCAAAGCAGAGTGTTTTTGATGGGTCCATCAATTCAATGTGTTCCTGCAGTAGAATAACACTGTTTCTGGCTACTCTGCCTCGTTTTAAAGTATCACTTTTCTGCATGAATTTCCCTTCATACGTATCTCACTTCTATAGCTCGTAAGTTAACATTTCCAATGGTTATGCTTTAAATTCCCAATTTGTCCCGAATTTCTCACATTTCTAGAAGATTAACTGTTAAGATGGTTTTTATACAACCTTCTGGTGAGGGTTGCTGTACAACCGCCAAACTTAAGATGGGGCAGTTCACCCAACCCATAAAGGAAAGCCAACCCCCTCCTAAGGAAGTTGTAGTGGCAGAGCAGTCCAGCTTAACTCCAAGGTGGGGGGCGGGGGTAGCTTGACACAAAGGTACAGTTAGTCCACACACTTATCCACAGAAAATACACCACAGTGGAACACCGGAAAATATACACCTTTATCAGATTACCCATGTGCATCTCTATGTAGTCAAAAACTGCTTTAGGTAGAGATAAAACACAGGGACGCTCCTGTCGTATCAACATGTGAGTAGCGGCAGTGCCGGACTCGACAGACACAGAGAAAATGGAAACCTTTGTCGAGAAATTCCTTTTGGATCTACCGGATAAATGGGCGCACTGCACCCTGGGGCCTAGACCTCCTGCACCAGGAGCCCCAGCAAGACCAGTTGTGGCCTTCATCTTTAATTACAGGGACCGGGACGCAATTCTGAAAGCGGCCAGGGAAAAGGGGAATTGAAGTTTGGGTCTGCACCCATCAGAATTTTCCTGGTTTTTAGTCCCCACATACAAGAGCAACATAAATTGTTCCAAGGGGCAATAAGGGGCAAAGGGTTGGGGAATAGAGAGTATATAATAGGGGAGGGTGAGGAAGGTAGGAAACTTCCCAAAAATAAAAACAATACAGTTTCGATTCGTTTTTTCGGCAAAAAACTGTTAGCAAAAAACTCATCGAAATTATAGAGATCGAGGAAACAAACGGAACGTCGTTGAGGGATAATACTAGCATAAATGCAGAGTTCACTTCATATTGCACCGCTCTATATACATCTAGAATCACAGAGACTATTCCAAGCATTCGTGATTTTTTAGATCAAATAGCGCTGGGAGGATTAGACGCAGAGATCAGGATGCAATTGGATACACCTGTAACGATTGAAGAGGAGGAACAAGTGATCCGATCGTTGCCCAATAATAAATCGCAGGTTGCGGAAGATTGACTAGAGAATTCAACAAGGAATTCACACTGGACATTACCCGGCATCTCCTGTGAATGTCTAATAACTCACTGGAAAAAGGAAAACTGCCATCAACCATGCACAAAGCCATGATCACTATCCTGCTTAAGCCCAACAAACCTTCTTACAAATGTTCCTCCTATAGGCCTATATCTCTAATAAGTACTGACAACAAATTGCTGGCGAAAATCCTGGCTAACCATCTCCTGCCGACGCTGGTCGTTAATGACCAGGCTGGCTTTATCCCGGCATGAGCGACACAAAATTATCTGAGAAGACTTTTTGCCCTGTTCAATAGCAAAGACGACGGAGTCCCTGCAGTGGTGGCGACTCTAGACGCCGAGAAGGAATTCCACTGTCGAATGGCCTTTTCTATCTGAAGTATTGCATGTTGCCTCTTTGACTTTTATCTTACATTTAAGAAAACCATATACTCAAAATGGCTTCTTCTGTTGTTTTGAGTCTTGTTCATGGTGGGACGTCATTGGTTGGCCGCCTCCCTCCGTTTCCAGATGGGGAAAGACTGGCATTTTCATTGGAAAACTCTGCATGGATGACCAGGGTGGGTTAACTGGCAGGAAATGGGGAGTTCGGCTGTCTATCTTCAATCCGCACTCCACCAGAGGCATGACTGTGGCAGGGTAGATTCAGTAGGTTGGCTGCCCACTAATCGACAGCCATCTCCAAGTTTGAAAGTTGCAAAGTCCCTTATTTGACGGGTGGGCTGACCCCCAGCCTGATTTCTGGATGTAAAGATGGGAACAGGAACCTGAAGAGATCCAAAGAAGAAGGCGATGACCAATGACTGCTGCAGGAACTATCATTGGCTCAGCCATCACCACTATGTTGCGGACGTAAACCATCTGCCGGACAGGGGAGACCTTTGGCTGGTGCCTCCCTCCCTTTGGCTGGTGGGCATTACCATTCTGTTCAAGTTGCATCACCATTCCCTCGCTGATGAAGTTTGCAGGCTTGCAATTGGCCTGCACCACCTGGACCCAGCTTTGCTCTGCTTCAAGGACTTCTACCCAGCCTGGAAACTGGAATCTTCATGGGTGTCCTTAGTGCTTGGATGCGAAGCTGGAACCCTACTGTCTTGACCTTCACCAGAAAAGGAGCCTCCCAGGAGTTAAACGGCCACGCTGCAGAGAGCCTGCTGATCCTGTTCACGGTAATGCTAGACGTGCATCCGTCCAGTCATCCGCGAGGGGCCCTGCTCGGTCGTGGAAATGATGAAGGATGCCTCCCACTCCAGACCACTAGCCACGGCCTTTGGCCATGCCCACTTTATATTTTAAAACACTACCGGGTCTACGGATCCTTCCTGCAAAATCACTTCAGACACTTTCAGTAGACGGGAAACTGACTGCAGACACAGCCAAAGCCTCACATACTTGTTGCAGCTTTCCAAACTGGTATATACACCCTGCAATGTACAGACATTTTTTTCTTAGGGTGAGTTGTGTGACCAGTCAAAACTGCAGAGCCCAGCTTACATTATTCGCTCAAAAGGGTTTCTTAGTGAATCACTATAAAACATGTTTCAATTTAAAATTGTGGGCATTCTTATGTTCCCATAATGCTCTTTGCTTTTATGCAAATCGGCAGGATTGGGTTCTTAGGCCCTACCCCCTACTGGCCACCCCTCGAAGGATGAGAGGGTTCCCCCAGTAAATGTTTTTCATTTCCAGCACTGTGTATAATAGTATTTTACTTACCTTTAATTGTGTTCAGTTTCCCTCAGTGTGGCAGTGTAATGAACTAAATCATTTTTGTACTCACCTTTATAGTTGCTTTTTTAAAATCATATTTGTAAGTGTTAACTGTACTGCACAACAGTAACTCCCGCCTCCTTAGTTCTTAGATCAGCCTGATAGCTCAGCGTTGCTACCATAAAGGAATAAGTTAAGTTAAACTCTGATTGTGACGACCCTTTTGCCCCAGGTTGGCTACTCTAACCCTTACCACAGGTAGAGACTTACTGTAACGCAAAAAAAACACCCACAGTGACAACACATGCAGGGCTGGAAACATTACACTGGACATGGAACTGTACGATCAAGTGGGGTCTGTCACTTTCACTGTAGTGAAAAGCATAGAGAAACATGTCCAGGCTGACATAACCAGCAGGCCCGTCGTTGCACGTACAATAAAACATACTGAAATTGGGTGCCTCAAATAAAGGGCCTCGGGTGAAAAATCCCCAAGACCAATTACTGGACCCAGGTACAGCTATTAGTCCTTGGGCACTAGATGGGCATTCCTTTGCTAAATAAAGATACACGAGGTGCAGGTTTTGATTCCTTTTATTGGGCTAACTGAACATTTGTACGTCCTTTTTAGATAAGACAGCAATTTCCAGAACCCTATTCCAGGCA
Organism: Ambystoma mexicanum; assembly: GCF_040938575.1. Classification (NCBI taxonomy): domain Eukaryota; kingdom Metazoa; phylum Chordata; class Amphibia; order Caudata; family Ambystomatidae; genus Ambystoma; species Ambystoma mexicanum. Next base: position 1,173,913,942 of record NC_090936.1, read on the forward strand.
TTCCGCTCCTTCAGCCAATGGTGTTTAAACTACTATTTCTCTGCATTGTGTCAAAAAACTGCACTATGGCTTCTTTGTATGAAAGATTTTACACTGCACCATCTGACAAAGAAGTCTGTGGGACTTCGAGAGCTAATGTGTTGTTCCCTCTCTGCATAGTATTTTCAGTTTGTCCAATGCTTTGTTCCCTCTCTGCATAGTATTTTCAGTTAGTCCAATGCTTTGTTACCTCTCTGCATAGTAGTTTCACTTAGTCCAATGCGTTGTTCCTTCTCTTCACAGTATTTTCAGTTAGTCCAATTCTCTGTTCCCTCTCTGCATCATATTTCAGTTAGTCCAATAATTGTGTTCCCTCTCTGCATAGTATTTTCAGCTCGTCCAGTGCTGTGTTCCCTCTCTGCATGGTATTTTCAGTTACTCCAATGCATTGTTCCCTCTCTGCATAGTATTTTCAGTTCGTCCAATGCTTTGCTCCCTCTCTGCATAGTATTTTCAGTTACTCCAATGCTTTGTTTCCTCTCTGCATAGTATTTTCAGTTCGTCCAATGCTTTGCTCCCTCTCTGCATAGTATTTTCAGTTACTCCAATGCTTTGTTCCCTCTCTGCAAAGTATTTTCAGTTGGTCCAATGCTTTGCTCTCTCTCTGCATAGTATTTTAGTTACTCCAATACTTTGTTCCCTCTCTGCATAGTATTTTCAGTTTGCCCAATGTTTTGCTCCCTCTCTGCATAGTAGTTTCAGTTTGTCCAATGCTTTGTTCCCTCTCTGCATAGTATTTTCAGTTATTCCAATGATGTGTTCCCTCTCTGCATAGCATTTTCAGTTAGTCCAATGCTTTGTTCCTTCTCTGCATAGCATTTTCTGTTAGTCCAATGCTTTGTTACTGTAACGCTCACCTGATTCCCACGGAGGCGCTGATCCCGGCTGGGCTGCTATCGTTTCTTCAATTGAGAAGCGTAGAGCTCGGACGACTCTCAGGACTGGGCTTCCTCTTATCGAATGTCTGACTTGCAGGGTAAGTTTTCTGCAGGTGGAAGAAAAAGGGTTAATCACCGTTTGATGGGATTTCTTCTCCCACCAATCGCCAGTTTCTCCCACAGCCTAGCTTTCTACTTGTCTCGGCGAGCTCTCACCTTAGGCGTATAAATGCTGAGCTCTCCATCCTGCGTCTGGTGCAGGGGTGCGTGGATTCCAGTTACGTCACTGGATGAGTTCAGTGTTGAGGCTCAAGTCTTTTGCGGCCTTAGTTGTGGCACTGGTGCTGGGATGCCGAAGAGCGATGCCGCCGTTACTGCACGAGCGGATGCCTGTAAGTATACTGTAGTCTTTAGGCTTTAAAAGATGGGCACCTCAATAATGTCCCTTTTCCTTTGTTTCAGGCCTCGGGATGCTGTGGGCGTAGTTTTCCGTTGCCGCTGCTCGTGCCGATGCACGTAAGTATAATGTTCGTTGGCCGCTTTTAATGGCACCTCTAATAATGTCCCTTTTCTAGTTTTCAGGTGCCGGGATGCTGCGGGCTTTATATCCGTTGCCACTGCAGGTGCCGATGCACGTAAGTATAATGATCGTTGGCCGCTTTTAATGGCACCTCTAATAATGTCCTTTTTCTAGTTTTCAGGTGCCGGGATGCGGCGGTTGATGCGGCAGCTTCTGCGCGTGCAAAAACTGGTAAGTTAAGATGAATGCGACTGCCTTCACCCGAACCCCTTTTTAATTATGTCCTTTGCCTTTCAGGTGCAGAGAAGCTGGCGAAGAGAAGGCCGCGGTTAGCTCCGTTGCAATCACGGATGGATCAGGTAAGCGGGCGCGGCTGCGAGCGAGTTGCACTTTTCTAACCTTATGTTTATTCTTTGCAGGTTTTGCCGGTGACTGGATTCCGGGATCTGGTAAGTATTGTTCTGTGTCTTTCTTCATCCACAGGTTGCTGCGCGGAAGCTGAAGATGACTCTGGACCTGGAATGCAGGAGCCGACTCGGTGAGCGTCCTGCTGCTGCTGCAGAATAACGCGAAGCACGTGTTTTCCATCGGGCGTGGTTTAAATAGCAGAGAAGTGCTTCCAGTGTGTGTTCTTCCACCGGTTCCACCCAGGTAAGAAAAGAGTTCCTGAATGGAGGGAATAGTTCCTCCCAGCCCTGATGGCTGGGGACTTCAACCAGACTGGATTGTTCTGGGTAAATATGCAGCATGGTCTGCCTCAGGTAAGTCCACCCAAGCATTATTACACTGTTTATCAATATGAGCCCGGCGCCTATGGCGCCGGGACTGAAACCCTTCATGAGCCTGGCGCCAAAGGCGCCAGGACACGGTCCAAAGGGCCACTGTAGGGGTCTGCTGGGTCAGGAGTAGTGGAAGACGGGTCTGCTTCCAAGGGCGCTGGGCCAGTCCTGGCCCCTCGGGAGTAGCGCCCATGACAGCACCCCCCCTCAAGGCCCCTCCCAAACTTGTCCTCCCCAGGGGTTTTGGTTTATCGGGAAAGGTTCAGTGACATTTCTGGACTAGACGAGGAGCATGGACGTGGTCATAGGGTTCCCATGACCTTTCCTGAGGTCCGTAGCCTTTCCAGTCGATTAGGTAGAATAGCTTCGATCTGATGATTTTAGAGTCCAAAATGTCTTTTACTTCAAATTCTGGCTCCCCATTCACTTGAATGGGTTCTGGAGGATTGGTCAATCTGATTCCAGGTTGCATGGGTTTCAAAAGAGATACGTGAAATACAGGATGTATTCTCATATGGGTTGGCAATTCTAATTTAACGGCCACTGGATTAATTATGGCCGTAATTGGATATGGTCCCAGGTATTTGGGGTTGAAGGTGCGAGGCCCTTTAAGCGATAAATGTTTGGTGGACAGCCAGACTTGATCCCCAACCTGGTATTGAGGGGCATTGCTTCGGTGTTGATCTGCTCCTTTTTTGTACCTCTCTTTAGCTTGTTGTAGATGTGCAGTCGCTTCCTTAAAAGCTTGGGTAATAACGGTGTGCAATTGATCCACGGCGGGTGTTCCGAGATCTTGAGGTGGATCAAGGTTGGAGGTTCGAGGATGAATCCCATACAAGATGTAGAAGGGACTCTTCCCGGTACCCGAATGAACTGAATTGTTGTAAGCATATTCAGCTATCCAAAGGATGTCCTTCCAGTTACTCTCCGACTGTTGTAGCATGCATCGTAAATATTGCTCGAGAGTCTGGTTTGTTCTCCCGGTTTGCCCGTCGGTCTGGGGATGATTGCTGGTCGAAAGTCTTACATCGATTTGAGCTAATCGACAACAGCTACGCCAAAAGTGGGAAATAAACTGGCTCCCCCTATCTGAGATTAGTACTGACGGGAAGCCGTGTAGCCGGACGATGTTTTCAAGAAATACTTTGGCTAGGACTGATGCTGAAGGTAAGCCTTTTAGCGGAATGAAGTGGGCCATTTTAGAAAACAGGTCTACAATAACAAGAATGGTGTTGTACCCGGAACAGGAGGGTACGTCTGTGATGAAGTCCATGGAAAGGGTATGCCAGGGACACAGTGGGATGTCTAATGGTTGCAGAAGACCAGCCGGCTTCTTCTTCTGACCCTTGTTTTGAGCGCACACACCGCAGGACATCACGAATTCCTTTATGCCTTTTCTCCACGAAGGCCACCAGAAGTGTCTCTTCACCTTTTCTGTGGTTTTGGCAATGCCAGGGTGACCCTCAATTAATGAATCATGATAGCAGGAGATTACCTGTCTTTGTAAATCGGCGTGTGTTAAGAGCAATCGTCCTTGGAAATAAGGCAAGTCATTGCTTACGGTGAAATCTTTTCATTTTTGTAACCAGTTCAGTAAGTCTGGTGAGGTTACAAGTTGTTTAGTTTTTTCTTCAATATCCTCAATGGATTGTGAAGAAATCAGACCCACGATCCTTTGTTCAGGAATTATTGGTACAGGTTCTGGATTGGCAACGTTATCTCCCATTCCAATTCGGGAAAGAGCATCCGCTTGGCCGTTCTTGTTGCCGGGGCGATAAGTGATCACGAAGTCAAATTCAGCAAAGAATAGAGCCCAGCAAAGCTGTCTGGAGGATTGAGCCTTGGCGGTTTTCAGATACTGCAGATTTCGATGATCGGTGATCACTGTGACGGTGTGTCTGGCCCCGAGGAGATAATGCCGCCATGCCTTAAAGGCTGATTTAATCGCTAGAAGCTCTTTGTCTGTGATGGTGTAGTTGATCTCAGGCGCCGAGAACTTCCGAGACCAGAATGCCACAGGATGCAGTTGGTTAGTCTCTGGATCTCTTTGTGATAGGACTGCTCCCATTGCTAAGCTGGAGGCGTCGGTTTCAACGATGTAAGGGAGGTCCGGGCGTGGGTGTTTCAGTATTGGCGCCGAGGTGAATTTAGCCTTTAGCTCTTGGAAGGCTTGTTCTGCTTCTGCGGACCATTCAAAGCGTTTATTTTTTCTTAAGAGGGCGGTGATGGGTTGTACCACTCGTGAAAACTGTGGAATAAATCTACGGTAAAAATTGGCAAAGCCTAGCATGCTTTGAACGCCTTTCACGGAAGTAGGAGACGGCCATTTGAGGATAGCGTCTACTTTTCTCGAGTCCATGTGGACTCCTTTGGGTGTCAGAATAAATCCCAAAAATTCGACCTCAGTGACATGAAAAACACATTTTTCCGAGCTTGGCAAAAAGTTTATGTTGGCGAAGTTTTTCAAGGACCGCCCTAACATGATTTCGATGGTCAGCTTCTGAAGATGAGTACACAAGAATGTCATCTATGTAGACGACAACGCAGACATCAATGAGCTCTCTGAGGACATCATTCATAAAATATTGGAAGGCGGCCGGTGCATTGCATAGTCCAAAGTGCATCACTTGGTATTCAAATAGCCCATACTTAGTGTGAAAGGCCGTCTTCCATTCATATCCTTCCTTGACCCGTACCAAGTGATAAGCTCCCTGGAGATCAAGCTTAGTATAAATACAGGCGTTTTTTACCTGGTCAAGGAGTTCCGGGATCAGAGGTAAGGGGTACCGGTTTTTTACTGTTATCTGGTTCAGAGCACGATAATCTATACTGGTTCTGAGGTCACCTTCTTTTTTTGGTACGAAGAACAGAGCCGAGGATGCAGGGGACTTCGACAGACGGATAAAGCCATTGGCCAGGTACTGGTCTAAATACTGTCGCAGATGAAGGTTCTCAGGCTCGGTAAGGGCGTAAATTCTACTGCAAGGGGGAGTTGCACCGGGTAGCAAATCTATCTGACAATCGTATGATCTGTGGGGTGGCAAGGTGTTAGCCTGTTCCTTTTGAAAAACATCTTGGAACTCTTGATACTCTAGAGGTAATTGTGGACCGTCAGCCATCACTGACGCTAGGCCAATGTTGGGTCGTGGATAACAAGTTGGTGTGCACTCTGGGAACTTTATCGTCTTTGCTCGCCAATCAATCTGAGGATTGTGTTTCTCCAACCAAGGAATCCCTAGAATTACTTGGAATTGAGGAGCCTTGATCACGTCGAACACAATTACCTCCTGATGCCCGTCTTGGCCTAGTATCGTCACTTCAATAGTGGTATGGGTCACTGGTCCGGAGGCGATTTCCGTCCCATCCACCGTGGTAATGACGTCTTTAACCACCTTTGGACAAAGAGGTAAGTTCATCCTGGAAGCCAATGCGCGGTCCATATAATTTCCAACTGCTCCGCTATCAATGTATGCCTTAATTGCATGCAAACGATCCGGTTGCTCTGGGTTTACGAGGACCATTGGCATTATGAAGTGCGAGGTCAAAGAACTGGTTTTTACGCTTGGCAAGCGGACCTCTACACTTGTCGGGCGAGGTCGTTTCCCGGCTCAGGCTTTTCAGAACTCTTATCAGAAGCTCCCACTGTCTTCTTAGGTGGTTTCACCGGGCAATCTCGAAGAAAATGTCCTGAATTTCCACAATAGAGACATAGTTGCATTTGGCGTCTCCTGTCGCGTTCTTTCTGGGTTAGGGGACCCTTTACAACCCCAATTTGCATAGGTTCGACGGCTTCAACTCCTTTGGTGTGACTTTGAGGCTTAGGGAACACTCGTGTTTCAAACCTGGATCTATCCGCCTTTCTGTTTTGTAGTCTGTGATCCAATTGGACCACCAAATCAATGTACTCTGAACAATCCTGAGGAGGATTCACTACCTGAGCAAGGACGTCTTTGAGTTCGCCACGCAAACCCCTGTGAAAAAGCGTGATTCTTTTGTCCTCAGGCCATCTGGTTTCCACGATTAGCCTATTGAATGATGCAATGTAGGCCAAAAGATCTTGATTGCCCTGTCGTAGGGAAAGGAGTTCGTTGTCCAGGGCCTGCCCCTGGGAATGCCTTGCAAAAAGTCTTTCCATATTTGCCTGGAAGGTCGGGAAATCACGAAGGATTGGGTCATCCTGTGTAACCAGAGGGATCGACCAATCAGCGGCACTGCCGCTAAGATACGAACGCACAAAGGCTACCTTAGTCTGGTCAGTCGGAAAGGCTGCAGGTCTACAAAGACAGTGCAATCGGCATTGATTTATAAACACCGCAAACCTTTTAGCGTCACCAGAGAAGCGTTCAGGCGGTGCCAATGACACATTTCCGGGTAGGTTGATTTGAACAGGATTGGCTGAAGCCGCTGGGATATAGCTCCCTCCTGAATTAGGTAGCGGGGTTTGCCCCGCTTGTGTCTGTAATAACTGTCTGGCGAGATCATCAGTTCGTTCTTTTGATATTATCAATTCCCTCCTAAGGGCATTCGTTTCCTGGCGGGCAGCATGAACTTCAGCTCTTAATTCCCCTAATAACTGTGCCAGTTGGTCTGTGTCAGAAGTTTCCATAGCGCCTGGGTAGGAGGTTATTGGTGGGCTTCGCGTTCTGTAACGCTCACCTGATTCCCACGGAGGCGCTGATCCAGGCTGGGCTGCTATCGTTTCTTCAATTGAGAAGCGTAGCGCTCGGACGACTCTCAGGACTGGGCTTCCTCTTATCGAATGTCTGACTTGCAGGGTAAGTTTTCTGCAGGTGGAAGAAAAAGGGTTAATCACCGTTTGATGGGATTTCTTCTCCCACCAATCGCCAGTTTCTCCCACAGCCTAGCTTTCTACTTGTCTCGGCGAGCTCTCACCTTAGGCGTATAAATGCTGAGCTCTCCATCCTGCCTCTGGTGCAGGGGTGCGTGGATTCCAGTTACGTCACTGGATGAGTTCAGTGTTGAGGCTCAAGTCTTTTGCGGCCTTAGTTGTGGCACTGGGGCTGGGATGCCGAAGAGCGATGCCGCCGTTACTGCACGAGCGGATGCCTGTAAGTATACTGTAGTCTTTAGGCTTTAAAAGATGGGCACCTCAATAATGTCCCTTTTCCTTTGTTTCAGGCCTCGGCATGCTGTGGGCGTAGTTTTCCGTTGCCGCTGCACGTGCCGATGCACGTAAGTATAATGTTCGTTGGCCGCTTTTAATGGCACCTCTAATAATGTCCTTTTTCTAGTTTTCAGGTGCCGGGATTCTGCGGGCTTTATATCCGTTGCCACTGCACGTGCCGATGCACGTAAGTATAATGATCGTTGGCCGCTTTTAATGGCACCTCTAATAATGTCCTTTTTCTAGTTTTCAGGTGCCGGGATGCTGCGGTTGATGCGGCCGCTTCTGCGCGTGCAAAAACTGGTAAGTTAAGATGAATGCGACTGCCTTCACCCGAACCCCTTTTTAATTATGTCCTTTGCCTTTCAGGTGCAGAGAAGCTGCCGAAGGGAAGGCCGTGGTTAGCTCCGTTGCAATCACGGATGGATCAGGTAAGCGGGCGCGGCTGCGAGCGAGTTGCACTTTTCGAACCTTATGTTTAATCTTTGCAGGTTTTGCCGGTGACTGGATTCCGGGATCTGGTAAGTATTGTTCTGTGTCTTTCTTCATCCACAGGTTGCTGCGCGGAAGCTGAAGATGACTCTGGACCTGGAATGCAGGAGCCGACTCGGTGAGCGTCCTGCTGCTGCTGCAGAATAACGCGAAGCACGTGTTTTCCATTGGGCGTGGTTTAAATAGCAGAGAAGTGCTTCCAGTGTGTGTTCTTCCACCGGTTCCACCCAGGTAAGAAAAGAGTTCCTGAATGGAGGGAATAGTTCCTCCCAGCCCTTATGGCTGGGGACTTCAACCAGACTGGATTGTTCTGGGTAAATATGCAGCATGGTCTGCCTCAGGTAAGTCCACCCAAGCATTATTACACTGTTTATCAATATGTGCCCGGCGCCTTGGCGCCGGGACTGAAACCCTTCATGAGCCTGGCGCCAAAGGCGCCAGGACACGGTCCGAGGGCCCCTGTAGGGGTCTGCTGGGTCCGGAGTAGTGGAAGACGGGTCTGCTTCCGAGGGCGCTGGGCCAGTCCTGGCCCCTCGGGAGTAGCGCCCATGACAGTTACGTCTCTGCATAGTATTTGCAGTTAGTCTAATGCTGTGTTCCCTCTCTACATCGCATTTTCAGTTAGTCTAATGGTTTGTTCCCTCTCTGCATAATATTTTCAGTTCGTCCAATGCTTTGTTCCCTCTCTGCATAGTATTTTCAGTTAGTCCAATGCTTTGTTCCCTCTCTGCATTGTATTTTCAGTTAGTCCAATGCTTTGTTCCCTCTCTGCATAGTATTTTCAGTTCGTCCAATGATTTGCTCCCTCTCAGCATAGTATTTTCAGTTAGTCCAATACTTTGCTCCCTCTCTGCATAGTATTTTCAGTTCATCCAATGCTTTGTTCCCTCTCTGCACAGTATTTTCAGTTAGTCCAATGCTGTGTTCCGTCTCTGCATAGTATTTTCAGTTAGTCCAATGTTTTTTTCCCTCTCTGCATAGCATTTTCAGTTAGTCCAATGCTCTGTTCCCTCTCTGCATCATATTTCAGTTAGTCCAATGCTTTGTTCCCTCTCTGCATAGTATTTTCAGTTCGTCCAATGCTTTGCTCCCTCTCTGCATAGTATTTTCAGTTAGTCCAATACTTTGTTCCCTCTCTGCATAGTATTTTCAGTTCATCCAATGCTTTGTTCCCTCTCTGCACAGTATTTTCAGTTAGTCCAATGCTGTGTTCCGTCTCTGCATAGTATTTTCAGTTAGTCCAATGTTTTTTTCCCTCTCTGCATAGCATTTTCAGTTAGTCCAATGCTCTGTTCCCTCTCTGCATCATATTTCAGTTAGTCCAAAGCTCTTTTCCCTCTCTGCATTGTATTTTCAGTTAGTCCAATGCTTTGTTCCCTCTCTGCATAGTATTTTCAGTTCGTCCAATGCTTTGCTCCCTCTCTGCATAGTATTTTCAGTTTGTCCAATGCTTTGCTCCCTCTCTGCATAGTATTTTCAGTTTGTCCAATGCTTTGCTCCCTCTCTGCATAGTATTTTCAGTTTGTCCAATGCTTTATTCACTCTCTGCATAGTATTTTCAGTTAATCCAATGCTTTCTTCCCTCTCTGCATAGTATTTTCAGTCCGTCCAATGCTCTTTTCCCTCTCTGCATAGTATTTTCAGTTGGTCCAGTGCTTTGTTCCCTCTCTGCATAGTATTTTCAGTTTGTCCAATGCTTTGTTCCCTCTCTGCATAGTATTTTCAGTTATTCCAATGCTTTCTTCCCTCTCTGCATAGTATTTTCAGTCCCTCCAATGCTCTTTTCCCTCTCTGCACAGTATTTTCAGTTGGTCCAGTGCTTTGTTCCATCGCTGCATATTCTTTTCAGTTAATCCAATGCTTTGTTCCCTCTCTGCATAGTATTTTCAGTCCGTCCAATGCTCTGTTCCCTCTCTGCATAGTATTTTCAGTTGGTCCAGTGCTTTGTTCCCTCTCTGCATAGTATTTTCAGTTTGTCCAATGCTTTGTTCCCTCTCTGCATCGTATTTTCAGTTTGTCCAATGCTTTGTTCCCTCTCTGCATCGTATTTTCAGTTTGTCCAATAACATATATCAAAACTTGCATCTCGTGTGATCTTAAAACTGGACTAACACAGCTTTAAACTTTCTTCCTTGTACTAAATCAAGATAAAAATAGAAAGCAGCAGACACCAATAGACAGATCAAAGGCGCAATTGTCGCCAGCTGCAGTGTTCTCCATCAGGGCCGGTCTTTGCGTCAGGCAGCCCAGGCGGCTGCCTGGCATCAGTCAGCCTCTAGGGGGCACTGTATCAGCAGTCCACAGTGCTAGAATACACGTGTAACCCGTTCGTTTCCTAACATTATAAAAATGAATGTGCCTGTTCATTTTTCTAATGTTAGGAAACGAACGTGTTACACGTGTATTCTACTACTAACTGCTGCAGGCTGTGGCCTCGTCTAGGGCAGTTTCTAGTCCATTTGGTTACCAGGGTGAAACACTAGGAATGCGCCCCCCGCACCCCATCCCATGCGCCACTCCCACCGCACCCCGCGCTCCACTCCCGCCGCACCCTGCGCACCACTCCCACCACACCCCGCGCACCACTCCCACTGCACCCTGCGCGCCATTCCCAAACTACACTGTTAAGGAACTCTTACCCAAAGTCAACAGTCCGTCACACAATGAATGAATTGCCATTTGCAACGGTGGGCCACTTTTTCACTGGTGCCCAAGACAATTTTATGCCCCAGTCCCACTTAGGCTGCAGATAATGAGGACTGGGCACACCAACCTAGAGACCATGAATATGGCACAGGATGCAGTATATACAACCAACAAAGAACACAAGATGCTGAAGGGGGTTTGGAGGCAACCTAAGCCAAAAGGGCAATGACAAGGAGACACCTGAACCCAATAAACAATCACTTTAACATTCTTTGAATGGGAATCAAGGGTTATGCTTTGATACAGTAAAGTCTTGACTGTTGTAAGGATACATGGACCAGGATTATTTATTTATTCATGCAATGTTTGTCGGGTACCTGCATATTTATTTATTTATGCAATGTGTGTCGGATACAGGTATCCGACAAACATTGCATAAATAAATAAATTATCGGTCTCCATGTACCCGACAAACATTGCATAAATAAATAAATAAACCGGTTCGTAGCTTAAAGAATATTTACCCAGCAACACTGGTCAAAACTATTATCCGCACAGTGAAGTAACTCATCACCAGTGCCATGGAAGTGGTGTAAAGTGGAATTGATATATAGTTTGGAATAGAAGCAGCATGAAAGAAATAGCGCTGCTTTAAACTATTAATTTGGCCATTTTCTGGGCTTGCAGAGACGCACCATGGGCCCAAACGGGTCTCCGTTTGTACCGTGTCGGTCCCACGGTGCGTCCCTGCAAGGCACGCGCACTCCCCACAGCCCACTGCACCTCCCCTCCCATCTCAATGCCAGCACAAAACCATTTAGTGACTAATGGGCCACCATTAGCAGTTTCCTGCCGGCATTGTGATGCAAGGGGCTGGTCTTAACTGCAGGGGGACCCAAAGTGTTTTTATTGGTGTGCTTATGCCCCCCACCCCAAGTGGCGCGAAAGTGGTCAGAGGGAGCCTCTGACTTCTGTAATGTCACATAGTACTTTTGTACTATGTGACATTACAGTCGGAAGGGGCAGCACCAGCACCTGACCTGCGGAACTTTCCCCGGGTCAATGCGCCGCCCCACAAACTGGGGAATTCCATCCCCTCAAGAGGCTCCAGGGACCGGGGAAATTGCGCTCCCCGGGGCTATTGCGCCCCGGGCAGTTGCCCGCCTCGTCCGGGCCAAAAAACGGGCCTGGCCTCGGCCCTCAGGCAGGGCATGGCAATTGGCAAATAAATTAGCAACATTTGTTGCTTTATTACCTTCCTCCGGCCCCGGGTGGCACCGGCGCTGCTGGCGTCAGCCAGGCCCATGGGCACACGTGCGGTGTGCCCTCCTCCAGGCTATGGGCGCGCACTGACACTGAAGTGTGGATCGATTGGGGCTGGCTGGTCTTGTCGGCTCTGGCCATTACAGCAAAGAGGAGCGAGTGGGTCACTAAATCCTGAAATTGTTCCCATCACAAGCACACACTGCCACGCAGCAGCATAATCAGCAAATACAAACAGTTGCTGCATCCTACCCTCTCTGATTGGCCTTGCTTCAGGAAACCCAGCAGCAACTACAGCCTGCCGAGGCAAGCACACTTCTTTCCTCCTGGTCCCGTCCTCGCAGGTGAGGACTATTGCTGCATAGGCATTTTATTTATTTTAAAATGGTATTGCGGAGATGACTGGGCCATCCAAGAACAGCCTATGGAGGCCACAAAGCTAGACACTTTTGTCAAGGCTCAAGTAGTCATGAAAAAGGAAGCGAGCACTGGTGGTGGACTCTCCTGAGGAGATCAAAAGGCCGGTTCTCGGAAGACCTGGGCAGAGTATCACCGTCAGCAGATCTTAGACAGTTGTACGTTCCAGCGGGGTTGGATTGGTCGGACCGTTGGCCGGGCCAAAATCACTTCGAGGGTGAGGCCCTGGGGCCGGTACCACGCTTGGGCCGGTTTGGGGGTTACTACGCCCCCCTAGTTCCTGCTCCCGAGCATATTGTTAGTCGTTCCCTCTTTTCTGGGCATACACTGCTGACTTTATTTTAGTGCAAGAGTTTCATACATTTCACTGTTCGCTCAGACTTGTCTTATACTCTTCTTTGTCGTCGTGCTTCTTTTGTTTGGAAAAGCAATCACGCTAGTCTAACGAGATAAATAAACACTTACAGGAACGCACCTTGTGAATGATGGTGTGAAGGATGGATGCAGGCGCTGGACCAAAAGCTGAGCGAAGTCTGCACAGCAGCTGGGTTGGGAAAGCGACTCAGCAACTACATTAGAAACCGTTTTCTCGGACGGTTGGCCCGTCTTCCGTATAATGCAAATACCCAGACTTGCAGGATGCATGCTTCACTTTCTTTGTTCCATTGGGGGCGACATGCTGTAGCATCAATTCATGGCCTTTAAAATACCCTGCACGGTGCAGCTTCCGATCTCCTTTAACACAACCGCTGGGAAATGGCAATGACTAGCTAACGCCACATTAATCAAAGCCAGGTCTCTAAAGAATGGTTCAAGTGTTGGGGAATCACCTGCTCACACTTTCTGTCGTGTGACCAACCAGTGCGCAAAAGATGTTTCAGAACGTGGGGCTCTTGATGCCACCCATTTCTGCATTTGATACACCAGCAGCTAAACACACCCTGGGGAGGCAGCTCCTTCTGCATAGTCCATTTCTCTCCCAAGCTCGGGACAATGTTCTTTACCATAATGGAGAATGTGAAAAAGCGCAGGGCTGCAAGGCTTGGGGGTGAGGGTGGAGGGCAAAGCGCACTACGCTTGGGGTACATTGGAGATGCTTCCCCTGATACCCGCAGTACTCCAAGTCCCTTGAAATGACATTTGTCTATACACTGCACAATGTGCAAGGGCCACTGTTATTCAAGCAGCACACAAAAAGTAAACTTAACGAGTCCCAAGAAAAGGTCATCTTCCACCCTTTAAGAATTTGATTGTTTTTGTTTTTATGTTGGGATGGTAGACATTGTTTTTCTTTGCGATCTTACAGTTTCATGGTGCTGTCGGGAGCTAAAATTAGTGATCACGAAGGAAACATTTAAGAATTTTGAGAGTTCACAAGCATGAGCGAAACAAACCCCAATACTTGAACTGCGACTTCTCTGCCACAGTAATGCACTGCAGTGTGTTTCAATGTAAAGTCCACATTGTAATGTCATAATTTTAGAACGCCACCTCTCCAACATTAATATTGGGAGCTATGTTGAATTGTACATGCATGTTAACTCTCTGCATATGTTTAAAGTAGACTTCACCACTCACATGAAGTAGTGATATTGTTTACGTGTGTCCCTCCTAAATATATTTAACTTCCCGTGAAATATTTGATGCAATACATATTGCATAAATGCATGCATTTTAATGCTCAGATAGACGGGCTTGTACAGCTATCGGTGGGTATGTTGCTCGTGCTTGTTCTTGGAGGTTTGAGTAACACTGTTCAAGACCAGTTCATCACCTTTTAAGAGTGGCTAAATGTTTGAGGTCATACGAATGACATTAGTGTAGATCTGAAATTGTCGATTCTCTGACCTGAGTCACAGCAGCAAACTGGTCATTGTTACTAAAAATGAAGAGCAAAAGCAGACTAACATAACCAGGCCTGTTCGAATTTGACCCTCTTATTGCTGTTTTCTGAGGTTCATGAAATGCAGCAGATGCCAGCATTGACAATTTTGTTAACTAATAGTCCCCACTCCCGCTGCTCAGCCCATGACACATGCATGAGATCAAAGGTTGGGGGGGACGCCAACGATGCTTCCCGCCTGGGGTGCAATCTGTTGTAAGACCGGCCCTGTTCTCCATTGCAGTTCAGTAGATGTCCAAATACTCCTGTGCCAGTAACTGGATCCAGTAGAAGCCAAACGATCCAGAAAAGTCCAAATAGGGAAACTAAAACACACTGTGTGCAGCTACAACAGGTGGACTCTAAATGACAGTTGTGTAACGGGGGGAGAAGGGTCATTTGAACAACAGGGAAATAGGTCAACAGTGGAAAGTGGTGTGAAGGGTAATGTGACACGTGCGGCACTCATCCAGCAGGTGGCAGCAGGCACAAGGGGATCTTTCTGTTGGCGGGCACAGACCTAGGCATGGATAGTTCACGTGGGGGCTCCTGGCCCTGCGCCAATGGAGGCCGTGCAGGCAGCAGCTGCCCCAGCATATCTACTTTTGCTGGTCTTAAGAGGAGAGCTAGGAGGGGGGCTGCTTCCAGTCGTGATCCCCTCCTTCCTTTCTCTGCCCCTACCCCCAAACCCTGCAAGAGAGGCCCTGTCGACTCCCCATTAGCCACCGCGTGGCCCTGGACATGTAAACGCCCTTCTGAAAACAAAGAAACCTGTCTCTACAATGCCTCGTAGGGAGTCAATGAGCCAATTTCCCCCCCAAATAAGAGTGATAAGAACAGGATTGAAACTATTTGCATGTGAAACCTCACGCAACTCCAATGAACTACTCAAATGTGTGACATCTTCAGAGCATTTAAACGGAGTCATCACAAAACAACCCTATGTTTAAACCACCTACTTTATTCCAACTGTGTAATATGCATGTCGGTGCCGCACAATGACTACAAGCAGGTAACCATGTGGCATGGTTGGGAGCGGTGCTTCTCTACTTTTTTAATTGTTTTACTATTCCTATACTTTTATTTTAAAAATAAATCGTTCCAGAATGCTTTCATTTTAAAATAAAAGCGTAGGAATCAGTTGAAACTGCACTGAATGTTCCTTTAAATAGCAGGCGTGTTTGTTCGGGGGCTTGTATTGTACGTGGGAGGCGGCACCGCGATGGGATTTGTGCGGAGCGGGGCAGGCCAGCAGGCAACAAAGTTCCACTACTTCTTTTGATACACTTCGACCACTGTTAGGAAATGCCTCAGGAGTCATCCTCCTCGGCACAGTGGTTGGTCGTAGACCACTATTGAAGATAATTGTAAGAAAGAGTGCATCGGGAGTCATCTTCCTCGGCACAGTGGTTGGCCGCAGACCACTCCTGAAACTAACAGTAAGAGCGAACACATTGGAAGTTGCTTTCTTCACCACAGTACCTGGCAGGGGAGTGAAACAGGTCTGCCAAAAACAAGCCACAGAGAAGTACGGGTCTTGGATCTGCACACACAGGAGAAGAAGATTGACAACCCCCTTTTGCATCCCAGTACTTGGCAGGAGAGTGCATGAAGTATTCCTGGTGAAAGAAGAGAAACCAGGGTCTAGGACCCTCGTCACAATTGGGTCTTTGCTTGCTGAGAAAGACCCGGGGAAGGGAGACATTCCCCCTTGTGATGTAAAGAAAATCCTGAGAAAGGCCAGGTGGGCGGGACATTCTCTTGGTAATTGAGCCAGGAAAAGCGAACCAGTGATCCAGCGGAAGGGCGTAATTCCCCCCTGGTAAGGAACGTGTAACCAGAACTGTGCCACCCAGTCCAGCCAGGTCCTCCTCCCTCCTGGAGTCATTCTCCTGGACCAATAACACTAACACATAGTTCAGTTATAAGTGTAAGGGACAGAATTAGAGTTTTGACACATGACGGCGGACTCTTCAGTTTTCAAATACATCCTGAAAGCCCCATTAGAACTTTAGTTGGGGCAGGGAAACCCCTCTTAGAGATGGGGAGAGTTAGGTTTTCTCTTTATTTCCTTGACTAATCAAAGTCTACAGCAATCGCCATGCCACCTGAGTGGCAGGGCCCTCCTTCTGCGCCCTCACAGTATGTTCCATAAAAATCAATTTGTGGGGTGGATTTTTATACATTGTTTTGAAAAACGCGTTTTGATCTTGAAGTCACAGTCTCCTGTGAAATGATTGCATTGTAAATGTAGGATCTTTCCAACCTTAGTCCACGATCAGGAGAGTCTTAGCTCATGACGAGAGCTGGTTCCAACTTCAAAGGCGTGTCCCACCATTAATTGGACCCACAAACAGGACAACGGCCTTTGAGATGCAGAAGACATGAATGCCGGTCAGATAGCACAGTGAGTAGAGCGCTCGCTTTGACATCCGTGCTGAGCCTGCTAACGCAGGTTCGAATCCCGGCAGGGCCAAACTCAGCCTTTCATCCTTCCGAGATCGATAAATGAACACCGTGGGAAATAAGCAGCGCTCAGATACCTAACGGTTCATAGTGCTATATATATATGCACAAACAATGCAGGAGCCAGGGCCGGATGTTTCCAAATATTCCAAAACCATGCAGATTTCCCATTGATCCATCTAACCAGCGATGGATCAGTCTTTGCAATGATCAGAAGGTCCACCCAAGACACCAGCCTCGCTCACCTGCCAGATAAAGTCCGGGCCTGTTCCCTCGCATTGAAACTAAAAATAGGATCCAGCCTCCCCTGGCCAAGAGTTTTTTTGTTTTCTTTTTTTATTTGTATTTATAGTATACAACATACCTTGCACACAAACAAAGAAGTATCACAATCACACTTTACACATGATATCATAAAATCACTACACATTTAACCTTCAATCATACTCAGAGGAAAATGTTCAGTCACAATCCATGTCAAAATGTAACCATATATCAAATTCATAGTCACGATCCATTTACAAAATGTAAAAACACATCTGTCTGAAACACATCAGAATTTTCACTGGTGCCTCCATGGCTTTGGAATGCGTTGCAAGAAAACTGCAACAGCTATCTTATGGTGTTTCGCTGAATTATAACCCCTCCCCCCTAAACTGGAAAAGGGCTTGAAAGGGAGCATTAAGAATTCTCTTTACCGTACAAAGTAACCAGCGTTCAGAGGCTCGTGCAATATGCCACCTTATGTAAGATGCCACCTTGTGCTAGATGCCACCTTATGTAAGATGCCACCTTGTGCTAGATGCCACCTTGTGTTAGATGCCACCTTGTGCTAGATGCCACCTTATGTAAGATGCCACCTTGTGCTAGATGCCACCTTGTGTTAGATGCCACCTTGTGCTAGATGCCACCTTGTGCAAGATGCCACCTTGTGTAAGATGCCACCTTGGCTCCACAGTAACACAAGATTCTGCTGGTTGAATTTTCTTCCTATCACTACATATCTTTGAGAGTGAGATGGCTGTATCCAATGAAAAGTGTCCAAGCTGAAACCACAGGCTCTTCAGAGAATAATCTAAAGATCATTTCATGCGCAAGGTCCGCCAACGGCAAGACGCCTAAAATCGGTTTCCCAACAGTGGCCAAAACCAATGGACTTGTCATTTTATACTCATTGAATCCTTGATCCTAACTTCTGATGGCACACAATATGTACTGATTCCCTCTTATGGATTAAGCCAAATAAAAATCAAATGAAAAAAACAAAACCTGGGGCGCCACTTATGGCCCAAATAATTCCCCCCCTTATGCCCACATAACAAAATGGAGATTGTCTCTGGTCCCAAGCTTTTTTTGCTTCTTTTAAACTTCTCCCATTTTCTTGTCTAAAGCTCATGGTCACAGATGCCTCTGTCCCATTCATCCCCTGGAATCTATGTTACTTATAATGTTTCAAACGTCAATTAAACACCAAGGAGGTGTTATTTTTAGAAAATAACACTACGGTACAACTACATTCTTCATTTATTATTGCTTTTCATGTAAGGGCACATTATTTGGAAATTGCATTTTTTTCTGTGGGATATTTTTATTATACTATTTTAACTGACTACCACCCCATCTGCATTTACAGTTGTGTCCCCCATTTTCATTGGCAGGCCACTGTCACTCCTGCACAGAGGTGGGGGAGTCAAGGAATGGGCATAGCCGTGCCATGAGGCCATGGGGCCTGGCTTGACTCTAAAAGCCAAATGCGAGCCGAGCTGGCAAGAATTTATGCCTTGCTGCCTGCCTCTCAACCCTAATACACAAAGCCCATACTTATCATCCTACCTCCTCAAGCCCTGCAACAAAAACCCACTACCTGGCCTCCTCCTGTGTGCACTCCACAACACAAACTCATACCTGAGGTCCAGACCCCTGCACTCATAACTGGAAACCTATACCTGGCATCCCAATTTTGGAAGCAACCTGTAAGGAATCTCAAGATGTCATCACTCCTTTCCCAGAGGTAGCCTCTCCTCATGTGGCCAGGGATGGCAGCCGCTACCTGATCCGGAACCAAAAGGAGCAGTCTAGTGTTTGGGGGGAAGCTGATTGGCTCTGAGTGTCTCCCTTCCTGGAAGCCTGAGTTTAAAAATGGAACAGCTGAAAGCAAATGGAGATCTTCTCCAGATACTGAGTTGAAAGCCAGAGGCAGGCGTGACAAGCAGTGCGGCAGTAGCACACCGGAAGAAGATCGAGATGGGATCCTGAGAGCTCTAGAGTGGTGGTGCCAAGAGAGGAAGCCAACCGGGACACTCCGACCCAGTCGGGTGAGCCAGGGAGCAGAAGGGACCCGAGACTGTGACTGGAGAACACTGCCAATAAGGAGAAGAGAAGCCGACAAGCAGGCTCCATACCGGCTGCTCGGAAGAGCATCGCCAGTAACCAGCAGAGCTGCCAGAGAGAGAGAGACACACAGCAGCCACAGAAAGCCGAGTCAGGCTCTGTTCCGATGTGGAGAACGAGGACGCTCAGTGCTGCTGTCAGGGAAAAGCCTCCCGAGCACAGCAGAAGCAGCGAGGAGCACCCGAACGGGAGAGACAGCGAAAAAAGGAAGTGAATAATACTGTTGAGCCCATGGTGGAGGGATGGGAAGCTGGGGCTGAAATATAGAGACTAAAAGAGTGAAGTAATTGACCACAGTGGGGGAGCAAGAGGCTCCCAGTCAAATTAGTTGTCATCTTCACAGTCACACATTTTAAGGAGAATTGAAAACAAGTAACATTGTGAAGTCTGAGAAAGAAGGGAACTTGGAGATGATACATGCCCCCTTGTCCTTAACATTGATGAACAGTGAAACACAGAGAACCCAGCAGGAGAGTATACCAGGTATTTTTCGAGTCTGGTATCCGCAACCACGCTGTATGAAAGAACTGTAACAGAGAACCTGGCAGGAGGGTATAGCAGTTGTTTTGCAAGACTGGGATCTGTACCCAAGTTGAATGAAGAAGTATACCAGGTGTTTTGCGAGTCTGGGACCCACATGCAATTTGTGTTGTTTTGGAAAGAAGAATCCCAAGGAAGATTCATGCCCTTAGGATTTTGAATTGCATTTGTGGTATTTGTTTGGAAAGAGGAATCCCAAGGAAGATTCATGCCCTTAGGATTTTGAATTGCATTTGTGGTATTTGTTTGGAAAGAGGAATCCCAAGGAAGATTCATGCCCTTAGGATTTTGAATTGCATTTGTGGTATTTGTTTGGAAAGAGGAATCCCAAGGAAGATTCATGCCCTTAGGATTTTGAATTGCATTTGTGGTATTTGTTTGGAAAGAGGAATCCCAAGGAAGATTCATGCCCTTAGGATTTTGAATTGCATTTGTGGTATTTGTTTGGAAAGAGGAATCCGAAGGAAGATCATTGCCCTCAGGATTGTACTGAATGTGAAAAGACCCGGCGAAAGGAGTCATTTCCCCCAGAGAGGATTGCAATACCAAGAGGAGGGGGGTTATCCTCTTGAGCAATAACGAACTTGGATATACGTCCGAACTTGTGCTGTGGTAAAGAGAAACCTGGGGAAGATAGTAATTCCCTGGAACAGTGAAGAATATCCATCTGGAATTCCTGTTGGATTTGTACCTTGTGTTGCACTTGAACATTTGAGCACTTCCAAGAGCCAAAGACACTACCATTAGCACCTTGTAGTTACTTTTTAGAATTGGAGGGTTAGGATAGGATTTCGGACCCAGGACACTTTTGCTTTGGACATCTTGACATCGGACAGACCCTTGGTTTTGGTTGATGTAGAGAAAGACCTCCTAGAATAGGGACAGCAAGGCATTTTCCAACCTCATTTATTATTTATTAAAAGTGTATACCAATCACAATGAGTCCTCTGTGTCCTCATCTCATTCCTGGTTCATCACATACCACACAGTAAAAGTAAATGATTTGTCCAGGATCGCACACTTTCTGTAAAATGGAATTTGATCATTTTGCTGCATATCTTCTCATCTTTAGCTGATGTAAATGTGTATACATGTGCAGTTTTAAGGAGCTAAAATAATGCTCTGTTTCACAAAGATGACTTAAAATTACACAAATCTCAATATAAACCAACGTGACAAATATATAAAACAATATGTAAAGCAGAACAAGAAATGACAGCTTTGTTTTCACCATCCTGAATGGAACGCTACATGTAGCAGATTGTAAAACCAATGTCCGCCCAAACAAACCCCTGTGTTTTTTAAATGTACTTTCAAGTCGTGGACACACAGAACTGTGTGAAAAGGCCAGCTGCTTGTAGCCATTGTTTCACACAGACTTGGAGCTGGTTACAGTGACAGCTTCTAGTGGGCTTACACCATCAAGGAGCAATCCTCAGACTTTCAGCAGGCACAAGTGGGAGCAACAGGCAGCACCCACACGTCCTGTGTGGTGGGACAAAAACGGAAGGGCGGTGTGGAGTGGCAGGTGGGAAGCCCCATGTTTAGGCAAGCATCTCCCTTGCCCAAGACCAGCGTGACCTTCCCGCACCTCAGTCACAAACTGGGTAGTACGTAGCAGGGCCAGTTTTACAACAGATTGCACCCCAGGCGGGAAGCATCGTTGGCGTCCCCCTCCCCTGACCTTTGATCTCATGCATGTGTCATGGGCTGAGCAGCGGGAGTGGAGACTATGAGTTAACAAAATTGTCAATGCTGGCATCTGCTGCATTTCATGAACCTCAGAAAACAGCAATAAGAGGGTCAAACCCCAACAGGCCTGGTTATGTTAGTCTGCTTTTGCTCTTCATTTTTAGTAACAATGACCAGTTTGCTGCTGTGACTCAGGTCAGAGAATCGACAATTTCAGATCTACACTAATGTCATTCGTATGACCTCAAACATTTAGCCACTCTTAAAAGGTGATGAACTGGTCTTGAACAGTGTTACTCAAACCTCCAAGAACAAGCACGAGCAACATACCCACCGATAGCTGTACAAGCCCGTCTATTTCAGCATTAAAATACATGCATTTATGCAATATGTATTGCATCAAATATTTCACGGGAAGTTAAATATATTTAGGAGGGACACACGTAAACAATATCACTACTCCATGTGAGTAGTAAAGTCTACTTTAAACATATGCAGAGAGTTAACATGCATGTACAATTCAACATAGCTCCCAATGTTAATGTTGGAGAGGTGGCGTTCTAAAATTATGACATTACAATGTGGACTTTACATTGAAACACACTGCAGTGCATTACTGTGGCAGAGAAGTCGCAGTTCAAGTATTGGGGTTTGTTTCGCTCATGCTTGTGAACTCTCAAAATTCTTAAATGTTTCCTTCGTGATCACTAATTTTAGCTCCCGACAGCACCATGAAACTGTAAGATCGCAAAGAAAAACAATGTCTACCATCCCAACATAAAAACAAAAACAATCAAATTCTTAAAGGGTGGAAGATGACCTTTTCTTGTGACTCGTTAAGTTTACTTTTTGTGTGCTGCTTGAATAACAGCTGCCCTTGCACATTGTGCAGTGTATAGACGAATGTCATTTCAAGGGACTTGGAGTACTGCGGGTATCAGGGGAAGCATCTCCAATGTACCCCAAGCGTAGTGCGCTTTGCCCTCCACCCCCATCCCCCCAGCCTTGCAGCCCTGCGCTTTTTCACATTCTCCATTATGGTACAGAACATTGTCCCGAGCTTGGGAGAGAAATGGACTATGCAGAAGGAGCTGCCTCCCCAGGGTGTGTTTAGCTGCTGGTGTATCAAATGCAGAAATGGGTGGCATCAAGAGCCCCACGTTCTGAAACATCTTTTGCGCACTGGTTGGTCACACGACAGAAAGTGTGAGCAGGTGATTCCCCAACACTTGAACCATTCTTTAGAGACCTGGATTTGATTAATGTGGCGTTAGCTAGTCATTGCCATTTCCCAGTGCTTGTGTTAAAGGAGATCGGAAGCTGCACCGGGCAGGGTATTTTAAAGACCATGAATTGATGCTACAGCATGTCGCCCCCAATGGAACAAAGAAAGTGAAGCATGCATCCTGCAAGTCTGGGTATTTGCATTATACGGAAGACGGGCCAACCATCCACGGAGACGGTTTCTACTGTAGTTGCTGAGTCGCTTTCCCAACCCAGCTGCTGTGCAGACTTCGCTCAGCTTTTGGTCCAGCGCCTGCATCCATCCTTCACACCATCATTCACAAGGCGCGTTCGTGTAGGTGTTTGTTTCTCGTTAGACTAGCGTGATTGCTATTCCAAACAAAAGAAGCACAACGACAAAGAAGAGTATAAGACAAGTCTGAGCGAACAGTGAAATGTATGAAACTCTTGCACTAAAATAAAGTCAGCAGTGTATGCCCAGAAAAGAGGGAACGACTAACAATATGCTCGGGAGCAGGAACTAGGGGGGCGTAGTAACCCCCAAACCGGCCCAAGCGTGGTACCGGCCCCAGGGCCTCACCCTCGAAGTGATTTTGGCCCGGCCAACGGTCCGACCAATCCAACCCCGCTGGAACGTACAACTGTCTAAGATCTGCAGACGGTGACACTCTGCCCAGGTCTTCCGAGAACCGGCCTTTTGATCTCCTCAGGAGAGTCCACCACCAGTGGTCGCTTCCTTTTTCATAACTACTTGAGCCTTGACAAAAGTGCCTAGCTTTGTGGCATCCATAGGCTGTTCTTGGATGGCCCAGTCATCTCCGCAATACCATTTTAAAATAAATAAAATGCCTATGCAGCAATAGTCCTCACCTGCGAGGACGGGACCAGGAGGAAAGAAGTGTGCTTGCCCCGGCAGGCTGTAGTTACTGCCGGGTTTCCTGAAACAAGGCCAATCAGCGAGGGTAGGATGCAGCAACTGTTTATATTTGCTGATTATGCTGCTGCTTGGCAGTGTGTGCTTGTGATGGGAACAACTTCAGGATTTAGTGACCCACTCGCTCCTCTTTTCTGTAATGGCCAGAGCCGACAAGACCAGCCAGCCCCAATCGATCCACACTTCAGTGTCAGTGCGCGCCCATAGCCTGGAGGAGGGCACACCGCACGTGTGCCCATGGGCCTGGCTGGCGCCAGCAGCGCCGGTGCCACCCGGGGCCGGAGGAAGGTAATAAAGCAACAAATGTTGCTAATTTATTTGCCAATTGCCATGCCCTGCCTGAGGGCCGAGGCCAGGCCCGTTTCTTGGCCCGGACGAGACGGGCAACTGCCTGGGGTGCAATAGCCCCAGGGGGCGCAATTGCCCGGTCCCTGGAGCCTCTGGAGGGGATGGAATTCCCCAGTTTCTGGGGCGCCGCATTGATGTGGGGAAAGTTCCACAGGTAAGGTGCTGGCGCTGCCCCTTCCGACTATAATGTCACGTCGTACAAGAGTACCAAGTGACAATTCAGAAGTCAGAGGCTCCCTCTGACCACTTTCGCACCACTTGTGGTGGGGGGCATAAGCACACCAATAAAAACACTTTAGGTCCCCCTGCAGCTAAGACCAGCCCCTTGCATCACAATGCCGGCAGGAAACTGCTAATGGTGGCCCATTAGTCACTAAATGGTTTTGTGCTGGCATTGAGATGGGAGGGGAGGTGCAGTGGGCTGTGGGGAGTGGGCGTGCCTTGCAGGGACGCATCGTGGACCCTGACACAGTACAAACGGAGACCCGTTTGGGTCCATGGTGTGTCCCTGCAAGCCCAGAAAATGGCCAAAATAATAGTTTAAAGCAGCGCTATTTCTTTCATGCCACTTCTTATCCAAACTATATATCAATTCCACTTTAAACCACTTCCATGGCACTGGTGATGAGTTACTTCACTATGCGGATAATAGTTTTGACCAGTGTTGCTGAGTAAATATTCTTTAAGCTATGAACCGGTTTATTTATTTATTTATGCAATGTTTGTCGGGTACATGGAGACAGATAATGTATTTATTTATGCAATGTTTGTTGGATACCTGTATCCGACACACATTGCATAAATAAATAAATATGCAGGTACCCGACAAACATTGCATGAATAAATAAATAATCCTGGTCCATGTATCCTTATAACAAGTCAAGACTTTACTGTATCAAAGCATAACCCTTGATTCCCATTCAAAGAATGTTAAAGTGATTATTTATTGGGTTCAGGTGTCTCCCTGTCATTGCCCTTTTGGCTTAGGTTGCCTCCAAACCCCCTTCAGCATCTTGTGTTCTTTGTTGGTTGTATATACTGCATCCTGTGCCATATTCATGGTCTCTTGGTTGGTGTGCCCAGTCCTCATTATCTGCAGCCTAAGTGGGACTGGGGCATAAAATTGTGTTGGGCACCAGTGAAAAAGTGGCCCACCGTTGCAAATGGCAATTCATTCCTTGTGTGACGGACTGTTGACTTTGGGTAGGAGTTCCTTAACGGTGTAGTTTGGGAATGGCGCGCAGGGTGCAGTGGGAGTGGTGCGCAGGGTGTGGTGGGAGTGGTGCACAGGGTGCGGCGGGAGTGGAGCGCGGGGTGTGGTGGGAGTGGTGCGCGGGGTGCGGCGGGAGTGGCGCATGGGATGGGGTGCGGGGGGGCGCATTCCTAGTGTTTCGCCCTGGTAACCAAATGGACTAGAAACTGCCCTGGACGAGGCCACAGCCTGCAGCAGTTAGTGGTAGAATACACGTGTAACACGTTCGTTTCCTAACATTAGAAAAATGAACAGGCACATTCATTTTTATAATGTTAGGAAACGAACGTGTTACACGTATATTCTAGCACTGTGGACTGCTGGTGCAGCGCCCCCTAGAGGCTGACTGATGTCAGGCAGCCGCCTGGGCTGCCTGACGCAAAGACCTGCCCTGCGTGGAGGCCCCATGGCCGCTGCCCACAGCCCGGATGGCGTGGGCGTGCAGAGTAAAAGAAATGGCCCTGGTAGATGTCTTATGCAGTGAATGACAAGGCCCCAGTCAAACCCTCTTGCCCGCCAAACAGTGCAGTTCATCATCGGTTTCATGTACCTGTTAGGAGAGAACCCGGCTCAAGAGTGACAGCAATGGGTAAGTTAAGGGATACTTCAGCCGCTAGTCTGCACTTTACAAACAATCTATCTTTTTATTATCAGTGGAGCAAACACTGTAGATTAGTACACTATACGTATGTATATATAAGTGTGACTTTCTGTGTAGTGCACATTTAATATAATTGCTAATGGGTGATCCCACCGTGGCAAGCAATGTGACCTATTTAAGGAGAGTGATTTGCCCATAATTGCATAGATTGGTGTAGTGTGGAAACCAGGTTCCCGGCATGCACAGTGTGTCATTGTGCAGGTTTCAGAGCACGCATGGCCCCAAGTAGATGAATGCATGTCGTTCTTTTAACTCGCGTCGAGCCCGAGCCAGGCCCTTGGGTCTAACCGGGCCCAAGCCAGCTCTGGATCCCCCACCTCAACTCCTACAGACACTTCCATTTTAATTCTGCATCTGCAAAGTGTGTATCACTTGAAGTATACCCGCACCATCTTCCGCCAGGTCTCGGGAGCATAGCTCAGGGCCAACGCGCTCGCCTTGGTCGTCACAGAGCACCACAGGTTCGATCCCCGGGTCTGCGCTTAGAAACCTCTGGGTATTAAGCGCGTTATAAATAACCTATCATATCATGCCATGCCATGAAGTTGCAGCTCTGCATTCCTGGGGCAGTCAGTGCACACCCGTAACCAGTCCCAAACGCCCTGATTTTCGGTGTTGTGAATCGGGTGCAGTTCTAGCCCCAGCTGCCCTTGCTCTGCACCCTGCCTGCCGCCTTCCACTTCTGAACACGCGGGGTCCCGGAGCTCAGCTTCCATGTAAGCAGGAGACCGATGCCTTGGTGACCTCACCGGACACAATGAAGGGAAGAAGAGCAGCCAGAACCACGTGGGCGTTAAAGGTCCTGTATCCCTTGTAATTGCCCCTCGTTAACAAAGAACAACCTCACACGACACTCAGTGCAGAAAAGAACCTTCGTGAAAAATGCATGTGGACCAAGAAAGAGCCGTCTTGGGTTACCTGTTAATATTATATGTGGCTAAAAGGACTACTTAGCAACAGTTCTGGGGTCACCCTCTTTAAAATACCGTTTCCAAGTCCCTACTTATACTCTCCAACACATTGCCTTTCCATGGAAGAGTTGACCATAAGTCAGCTCCCCGGAATGGATCATTCCTTAGGGGTTCAGATTTTACTCTTTAACCCCTTAACTGCCAGGCTATTATGCAAGTCTATGCAAAAAAGACGAGCATACTCGTCCTTGGAGAGCCCTTACAAAAAAATAACCCCCTGGGGAAAGTGCCACACAGCGAGTAAATGAAGCAGACAGGGTGTGTTTCCGTCACTACTGTGGTGGCCTAATCGGCAGCTTCTTCTCTGAAATAGAGACCCTCGGTGCCACCCCGGGCAGAGCTCCTAAAAGGGCTAAAGGGCGACAAGGAACATGCGGCTCAAGTAGGGACCTCTTCCATAAATACAGGGAGGGGCGGCATCAGGGCCTTTCAACGCTTTCGCTTTAAATGGGCCCCGAGGCCCAGGGGGGCCGTGCAGCATCCCCTGGCTGGCAATCTTACTACACTGTAACATGTAACTTATTTAAGTTCGTGACATTTACGGCGCGCTTGCCACGCGCCCAGTAGCAGCTGGCTTTGCTGGCAGCAGTCACCTTAACGTGGAAACGTTGCAGGCCGCCTTTGCTGGTGCCCAGCGTCCAGCCTCACTGCCTTTTACTCCGTCCACACTAGCACCTTCCTAAAAAAGAGCAATGAGTAGCTCTTCAGTGGCTATTCAACGTTTCAGCTTCCCGCTGGCTGCCTGCACCGCGACACTGCCTGCCGCATTTCTTTGTCTCCATTTTTATTTCAGCACCCCCCGGATGCATCAGAGCATCTTGCAAGGAGGCCCCCCCCCCCAAATATCACGCTGAAATGGGCCCCTACAAATCTTCAGCCGGCCCTGCATAAATACTGCCTTGGCTGGTAAAATTCTGCTCAGCCACGTATGGCTCAGAACAGTAGATGAGTAGAGCCTTTAAATTCAGGGTTAGTTTGAGGTTGACATCCAGGGCTTTAAGAGGGCCGGGGCTTCGTCTCCAGAAAGGGCCCCCGAGCTGGGGCCTAGCCTCAGCCACGCCGACACATCAGGAGCACGTGTAGCCAAAGCGCTGCACAGTTACGCGGACTGCCTGCAGGTGTCAGCACTTCGGAAGTATTGACACCTGCAGACAGCCACACCGACACCTCAGGAGCACGTGTAGCCAAAGCACTGCACAGTTACACGGACTGCCTGCAGGTGTCAGCACTTCGGAGGTATTGACACCTGCAGACAGCCACACCGACACCTCAGGAGCACGTGTAGCCAAAGCGCTGCACAGTTACACGGACTGCCTGCAGGTGTCAGCTCTTCGCAAGTACTGACATCTGCAGACAGTCGGTGTAGTGGTGGCTTAGGGCTGCCAGATGACTCTGTACTTCGAAACAGAAAGAGGGTTGGAGGGCGCAGTCTCTTCTTTTGTTCCTGGGTAAAGAGTCATCACGCAGCATGAAGCCTTGGGTAAAAGGCTTCATTCATGCTGTGTGACGGCTCTTTACTCGAAAACAAAAGGAGAGTCTGGGCCCTCCAGCCCTCCTCCTGTTTCGGAGTACAGAGACATCACGCAGCAGGCAGCCCTTTCACCCACGCGGCGCCTTGAATGAAAGGGCTGCCTGCTATGCGTGAAAACTGGGGCACACTGGTGTCACGCCAGTGCACCCCAGCTCCCCTGCTTTCACCAGCACCCACCGCCCCCATTTTTAGAGGGGGCCTCTGGTCAGGGAGCATGTCCTAAGTTAAGCCACACCTCTTAATAAGTGCCCCCCCCCCTCGATTTAGCATCCAACTTAATGCAGTGTTGAAACCACATCCTCTTACCATTCTGGGACTGATAGAGGCTCAAGGCCCGCCCACCACCCAGTTGATTGACAAGGATTGCTTACCGTTTTCTTAGACATTTTCTTGTCTTTTTCTTTGGCTTTTTTGCGGTTTGGTTTCGATAGTTCTTTGGCCGCTTTTGATGTGAAGTTTTCATTGGTGACAAGCAGGCCCTGTGCAAAGAGAAAGCAAAAATATTATAGATTTTACGTTTCAACTCCGAGAATTGTGTACTGTGCATGCGCCTAGCACCGTGGTCAGTTCTCCTTGACAGATGTGTGTGAGATGTCCTGCAAAATGAATGGAGTACAGAGAAGACAATCTCTCGCAGGTCAAATAAGAGTTGCTCACTCAGCGTTTTTTAAATGTTCTGTCCATTCTGGTACATGCTGCCCAAGCACACTACAAGTACCAGGATGCAGAGCGAAGAAAAAAAAAACAGGACGCGGCTAGCTATTCACTCATGATATGGAACACATTGAGAATTCTTGCGAGGCTACTGAAAACCAAAGTTCAAAAAATGAGGGGATCCTCTCTGCTCCGCTCAATGTTAACATGTTATGTTATACAAAACAGTGGCAAGATTTAAAGCCCCAATCTAAACTGGGAGACCTAGTCAGGCAATGCAAGTGTGGCAAAATGCAAACAGTGGCGAGATTTAAAGCCCCAATCTAAACTGGGAGACCTAGCCAGGCAAAGCAAGTGTGGCAAAATGCAAACAGTGGCGAGATTTAAAGCAGAAATCTAACATAGGAGCCCTGGTTTGGAAAAAAACAAGATTGGCAAAATGCAATACAAAATAGTGGCGAGATTTAAAGCCCCAATCTAAACTGGGAGACCTAGTCAGGCAATGCAAGTGTAACAAAATGCAAACAATGGCGAGATTTAAAGCAGCAATCTAATTTAGGAGCCCTACTCCGAATGGTCCAAAAAGCAAGATTCCTGGGCCTCTTGGGTTCTGAAAAAATTACCCATTCAGGTCCTCCTTGGCGCTCCTCGGGTGTCCAAGCTAGGCCAAGTGGGAAGGTGTCTATGACAAACCAATCAGACTCCGTCTACTAGCAGACTCGGTCTACTCACAGCACGGACAACTTTCTCTTGAAGTTTCCGAATTCACCCTTTCAGTGAACTTCTAATTGCTGATCCCGAATCCCAAAGGAAGTGACCTTCAGGTCTTCAACGCTTAACTTATAGTTGAGTACCAGGACGTTTAACTTATAATGTCTAATAGAAGAATGTGGGTTTGCCCCAGAGGCTGCCCTACAGATTTCTTCTCTCAGTGCCCCTTGAGCTCTAGCTCATGAGGCCGTCACGGCTCTAGCGGCTCGACCCTGAACGGGCTCTAGCGGTTGCTGATCTGCTCTCCCACATGCCATTATAACAAGAGAGCAAATCCATCAGCTGATGGTCACTATACACGCCTTTCTCCTGGCACCACCAGACCTAAATGTCTACAAAAGATTGTCCAATTTTCTAAAGGATTCAATCTGCTGCAAGTGCTCCCGTACGGCTCCCACGACATCGATGTAGGCAGTGCCTGTCTTTCCCATCAGGGGATACTGGGTTCAGGGGGAAAAAAATCCCAAAACACTATTTCCTGGGATCTTGAAATTTTAAAAAGACTTTGGGTACACATTTTGGGGTTCACCACTCAGAACTAGAGATCCAAGCCTTACTTTCAAGTATGGAGGTCTATGCAACAGCGCCCCTATATCGACAATCTACGAGCCAACCTAATACCTCTAAGAATTGTGGTCTTAAAAGCAAGAAACCTTATGCTGATTGATTCTAAGGATTCAAACAGTGCTCTCCGTAACATGTCCAGTACCAGAGGTAGGTCCATGGTGGATCGCCTTATACTTCCCACACCTTAGATACTTTGCTACTAAGTCGTCACCTCTCTGGCAGAGTTCCAGTGCTCAATGAATGCTTTAACTGCAGCCCACAGTGACCCCCCCCAACCAGGGGAATACTGCTAAACCCCTCTTGGAGGAACAGAAGGCTATCCGGAACACCACACACTAAATCGCAGAGCACATTTTTCCCCCACCATGGCACATTATTGACTCAGTGACGTCCGCGTGGAGAGTCTTCTAGTTCTCTTGACTGTATCTACAACCTGAACAAACAATTCCAATCTTTGTAGTCCCCTGCTCTCAATTTCCGCACTGATCATTGAATCGTATGTGTCAAGGCGGTATCAGGTAATATTTTCGCCAGCAGAAATATCGCCGAACATATGGTCGGGAAGGGCCATAGGCGATATTTTTGGTGGCGAAAATATTAGGTGCGGGGGCTGCAGGGGTGTCCCTGCAGGGTCCATGTGTTATTTTCCCCGCAAAAATATGGCGATATTTTTGCATCGCACATGGAACCGTCAAGGCTTGGTCCTGGCTCTCCTCCAGAGAAGCTGGTCATAAGTCGATCATCCACACTGGCTCCAGCTGTAACTCCAAGAGTGCTTAAACCACTCCTTTTAAGGCCAAAAGGAGACCACTAGGATTGTCGGCCTCTGGCTTTTCCCCGATCTTCCTTATCACTCTCAGAATCATTGAAATCGGTGGTCCCGAATGTATCGGGAAAATGAAGGGACATGAAGTAATCTCCCAAGGAATGGCAAATTCCTAGTTGACTTTTTTTGGTGACCATTTTTTCGACCCCCCTGCTGTGCAATAAAGGTGAGCAAGCCAATGAGGGCTTGATCTTGGCTCAACCCAGATGTCTGGCTCTAGCTCGGCTCTAGGCCCTCTGAAATTCAAGAGCCAAATAAGAGTCTAGCCAGACATGAAGGGTCGCTCTCTGAGCTGTGAGAAGGCAAAAAGTGGGAGACGGGGAGAGATGTTTGAAAAAGGAAAGGAAAGGACGGTTGTAGGAGGCATGGAGGGCCGAGCAAGATGAAGGAAAGAGAATGCGGGAGAACAGTTAAGGGAGAGATGAATGAAGTGAGAGAGCAGATACTGAGAATGAGACCATTGACCCAGATGGACATACTTGCTGAAAAACAAGGTCAGAGGGAGGGGATTGTACAGCGAGTCCCCTCGATGCAGTGTGAGTTAATTTGTCTTGAAATGGCACTAGGGTTACTGGTGTTCCCAGCAGCAATCACCCCAGAAGGTAAGCACACAGAGAATCTTAGAAGTACATGCCTTGCATGGGGAGCCCATTTATTTGTATCTATTGATTGGATATTTGTAAGGTGCCTATACAACAAATGGTGTTTCAAGGCACCATAAGACAAAAAAAGGGTGGGGGGGACAAGGGAGAAAGAAAACAATAACGTTCCTACTAGGCCTTGTGACAATCGGATAGCGCAAGTTTAGTAACAAGAAGTGCGAGGGGGTGAGGGGACAGTGCAAGTGAAAAAAAAGGGGGTTGCAGTTTTATGTTTTTTTCACCAAAAAGATTTAGGCAAAAAGTTCCTTGCGAAAGAAAAACAGGGAATTAATCAATGTCGTACCCACAGGGGCTAGGCTAGTGCTAAGGGGAGGCCAGAAGGGCAAGTGCTAGGGATTGTATGGGGTGCAGGGGATGAGGGTCCACATGCTAAGTGTGAGGATGGGGCTTGACTGGGTGGGGGTTGCCTGGTGCCCTGTAGAACCCAGAGGGAACCAGACAGCCAGTCACTGAGGCAGACGGGGTTGTTAGCAGGGGAGGGGGAGAGAGAAGGAAGAAGAGAAAAGGAGAGTCTTGAGGAGCTTCAGCAACTTAAGGAGATCCGGCACAAGCTAGAGAGGGGCAGGGAGACCATTCCAGAGGAAGGCTCCTGCAGAGGAGAGAGACATACCCCCCCTGACCTCCACTCTCTGCTTGAAGAAAGGTCTGCTCTGCAGAGCGTTGGAGCTAGAAGACTAAAAGGCTCTAGCAGGGGGGTATTTAAGGAGAGATAATTGGATGTAGCAGGTCCCAGGTCCCAGACGCCATTGTGGATGATGCAGAGGGTCTTGAACTTGATCCTTTCAGCCTCCGGGAGCCAGTGGAGAGATTTTAGGGCTGGAGAGATCCGGTCCCTGAGCTTGAGGCCAAGGATAATCTTGCAGTCCTGTTCTGGATTAGTTGAAGGGGGCGAAGGAAGGAGTTAGGCAGATTGAGGAAGAGGCTGTTGCAGTAGTCCAGCCTAGAGAGGACCAGCCCTCTGGAGACATTGCATTTCTAGGGGAAGGTGAGGAAAGGGAGAATGCCTCTGAGGAGGTGCTGCTGATAGTGGGCCGTCGTGGCAAGGTCCGGGATGTGAGGAGAGAAGGACAGAGGGGAGTCAAAGATGACACCAAGGTTTTTTGCCTCACAAGAGAGTGAGGGGAGGGGCCCAAAGAGGGCGACCAGAGGGAAGGAGGGGGCAGAGGTCCCAATGAGAAGGATCCCAGTCTTACTGGCATTAAGGCAGAGATCAGTGGCAGCACACCATGCCTGAATAGCAGTCACACAGTCAGGGATGAGAAAGGAGGAAGAGAAGGAAGTAGAAGGAAGCTTGAAGGAGAGCTGCATGTCGTCAGCATAACACTGAAAGTGAGGAGAGGAGGAGATCAGGTGGGCCAGAGGGGCAAGGTAGATGTTGAAGAGCCACAGCAAGAGGATAGAGCCTTGAGGACGCTGCAGGTGGAGAGTGTGATAGGGAAGAGTAAAAGGCCAGTTGAACCTGGGAAGTTCGATCGGAAAGAGGTAAACCAGTCCAGTGCCAGGCCTGTGATGCCATAGGTGTCACAGAGCCAATTTGTCAGGGTGGCATGATTGACCGTGTCGAAGGCAGAGGAAAGATCCAGAAGGATAAGAACGGATGGAGTGTTGGAATCGAGATTTGAGTGCAAGTCATCACAGGTGTTCAGAAGAGCAGTTTCCGTACCTCTGGCTGCTGTAAAGAAGGAAGGGTCTTTTTCGACCCCCCTCCCCTATATTCCAGTCCAACCATATACACTACGCTCGCACCGAGGCTGACCATGTACCACTGGCCAAGGTATTGGACCGTCGCGGGCGACCTATGCATTGGAACTCATATAGGTAGGCCCAACTGCGACTCCATTTTGTATTAAGCCTAGGCAGGCCCATAGAAACACCAAGCGGCAGGCTGGCGCCTCTCCTCATCAGCGTCCGCGCACAGCGAGGAAGCCAACCCCCCTTCACCTCCCCTCTGGTGTCTCTGTGACTGTCCTGTTCTCACGGAAGACTGGGTGCGAAAAGTTACAAACTAAACACTGTATCTCTCACCTTCCTCCTTACATCACTGCCCTGTGAATGACCGGGCCAGGGCCTGGTCTGGAAAAAACCATCCATCTCCACAAACCTGCCTCTGTACCCGCAGACCCCACTCGGCAGTCATACAACTAACACAACCCTTAACCTCAAATCTTTTTGATGTAACAGATGAATGCCCCACAACTGTGTACTACTCAGATTCACCCCATCACTAATCCCGCGTGTGAGCATATATCCCACCTGGTACTAAAACATAATAAAGCAGCCGTCATGAGATCTAAATTAACGCTTGATAAATGTGTTAACTGCCTGATTATAGTAGATAAGATGTTTGGGCCCATGCGCCCCTGCCCCACGGCTCAGGCCAACTGTTGTCAACATAATATATGCATATGTACGATGTTAGAAAAACCATATGACATGATGTAAATTGCGTGACTCAAAGGGCGGCAACAACCAAAACGTGTCTTTCTGTAAATTGGACTTCGCTAGGTTCGTGTAATGTAATGTATATAAAGGTACCACCTCAGCGTGGACAAAAGCCCCTCACATGTCCTATGCCGGAACAGCGCATGCAGAACCCACGCATGGTCCATGTTGTGTATTTCCAATTCCATTGTCATGACCAGGCCATATTCTAGTAACTGCCAGGCCTCCTCTCCCTGCAGCAGCGCCGCACACAATGAGCACTGATGGCCCCCACCTTTTTCCCCTCCCGCACCTGTGCTGCCTAAGCTCATGTCTCACTGATGTCTCGATGTTACAAATGTATCCTTTCATCCTTCCACTGAGTCAGTGCTCCCCATGCCCCCTGAAAGAAACGACCCCCACACCTTTCACCTGGTCATCGACTCAAAGTAAACTAATTAAAGTGTACATGTGAAATATATGCTTTTCTCCCTAAATGTCAAGATGAAGCCCGCGATCATCTATTGCATACTCCGAAGTAATGTCTAGATTAGAGAGTTAGCATCAGCCGCCTCACCCAGAACCAACATGACCTTCACCTCGCACCGACCAGCCCTGCTGATGCACGTGATGTCTGACATCCCGCCAAGCCGTCATCCAATCGCATGGAACCAGCGCATACACATCCATACTGAGCTTACTGCCCCACCAATCGAAATGAAACATTTGTACTATATGTATTTCATCGTAGATGACGCTGTAACCCTTTAAAATGTACTGACATTGTATTGTTTGGCAGAGTGCTCTCGGAGTATGCAGAGTCCTCTGCATGCCCTATTTTATCTAGATAAACTTTACCTCTTAACTTCACTTGCACTTGGTCCTGGTCTCATTCCCTACGGCGGGGTGTCTGTTATTGACTCTCATTGGGAGTATTTGGTGTATTTTGGGGGACTGCTCACTTTCACTGCTCTGAAGCCAGACTGGTGTATTTGTGGGGACAACCAACAGATTCTGAGTGATCGATCAGTTGGGAGATAACCAACTTCCCTAGGAGTTTCCAGAGGATGCACAAAGGAGTGCTTGAGGGCTAGCGGGAACAAGCCAGTGGCAGAGGAATGATTACAGAAATCAGCCAAGGCTGGCGCAAGGGAGGCAATGTTGTCCTTGATAGTTTTGGAGGAGCAGGGGAGCACCTGTTTGGAGGAGACTTTTACAGAGAGAACTTGTCTAGGTGGAGGGAGGGTGGCAGAGGAGAGTGAGGACAGGATATCCTGAGTTTTGGTTAAGATGTGGGAGGCCAGAGAACTACAGAGGGCCAGGGATGGCAGGGGAGAAGTGGAGACTGTAGTAGGATTGGTGATTTCCTTGCAGATTTTAAACTGTTTGCCTGTGTTGTTAGTGGCCCCAGAGATACAGGCTTGGATATGGGCCGTCTTCTTCGAGCGGATGGAGAGTCTGCATTGCCTTTGGGGCCTGATGCTCGTAACTTGCGCTCAGCAACTCTGCACTTGCGATTCAGATAGGCTTGGTCGGAATCATACCAGGTGTTGCGCTTGGAGGCAGACTTCATGCGGATCCTCATGACAGGGGCAAGGATGTCCAGGGTGTTGGTGATAGAGAGGTGAAGATTAGCAGCAAGGGCAGAGTCAGTGTGGGAGTCCGTGGCAGGAGCGGGAGGAGGAATGAAAGTGACAGGAAAAGCAGAAACGGACACTCGCTTCATCGGTCAAATGACAGAGAAGGAGAATGGCAGTGCAGGCAGACACTTAGCCGGGGGACTTAAGAGATCAAGGTCACCATGGTCAGACCTAGAGAGGGATGTAGTGAGAGGGCTGTAGATGGGGATGTCTGCTGAGATGAGAACATCCAAGGTATGTCAGGCTGAGTGCGTCAGACGGAGGCATGATGAGGGAAAGAAAGTCGCAGAGGCTTGCGGAAGAGTCTAGTGATCGAATCAGAAGAGTCAAGGTGAATATTTAAGTCTCAGAGGAGGAGAAGCTTGGAGGTGGGGGCAAGAAGAAAAGAGGTGAGGTCAGACCACTCTGAGAGGAAGAGGAAGACCGGACCAGAGGTCCAACAGAAGGTGGCAAGAGTCAACGAGCGTCAACGAGAAGGTTGGAGAGACGCCAAGCTTGCAGAAGAGGCATTCAAAGGAAGAGTAGTTCTATGCCTGTCGGAGGTGGAGAAGGGGCAAGAGGGGTGGCAGACGGTGGAGTAGCAGGAGAAGGGAGAAAGTCGATGAGAGACACAAGACGCCTATCAAGAAGGAGGAGGTTACGCTGAGAGCCCCGGGTCATGACAGTAACATTAAGATTTCTGCAGTGCATGGAAAACCCATGTGGGGGCCATTCTCCTTTTGAAATATCACTTATGGGGGGAGAGGCACAACCTATGTGGACTAGAGTGCAGCAAACACTGTCATGTCAGAATGTAATGTAATCTTGCAGTACAATGCAATTGCTTTGAATCTAGGTGCATTCTAGTACTGCTACTATTGAATCTAGGTGCTTTTTATTACCACACTCGTTTTAAGTCTATGTGTATCTATTACTGTAATCATGCCTAGCCACAGCTCCAAGGCCAGAGGAGCTCTTTTGCACACAAGAAACTAAGGGCCGTCGATGTCCGTAAGTCCAAAACCAAAGTTTGTCTGTGTCCAAACCTATGCTTTCCCTCACTCTTAAATCAAATGTGATAAGGGGGGTCTTCTTTAAGGAAGAATGGTGACTCAAAAAAGGAAATTTAAGGCACAGCTGGTTTCAGGTAGTCTTACCAATAGGTGTAATTCTGCCAGTTCAAAATAGTTCCATTCAAAAGGGTGGCCCTTGGAACCTTCCACATAGGGCTCTTGACGTAAGTCTATAGAGTTTACAATGTCTCTGGGTCTCTTGCGGCTCCCTTCCCCAAGTTTTGATCTTTCCAGTTCCAAACAAAAAGACACAGTCCCTTCCCCAAGTCTAGTCCTCTCTTCACGAAGATCAACAATGTCTTTTGGGGGCCTGTTAGGGTTCCCTTCCCCTACCCCAGGCCCCTCTTTACGAAGTTTATCCATGTCTCTTGTAGGCCTCTTAGGGTTCCTTCCGCCAAGCGTAGGCCTACTGGTCTCAAACAAACCAATAGTTCCTATTGTCAGGATGTACCTTTCACTGTACAGTTCTTTCATGGGGGTAGTATGAGAGACATTCAAGAACACCAGGCTCTTTGCTCCTCCCAGGGGCGGCCACTTTGACCTCTAACCCCCCTCTTTATTCTCGGGCCACTTTTCCTCTTCTGTGCCTCTTTCACTCTGTCCTTTTCCACTTTACTGTGCTTCTTGCACACCATCCTAGTCTGTGGTGCACACTTGCACTTTCTTTTCATCTTTGTGTCCCTCTTGAACACTTCTCTTTGCTTTTCACCATGCTCTCTTGCACCTTCATTTTCCCTTTAACGTGCCTCTTGCACTCTCTGTATTTCTTTGGGCCACTAACATCCTCTTTCTCACATTCGGGTTGCTTTCACCCTCTCTTGACTGTCCGTTTTCTGTCTCACTGTCTCTCTGCTGTCTCTCTCGGTTTCGGGTCGCTTGCACCCCTCTCCTTACTTTGGGGTCTCTCGCAGCCACTCTTGGCTGTTTCCATGCCGTCAGCGCACTTTGCTGTCTCTCATTATTTCCGCGCCTCTAGCACACCTTTTCTGTCATTCCCCTTTGCTTTCTTTCATCGCTTTGCAGCTTGCGCTTGCTTCGCTTAATCATTCATAGCTTCCTCTGGGACCAGAAGCCAACACGTCTAAAGTTAAGTAAGTTACAATTGCCCATATCAAAAAGTGGTTTTGGGGTGCCGAATTTTAAAGCATACCATCTGGCTTTTGTTTCACAATTCTTAGTTGAATTCTTAGAACCGGAGCCAGGGGCATGGGTATTTGCTGAGACTAGTTTTCATGGGCCACTCACACCAAAAGTAATGTTGACAACTGTGTCTAGAACAGGTGGTGTAAAAGATCCCATAACTAGGAATATTAAGAACTCATGGGAGAAACTGAATAAATATCTTGGAATTGATGCTATGCGAGATCCAGGAGCCTCAATCTGGATGAATCCAAAAATCAAAATAGAGGCGAAGGTCATTTTTTGGTGTGAGTGGTTCCTTTGTGGTGTGAGATGGATTGGAGACCTTTACAAGAATGGACGATGGATGACAGGGAGAGAAATTCAATCTACCTTTAATATTTAAATGTCAGTAGAACAGACTATCTGAAATTAAGAAAAGCTATTGGAGAAAATGAGGCAAAAGTTGGGTTAGATTTGGAACAGTTTAGGAAAATTCTGAAACCAGGGGAAGAGTGGGCTTGCCAGCCGTGTATATGGAATGATTGTGGCCGCATACAGAGGTAATGATTACTTGAGGGAGGAGTGGGGTAGGAGGATTGGAAGTGAGATCGATGAAAGTGAGTGGAATCGTATGTGTGAAAATGTCAAACTATGCTCTTTGGGGTTAACAGAGAGATCACGTCAAATCAAGATCTTGAATCGAGTCTTCTGGACACCTGAGCGATTAAAGCGGAGAGGCATGAGTGATAATTCAGATTGTTGGGCTTGTGTACATGAGTCTGGAACACTAGAGCATATGTTATGGGATTGCACAAGGATGAGAGGTTTTTGGTTAGAATATGACATTATCTGTGAGAAAGTCATAGGTGAAAGACTAAAATATGACTTCAAAACTCTGATTTTGGCTAGTGATTTGTTGTTAGAGGATCTGACTATTTGTCAGAAAAAGTGGATTTTCAGAAGCACTATGGTGGGGAAAAAAACAATCCTGACAGGATGGAATGGAAGACAGTATAATTGGTGTATATTGCCATATGGCTTGCGGAGATGCATAATTTGGCAGAGATTGAAAGAGTACTTTACTGCAGAGAGAAGAAAGCCGCATTGTTTGAAAAGATTTGGGTATAATTTCTTGCATTATACTGAACAACTGAATACAAATGTGAATCTTGAACTTTGGTTAGGGGGAATTTGATTTTATAGTATTGCCTTTAAAAGGTGTATTTAATACGATGTATTTAATATGCGTTTGTTTACTCTGTGTTGCTTTGTATATAGTTAAAACTAAAATAAAATGTCCAAACAAAAAAAAATCCACCTACCAGTTCCTCTACCTTGGGTGGAGTAGCGCCTGAGAGTGGCGAGATGGAAAGCCGGACACTGTCCTGCTGCCACTTGAAGAGCAGGCTAACGGAGAACTGGGCAGCAATCCGAAGGGTGATGTACTCGTTCACCTAAAGCCAAGGAAGGGAATATAACGCAGATCATGTTGGTCAAGTGATTTGTAAAGCTGCAACAAACCTAAAAACTAGAACTACAAAAGTTGCCATTTCCAATCATGTATCTTTGTTTAGAATAAGATTTATAATGGTATAAAATACATTGCGATTGTAATAGCTAATCACCAAAGTAGTTAGTAGACATACAGAATGACACACCTACAACTGTACTTTGTAAAGGAAGAAAAAGTCACAGAGGGGTTCTGTGCATCATGTACAACGCTCCAAGGTTACATTTAATAACCTTACCTGTCATTTTGGGGTGGTTACTATTCTTTGTAACACCCAAACTAAGTCCAAGAACAAACCATAATGCTATGCCCCCCATAATGCCATTTTGTATGTCATTGTGAATCCCTTCTCTTATGTGTATGTGCTCATGGGCATTGCAACGGGAACGCGCCGAGTTAAGCAGGTCATGACTTCCCACACCCGCTGATGTCCACTTAACTGCACTTTAACAAATGTTTTTACAGTGAATTTCAAGGTTTTTCTTATACCATAGTTTTTTACGTGCCACAAACCATGTCCTTCGGCCGTGTCCACTGCACATGTTCCCACAATATGTTTCTTTTACACCCACTTGGTGCCACGGCCAAAGGCTGTGGCTACTATACATGTCTTTTGGGCCCAGTAGGCAGGGCCGTCGACCCTGCCCAGTGAGCACAGACTTCGGCAGTGCCAACTGTGGGCCTCATCACAAGTTTGTCGGTAATCTGACACAATTTCCGCTGAGCAGAAATAGCGTCACTGTTGAGTCGTGCAGCGATATTACCGCCACATCACAACCTGGTGTAAATGCACCCCAGACTCTGGTGGTAATGCTATTTGCACCCTGCGGAAACTGCGCCGAAATAAGGTTTACTGCAGAGAAACAGACGCTAATTTCACTAGCACTGGCGATCCCGGCGCTATTAGGGCCGCCGCTAATAGCGCCTGTGGAAATTGCATCATTTTGAAAAACACAATCCATTAAATATCTCCACTTCCTGCAGCCATACGGTCCTGGAATGTGCAGCTATCTGGAATGTGTTCTGCCAGAAGGTGGCAGCAGTGGCAAGTATATCCCGTGATGCCCCGTGATGGAGAGGACTACCGCACACGGTGGAATGACCTGAGGGTCAGGGTGAGGCGACTGCTGTCCCAACACCGCCAGGAGTCCCTGGTGACTGGAGGAGGCGCTGTGGAGCCACTGGTCCTCACAGCCTGGGAGGAGAAATGCAGTACGGTGCTCGACATCGAAGGGATAGAGGGAGTCGGCATTGCAGAGGCGAGTGCCAACAGCCAGGCGGTGAGTCAACACCCCCCCACAAGTGCATGCACAAATGACATCCCAGCATAATATACCGCATTGGACAGGGACACATGTCAGCAGACCGGGACGCCGGGCATGCCAACAGGGCAGAGTGACAGGGTGGCACATCAGTCACCCTCCACATCAGCCATGGGGCAGGGCACCAAGAGTACCCCTGAGCATCACATCAGCGGGAAGGGGTGGAAAGTGACCCGAACAAAACGCATGCGCACCGCACCCTACTGGGGCACCATTTGCCAGCGGGATTGAGGGGCGTAAGCAACCACAACACTGTGCAGCAGTCACACCAGCATGTTGCGGGCACAGTTGGCCTGCCCCATGTTAGCGTGGCAGACAATCTACAGGGAAGTACACGTCCCGCACATGTGCTCATGTGCTCAGCCTGCCACTCTACATGCACCCCAGTGCAGCCTAAACCCCCACAAATTAAGCACTGCGACTGGTCTCAAAGAGTTTTTTAATCATGTCATCACATTGGGGCCCAAGAAGCGGCTGGCCAATAGACACAGACTTCGATCATATGTTTCTCATGACACCTTCCACCATCCCGCTGCAAGTTTAGATATGGCACCTGGTTGCAGAAGACTGAATGACGTCAAAGTCCACACGCGACAGAAACCAGACTTCTGAGCACTCAATACTTTCTTGAACGAATCAGGCCCATCCTCATGCCTCTGTTTCTTTTCCCAGTCTATGCTTTCGCGGTCACTCTATCTTGCGCTGCTGCCATTGAGGACACGGTTATTACGTTGTTTCATCACCAGTATATATTTCAATTCGTTTTTTGCAGAAACTTTTTCAATGAAAAAAGCGAACTGAAAAATATAGAGGGGATGGGTAAGGGGATAAGAGGGGTAGGGAATCGGGAGTAAATAATAGGAGAGGGGGGGTTTGAGGGAACGTGGACCCCCCCAAATATTAAAACAAAAATGTTAATGAGTTTTATCAAGGAGTATTTTTGGGCAAAAAACTCATTGAAAAGCTAACTGGGATGAAATAACATAGAACCGTGGTGGGGGGCAATCAGAGTCCCTAACATTGTTTCCATCGGATTGGGAAACACAGACAGGGCTTTGAAGTGAGAAGGGGTGGAGTAAGAAAGGGAAAAATGGGTCTCCCAGTGTGTATGTATTCCCACAGAAAAGATGGGTGTGCAAGTCCAGAGGAGCAAATCATGCGAATAGAAAGACCCGTGTCTGCGGTTCTATGTTAGTTCATCCCCAGTTATTTTTTCGATTCGTTTTTTGCTGAACATTTGTGTCTCGATAAAAATGTTTTTTAGGATGCCCCCCACCCCCACCATTCTCTGCCTTCTTCCTCCCACTTACAGTATTTTGCCCAACCCATGACCCTCCTCCACAGAGGTAGTCGTGCTGGCCTCCGACTGGCAATTTCGCTTGCGGTACATTTATCTGCATGTTGACCAAGTACCTGTTGACGTGTAGCAAATGGGACGCGAAAAGCCTTCAGCATAGGATAGTCTAGGCCACAGACATACTTGCCCAAACAACCAGATATACTGTTGCTTAAGATGTCTTCAGAACACCTTCTATCCATTTGTCAACAAGGCCACGAAGTAACACTGCCTCTGGGTTCCTGGATGGTTATCCCGCCAGAGTCAGGAGGAAGTAACTTCTGGTAAATTGGAATCAGTAGACAGCAGCCACCAGGATGTAGAATCTGGCTTTGAATACAGGCACTGAAATTTGTCAACAATCGCTCCCACAACCTGGTGACTACATCAGGAATGGCCTAATGCAGAGGGAGTTTGGAAGAAGGCACCTGATAATAGTGCCAAAATAGACCTATTAAGATGAAAGTATAGGTCTAAGTCGAGGAAACGGCAACTGCTTCCTCGTGTGGCACAGACTGTCCATCAACATGTCCGTGGAAGGATATGTCCTCTGGCCCAAGCAGGATGGGAGGGAAGCGGCAGAAGAAGGGATCTTGGAACCCTAGTTCTCTAGAAAGGTACCCGGGTCAGAGGACACCCTAGGACGAGGAAAAGAAAAAGGAGGAGGCAGATGGGACCTTGGAACCAGACTTCTCTAGAAAGGTATCCATAGGCCAGAGAAGACCCTACTTCCAAACAATGTCTCGATGTGTTCCTGGGAGATTGGGAGCGAAGCAGATGATCCAGGACAGTCAGGACAGGATGCCTCCAATGCTTACTTTGAAGGGCAGATGCCCCCATGGACGGCCCCCCATAAAGGCAGGGAGGAGATGAAGATGGATGGATGAAGAAGCCCCTGCCTCCTGCAGTCATCAGTGTAAACCTAGACATCTGCAACTACTCGGTCCATATTCTATTGGAGGATAGATAGCTCACTGAGTTAAGAGCTTGTTGCTGACATCTGTGCTTACGTTCGAGTCCAGGAAAAGCCCAATTATTTTTCCTGAGGTTCAAAAAATGTGTCGCATTAAAATGGCTAATGTAAACACCGGTACTGTGCAGGAGTCAGAAGGGTATATAAAACAAAGTCTTTTTTTTTCTTATTTATTGTGTCACGGTTTGCAGGAAACCTTACACACCTTTCAAAACATATTAAAAAAACAGATCAAAATACAAAATGGCCATATAGTTATCCATCAATCAAAATTGAAATATGTAAAAAGCGACCGAGGGCAATAATCAAGGACATGTTTTTACCCCCACACGATTTTTAGAAAATGCTTTTTTTTGTGGCTTTATTTGGTTCTAAAATATAGCAAACCTTTTGCCACTTAACATGATATATACGTTCTTTCATGTCAACTTTGTTACTCATATAAAAGTTTTGTCCATTAGGTTTAAGTTCACCGATTCTTCAAAACATTTCTAAAGCTAATTTCACCAAGGCCAAAGTCAATGGGATTTGATTTCCTGACAGCAATTCCTGCCACCATTCTTCTGTTGATCTCCAGCTGTATTTTCCCGTGAATTCTACTATGAAGCTAGTTCTTTTCTCCTCCATAGCTGGACAGAATATTACCAAGTGTTTTAGTGACTCAGTTAAGGACTGCTTCTCACACAGTCTCCAAATGGCGTTGGACAAATCATTTCTGTGGCGACTCAGTATTTCAACAGTTGGAAGTAAATTTAGTCTAACTCTCATAAATTGGTCCTTGAAGAACCAGTTTGGGAATAGGACAAGATACTTCGGCAGGACGTTCAACTTTTTGCTTTGTTAATTGGTTTCCCATAGAGTTTCAATGGCTGCCTCTCGTCTTGTGTGTCGATCCAATCTTTAATGTACAGTTCTTTTTGAT
Organism: Ambystoma mexicanum; assembly: GCF_040938575.1. NCBI lineage: Eukaryota > Metazoa > Chordata > Amphibia > Caudata > Ambystomatidae > Ambystoma > Ambystoma mexicanum. The sequence goes on from NC_090936.1 coordinate 1,173,957,792, forward strand.
TTTATCAGGATTCTCCCGTAATGTCTGGTCAGTTTCCCCCAGGTCAATTATAATCGCTTGACAAATTGTTTGCCACTCTGATAGAGTAACATCACTGTTGCAGGACAGAGCTTCCCTTACGGCTGCAAAGCCTCCTCTCTCGGGTGCTTCCAAACATTTCCTGTACAGCGCTACTACTTTCCAAGTTACCGTGGTCTTCATTGAGGTTAGACCAAGCTCCATTCGGAGCGCCTGGATGGGAGTATTTTTTGGAACCCGCAGTACGCGCTTCCAAAATGCCCCTGGATGACAGACCAGTTTTTGGCGTGAAACGAAAAAGCAGTTTCCGCTCCGTATGTTAAAATAGGGAGTACTTTCATACGATAGAAATCGATGAGCGGGTTTAGTGAGAAGCAAATAATCTTTTCAAAAGCCATCTGCCTTGGCGTGCGAGGTTTCTCGCTTTTGATTTTAGAAAATCTAACCTTGGTAAGTCGCTTCTACTCGTGTTCAGGCATACGCCCAGGTATGTGAATGACGTAACCTGTGGGATTTTCTTGCCCCTTAGGTGCCAAGTGTTGACTCTCGTGCGTTGGTTTCTGGGGTCTGCACCAAAAGCCATGATCCTCGATTATTAAAACTTTCCACTTCTTTTAAAAATGTCTTTTTCCTCCATGTATCAAGAGCCTAGCAGTGCAAAATCCAATGTTTATAAAGAACATGTTATTTTACGTTATGTTAAAGGTTCTTGTGCCACGCACATTCGCTACTTGCTTGGTCTGTTGGCGCTCTGGTGGATCCGCAATCGGAGGTGGTTGGCGGTTTGTTAGTGGGGTCGAGAGGGAAAAGAGCAAGACAGCTTTGATGTGCTGTTGGCAGCTTCAGTTCGGAGAAACTGGTCACTGAACGTTGGTGCGTTTTCAGTGGGCAGCCGTCAAGTGGTTTTGAGGTCTGTTTGTGTATGGTTTGGTTTCATGTTGGGTGTCCAAGTGTCCACTTCCATTATCAGTTATGTACATTTTTTCCATGGCCCCTCCACTCTGCTGTCGGTTTCAGAGCAAAGTGTTTTATCTAGAACATCAACATCAATGGGGGCAGAAGTCTTTTTTAGGGGGCATTGGTTATGAACCCTGAAGGTTTCACGTGGTGTGTATGGAGGGAAATAGTTTGACAGTTTTAGAACCGAGCTGGAATCCCTTGCTTCACAGGCTGCTGGGGGCCTCCTTGTACGCCCCTGCAAAAGGGCCCAAAGAAATTCACTCTGGGACCCAGCAATTCATACCCAAGGCCCCCAACAATGTCTTCTTCCATGAAGCCCTTCTGTGGCTCTTAAGAGCCGCATGGAGAACCACAAGTGAGGCGAGCATCTGGAGAGAGTGAGCCCTGCAACACGCGGGTGCAGGCCTGGGGCAGAACCATGGGGGACCCCTCGCTTATCGGAGTCAGCATGGGGAAAATATACCTCACCAACGGTACTTGTGAGTGTCTGGCAAGTCCCCTATAGCCGGCTCACGCCCTTCCAAAGGTCGGCAGGAGACTCTCAGGTTAACAAGCCAGTAAGAAAGCTCAGCGGGTAGAGCACTCGCTGCTGCGATCTATTTGTGATCTGCACGTCGCAGGTTCAAATCCCAGCAAGGCCAAGTCAGCCTTTTATTTTTCCAAGGTTGATAAATGAGTACCAGCGGATAAATGTATCATCCCAACTTTGGCGAAAGCGCTATACAAAAACAAATCATTACCAATGGAACCCCTTGTCCAGCAGGGGGCGCAGCATTAAAGAAAGTATAGCCAATGAGCCAGGACCCATCCAAGATCATTCAGGGAATGAGAAATACCAGCCACCCTTCTGGAGACAGGGACCCTGAGGGGCAACCGCCTACTGCTGGCGCAATCCTCACCTGCACTCAGAGCCGAACCGAGGCATGGGCAGTCTGTCCTCGCCCCGGGCCCCGCTCTCTTGGGGGCCTGCAGCAATCTGCTGCCGTGAGTATAAGAAGTAACAAGGGCTGCGCGGCTTCCAGCCACAGGGCTTTTCTTTGTGCCTCTTTCAGAGATGCCTCCTGTCAGCTCCCAACCCCCTTGTGCAGTGGTGCCCCAGACATTTTGCATAGGGGTGGCCTAATGAGGTCACTGGAAATCTTGGGGTGGCACACCAAAACAAACACCTAAGAGGCCGGCGGGCCAGTGGGGGGGCCAGTGTTTTTATAAGGGTGGCTGTGGCCCCCTTTGGCCACCCCTTGGTGGCGCCTGTGCCCTTGTGATGTGCTTCTAGAGATAAATACTTCCGCCCACCTTCCCAGCAGCCCATCAGAGCTGTGGGTCCTCATAGTTAGGGCTTATCACGCTCTTTATTTAATGCAATGGTCCATTTAAGAAACTTTGTTTTGTACAAGGGTTTTAAAAGGGGCCTTTTATTCTGAAAGCACAGAAAAACGAGCTATCGACCAAATCTTTCTTCCTTGAAAACAATTAAAATATGTTGACAAAAAAGTATTTATATGTCTACATTTCGTGTTTTAAATCAATTTTTTGAGGGGGTGAATGTCACATTTCAGTCGCATCATATAAAGCATGCCTTTGTCAACCGATGCAAAGGTTACCATTTCACATTATCTTTTGTTGTGATTAAGTCTTGAAAGATAGCCTACAAGCCATTTTTTATTATTTTGTGGCATTGCATTATGGTATTTGTAGTCTTCAAGATGGGGTGAAAATAACTCAACATTTGTACTCTTTTTGTTTCACATATTTCTATTAGGATTCCTATATTGCTGGAGTACTTTAATTATGATGTGTGTACTTTTCAAGTCTGATTTATAAAACAGAGTATTGTGAAAGCCAAACCTTGTGGTGAGGAGGGGAAAGGATCAGAGGGCAAATTTGTTGTGATGATTTACCAGGTCGATGGATGTGGAGAGAGAAGTTGCTAGACTGAAGATGTTATAACTGGCCCTGTGCTGATTTTCAGTGTACAAATTGGTTGCCAGTGTCTGGCCACTTTTTTCACAGTACCGACTCCGCCCCCCTTGGGTATTTTTAAGGCCAGCATGCAAATAAGCTTGTTTGCTAAAGTTTTCACCCACCAGGATTTGAACCCATTAACCCACAAAACCACACGAAAGTGTCTTCAAAGCACACGTCTTATATTGGTATTTTACTTTTCGTAGAATATTTCAATATAGATTTTTGGATTAAAAGGTGCCCACCTTTTATACTTGCCAGCCGTGCCGTAGGAAAATCTCCTCTAGCTGTTTTTTTTTCTTCTGGGTATTGACAGTTAATTTTGTGAAAGACAGTGCTCATTTCTGTTTTGAATTTTATTCTATTAGGAAAGGCCAGTTGAATTAAATTAGCATATTTCACTTTAGGATACGTTCAATCCCTGTGCGTATCTTAATGAATCCCGACACTTTTTTCTAGACTTGCCCTATTGATGACATTTTAAGACCTGCAGAAATGCTCACTCTGACTGCCTCAGTTCATTTCCGGTAGATAGGCTTTGTCATGATTGCACTATGCTGCAGCAAAAGCACTTTGCTCTGCCTGGCCCTGGCCCAATCCCTGCCCTTACATCCTTGCAATGTGCACTCACATTAGGTATGTTTGTATTACTTAATGGTGATCTTCATTACTCTTTGTCTGGCTCTTCCTTATCACAGTACTTTCTTGGAAGTGCCCATTTCTACAAATGATTCAGCTCACCTGGTCAGCTACTCCAAAATAAGACTCACTCCTTATATTGCTACAACTGTAATATTAACAGCAAAAATGCACATATTAAATGTAATATGAATGACTCATGTTGTAACATAATTTTCTGCGATTAAAATAAAAGGAGCCCCACACATATTTTGCTGCCCATGGCCCTTGAAATCCCAGGTTCAGCCCTGCCTGCACTGTACATCAGAAGCACTTTAAAAAAAAAGTTAATTGGGTTCTTACATCACACTTCATGCCGGAGTCCAGCCTTTAAGTGTGGTGGGATCGAACCCATGCTGCTCGGAGCTGTATAAATGAATGATGGACCATGAGCCAATCGATGACAGGCGAATGGGGAGCATAAAAGTAGGACAAAAACAGGCAGACACGGGAACGCAGAGGGGCATTTACAGGGAGATCTGTCGGTATTCGTCCTACTTTTATGTCTGCCCTTTCACCTGTCATCGATTGGCTCATGGCCCGTCATGCAGCCCCGAGCAGCATGGGTTCGATACCCGCCCCGCGTTTAGAGTCTGGACTTCGACGCGCTAGTCTGACCTGAGATAGAAGGGCCTGGGGTCGTCGGTCCTAGGACTATCTCGCAGGCGAGGGGCTTAATTGGGAAGGATATCTCAGCATGGTCGGACTGGGACAAGAAATAGGCCCGGACACCCAAGAAAAAGTGGCCCACTCCTGCCTCAAAAAAGTGGCCCACTCCTCGCCCCTTGACCTGTGATGACATCACCGGAAGTGATGTCATTTTACCCCATCCGAAAGTGACATCCCAGGAAGCAATGAAACACAACCTTTCACCCCTTGACAAAACAGGAAGTGACATGAAATAGTATTGTTCCTTAAGTACACTACGAAAAATAGGGTTACGATTTCACTAATGTGATAAACATTTCATACACAAATGTATCACCATATGTATCTTTAATATCTGTGTGTATAGATCCATATTGTCAAATTACTGTGAATGCAAGCAGACGTCCAAGGCCAAATGATAATATGTTATTGTACAGCACTAACGCTTAACTTCTTTTTTATAGAACAAATATGCATACAATATCACCCAACCTGTGTTGGTACTCATTTATCGAACTCAGAAGGATGAAAGGCTGAGATAGCCTTGCTGGGATTCGAACCTGCAACCTGCAGATCTCACACACTTTGCAGCAGGGAGCGCTGAACCCACTGAGCTATCATATCGGCTATAGTAAAATTAGCAATTACTCTGTAGTGGATACCATTAAACAGGTTACTGAGATTTAACAGCAGACAAGTTAAGTTCATCGGCAGGTCTGGTGCAAAGCTGGCCGCATGCTGCAGCAGCATGTGAATGATGCACGCTGCAGCAGCATGTGAATGATGCACGCTGCAGCAGCATGTGAATGATGCACGCTGCAGCAGCATGTGAATGATGCATGATGCACGCTGCAGCAGCATGCGAATGATGCACGCTGCAGCAGCATGCGAATGATGCACGCTGCAGCAGCATGCGAATGATGCACGCTGCAGCAGCATGCGAATGATGCATGCTGCAGCAGCATGTGAATGATGCATGATGCACGCTGCAGCAGCATGTGAATGATGCACGCTGCAGCAGCATGTGAATGATGCACGCTGCAGCAGCATGTGAATGATGCACGCTGCAGCAGCATGTGAATGATGCATGATGCATGCTGCAGCAGCATGCGAATGATGCACGCTGCAGCAGCATGCGAATGATGCACGCTGCAGCAGCATGCGAATGATGCATACATCATGCATGCAAATCAATGCTGTTGTGGGGGCTTTTTGTTTGTTTAAAAAAAAATTTAACTTTTTCTTTTTTTTTCAAACCGGAAACCAGCCCGGCCACGTGCCGAGTGGCAGATGGGCCAATCCGACCCCGTGTCTCAGAACCTTGAGTAGCGGGGACTCTGCAGGGTGTGGACATGAGAACTTCAGTACAGGAAGGGTTGTGGCCTGAACTTGGAAAAGAGGCCAGCTGATGCTGTAAGCACTTACAGAGGGGGTCGTCGGTGTGTTCGGGGGGAGGGCGTGAGGTCAGGTCAGGGGCGAGGGGGGCTGTACCATGTAACCCCAAAACATTAACACACTGAAGTTTGTATAGCTCCCACGCCACAGGCAGCCTGCTTCGGAGAGCTTTCCAGAAGAAGTTGGACTGGGGAAGAAGGGAGAAGAGAAAGTGGGGGCCAGTGAGGGCGTCAATTAAGAATGTAATGTGGACAGTGCTCTGGAACATGCTGCCTATCCTACTCTGTGACCACCCTTATCTCCTCCCAACCCCCAATGCTGACACTCTATCCTAAAACTGCACCCGATCTGTCCGCCGTAATCTGACCTATGATGTGGTGGGTGTAGGGGGGAGCGGCTTTCTTGCACCTGTCGCTTTGCCAGTGCTTTGGCATAAAGCTGTTTATAGCCCATAGATAACCAGCCCTCGTCACAGTGTCTGGTGACGAAGAGCGCCGACCCCTCCCTCGGCCCTGCAAGCCACTGATAAGGGGACGGAAAGACTGTATAATCTGCCTGCCTGTCCAGGCCACGCAGGCCTGTGTGCCCGCCTCCTGCACCCGCATGCAATCCAGGAGAATGTGGTTGCTTAGCAACATCAATAGCATTAACATCAATGAATTGCCCTTTCTCTGAATGCAAGATGTGTTTGGGTGGGGGGGGGTGTTCGCTCCCTACCCTGTTGGGCTGCTCTCTCCTTGTGGACTGCAATTGTAATTATTTGGATGCATTATTGATGATTTTTGTAGGCGCCTCGTGCGCTTCAGGCCGCTTTAGGGCACACTATGAGAAGGTCTGCACTGTGCACACAGCAACAAAGGGGGCGCCACAGCCGCATTGTAGGGTCGGACGCACATACATCACTACGAAGATTCAGTTTTGAACATTTCACGCGTTTTTTTTTTACACATTCTTTCTTAAGGTTTTAGTGAAAGATACATTTTGCGGACCAGCATGCGATTGTAGGTCTTTTTACATCCACAGTGGCCCTTTTTTAATTGCTCCAGACTCTCCGGTCTAGGGTCCCAAGCCCCCTGTCCTCGTGCTCAGAACTCTAGGTTCTCTAGCTCAGAGCCTAGGGATACAACCTGCCTTGGAGCCCGGGTTTCCCAGTTCTCTGCCTCAGGACCTGCCTTGTCTCAAAACCTAGTGCAAATTAAAAATGTGCAGGGAATGCACTTTTTTCATTAGCGCTAGTATGAGAAATGCCCAGGTCACCTTATTCGCCTTGAAATGCTCATGCAGAGCTAGTTTGAGAAATGCACAGTTCGCATGCCCTCCCAGCATCCACAAGTGTGCATTTCTCAAACTTGCGTAAATGAAAAAAGTGCAACCTCTGCGCATTTTCAGTTTGGCTATTAGGTGTCGCTTGCGACACTTAGAGGCCAAAACGATTGCATTGCAGTATATATAGGGGGAATGGCATATGAGGAGGGACACAGAGTCTGTAGGTGTTCTTTGTTTATGTGCCCAGCCATTGGGCGCCCATGGCCATGCTAATCCCTATGGCCATTCCCACCCATTCCTGCCTCTGGCCGCCAAGAACTCCTCCTCATGGGGACTCTTTGAGCTCGCTTTAATCAAGCCTTATCATCAGGCTTTGCATTCAAACTGCCTGCCAGTGTTTGTTCAAAGCAGTCTTATGAGAGTTAATGACTTAATTGGAGCTGTAAACACCCTCCTGATGTAATAAAAATGTCTCACCAGACCTGCCTTCAGCCCCTCGATTTATAAACACTATGCATGGCCTTCACTGAAGTCCTGTATAAAACAAGCATTGGCAAAGCCAACAGTTTTGGCTTATGTATACGTATTTGGCATTGGCCAGGCAATGGCATTAGAGGCCCAGGTGCTCACACCATTTTCCACCTGCTACCAACAATGGGTAGTTAATACCGCTATGGCTGTGTCTGGCAAGTGCCTTTCCCATACCTACACAAAAGCCCAAACTGTTGGCATTGCCAGTGCTCGTTTTTATTTGAAGTAGTTTTTGAGAACCTGGCTCAGATAGTTTACAGTCCAAGGGCAGGACTTGAGGAAGAGAACTCAGAAACCTAGACTCAGAGGCACCTCGTATTCCCAGTCTCTGAGCTCGAGAACTTGGATCCCAGTGCTGAGAGTGCATTGAAAAAAACGAATTCTATCCCTGTTTTTGAGGGATACAAAATGCAAGGGGAACTGCAGAAGTTCATACAGCTACTGTTCTGCATACAAGAAATTCATGGCAGGGTCCCACGTGACCCTGCCATGCAATGCACACCCCCTTGCACCTGTTCTAAGCAAGCTCAGAGGAATGACTTTGTGCATAGCACATTTTTAAGAGCATTCCATTTGTGAACACGGAAAGCACATTAAACTGCATGGGACCCCTCCCCCCGACCCCCATCCCGATTTGCACAAATGTGCACAGGGCAGGAAAACAACGTTATGAGCACACAGGCTCTTTCCCCCTAAACCTCAAGCACTCCCTTGTGCATCGTCTCTTAAAAAAGCCATCTTCTGACCCCTCCTGCCCAGCCAACTATTGCCCTATTTCCACTACCCCCTTCCTGGGTAAACTCTTGGAGAAGCTGGTCCTCCCCCAGCGGACCCTCCACACTGAACTTGTTGGTTGCCTCCACGACCATCAATCTGGATTTAGGGAATTCAGAGGCATGGAAACTGCTCTCCTGAACACCCCTGAAGTCATGCTTGCAAACCTCGACTCTAACTCTCCTGCTGTTCTCATTCTCCTCCGCCCTTGACACGCTCAACCATTCTATCCTCATAAAAAGACTCTGATACCCTCGGCATCACTGACCGGGCACTGGATTGGCTGACCTATGTCCTCACTAATTGCCCTTCCCAACTGCATCTGAGCCCTTTCTCCTCCACCACCACGCTCTCTACCTGTGGCGTCCCTCAGGGCTCTGTCCTGTCGCCATGGATCTTAAATATCTATCTAGCCCCTCTGGCTCACCTGATCTCCTCCTTCTCTCCTCCTTTCCAGTGCTATGCTGATGACGCACAGCTTTCCTTCAAACTTCCCTCTACAGCCTCCTATTCCTCATCGCTGATCCCCGACTGTCTGTGTGCCATTCAGGCATGATGTGCAGCTAACGATCTGTGCCTTAATGCCAGTAAGACAGAGATCCTTCTCATTGGGACCTCTGCACCCACCTTTACCCCTACCCTGTCGCCACTCTCTCTGGGCCCTCTACCCCCACCATCCTGTGAGGCCAAAAACCTCTGGGTCATTTTCGACTCTGCTCTCTACTTCACCCCTCACATCATGGACCTTACCAAGAAAGCCCACCTCCAGCTCCACCTCCTCAGAGGCATTCTCCCTTTCCTCACCTTTCACCAGAAGCTGGGGCCGGCACATCCATCCTGCCCAGCTCCGACTTTGCCTGCACACTGGATTGCCTGCTGTTACTCCTGCAACACTGTAAAATGGGCGCGGCTGCTTCGAGAGACATACTCTGCTCCCAACCTGCATTGCCTGCTGTGCCCTTTAACGAGCAGCCTCATTGGCTGAATACCGCTCCATGCCCCAGCTGACTACCTAGCCAGGAGGCAAAGCCGGCCCTCAGTGAAGGCACAAAGTCAAGGCACACTGAATGTGTGCAATGCTGCTTCTGCATCCGATCACCCGTCTGCCCAGCCATGGATCAAAGGTAAGCCTCACGCAATATTCCAAATGTTTGCTAATGCCTCCTTCCTTGTGTCTGCTAATGTAGCATACTTGTTGAATAAGTTAACCATTCCTACTCCTTTCCTGGACCCCATTCCATAATGCAAGCAAACCCACACGGCCCCCCGTTCCCCACCGCTGCCAGATTGCACCGGAAGTACCACCGTCTATGCTGACAAGGTTAACTGCCCTGCAAGTTCGACCAGGGATAGACTTCCCTCGCCTTCCCTGCAGAAAACCACCGGCAGCATCCTCCCCACCTAGCAAGACAACCCTTACCCGCGGCACACAAAGGAACTCTTCCAGCCAGCTCCATATATTAACTCGCCTGCAGAGCCTGTGTGAATGAAATACCTACCTGGTTGTTCGAACAACAGCCCCTACCCACCTTGGCACTCTCACCCCTTTGCTGGGATTACGCAATGCCACCCTCCAATATCACACTACTCCTGGCCAGGCACCACCCCAGGATACCCACGCCTTCACCCATACCAACATGGCACATCATCCCCGCCTCCACTGGGCCCTTCTGAACACTCGATCAGTGACCGCCCACGCCCATGACATACTTGACCTCATCACAGACGAAAACCTATATCTCCTTGCCTTAACAGAAACCTGGCTAACTCCGGCATCTGGCCCAGTCCTATTGAGAGCCATCCCTGCTGCCTACACTATGTTACGGTGTGATAGATCGCACAAAAAAGGTGGTGGGGTCATTTACAAGGATGTGCTCCCCCTGCATGCCATCAAAACCCTCCCTATTCCTAATTGTGAATTACGTGCAGTTAAATTTAAATGCTCCTCCAATACTACTACCACAATCCACCTCATCTACCATCCTCCAGGCCCTATCCATACCTTCGAGGACGACCTTACTCAACTCAAACGTCAAGCCTACTTCACAACTACTTCTCTTAGGGGACATCAACTTAGGCTTTAATGATCCCACCGACCGTGAAGCCACAACTTTAACCAACTCACTGGATGCCTTAGGGTGTGCCCAACTTATTACCCGACCAACACACTCCCATGGTCGCATCCTAGACTGGCTTGTCGATCACAACAGCAACATCTCCATACTTTCCAACCACCCATGCCCCTGGACCCATCACCACACCATCTCTTTCACCATTCCCACAGAGGCTACACCACCCAAGCCTGCGATCAGCCCGGTGTTCATCCTGGCCCATTGTTCACGTAAATTAACCAGCGATCGGATGATCCCGCTTCTTGACCTACCCGTCCCCCAGACTTTTGATACTTCCTCCCTAGTGGAAAATTACAACACTTTGCTACTCACAACCATTGACCAGCTAGCTCCCCTCAAAGCAACACCAACTAAAAATACAGCACATCACAACTCCTGGTTCACTACCTACAACGAGAGAATTGTTAAAGCTGGCTCTAGATCCTGTGAATTATTCTGCACCCTTAAGGAACTAGAGTCCCTAATCCCTCCGCCCCTCTCCATCACTAAAGACAACACCTGTTGTAACAACATCCAAGATACCCTCACAGGCAAAATTGTACAACTACAAGCAAAAATCATAAGTAAACGGAGCGCCCTATCAGGCTTAGCACAGCCGACCCACCTTCCAATGGCCTCACGGATATCCCTGCTTTTCACTTCCAGCCGATTAGCACCAACACCCTCGCAACCATCATCGACGGCCTCAAGCCTTCCCACTGTAAGGGAGATGTATGCTTGGCATCGCTGGTCAAGGAATGTGCTGAACCCCTGCTTCCCCTCATTGTCACCATCATTAACACTTCTTCGCCTCCTGCATAGTCCCGGCCTCACTCAAACAATCATGGATCGTACCTTTGCTAAAAAAAACGACTCTCGACCCGGCAATACTCACTAACTACTGACCAATCACCACAGTCCCCTTCCTCCTGAAAATCATGGATAGAGTCGCCTACATGCAGATCCAATCATTCCTAGAATCCTACGACATTCTAGGGGTCCGACAATCTGGCATTCGCCCAAAACATGAGACGGAAACAGCCCTCCTAGACCTCAAGAATTAACTTGACATTGCCAACGACCAGGGTTCCCTCTCCCTCCTCTTACTACTTGACCTCTCGGCGGCATTCAACCTCGTTGACCACGGGATCCTGGCCCATTCACTTTCCACCTCAGCCCACTTCTTTCCCTCCAGCCGCCAGTTGGATCGGATTTCTAGACAGGATTTCTAGAGTCTTCGCTCGGGAGGCTATTGCCACCGAAACACCCACCCCTGGCAGTGTACCTCGAGGGTTCTGCGTCTCTCCTACACTTTATAATGCATACACTAAACCTCTTTTCCACCGCCTAGACTCCCTTGGCATTTCTTACACCAACTAGGCTGACAAATCCTCATCCCCTTCACTGGCGACTACCTCTCCGACACCCTGTGGATAAACGACATATACGAAACCATATAGACCTGGATGGCACTAACAGCCTCTTCCAAAACTGAGCTTCTCATCATCGCCCCCCAGCCGGCTGGCTACACTCCCTGATTCCTCCAAATCCTTCACCATCAACGGCCACATGATACCGGTAGCATCTTCTGTCAAAACCTTAGGCGTTTACCTGGACTCCTCCCACACCATGACCCGACAGGTCAACCACATCGCTGCCACTTGCACTAATAGGTTCAAAATGGGACTATTGAAATTCATTACTCTGTGGCACGTCCTAAATAACATGCACAAACTTCAGACAATTCAGAATAATGCCCTCCGGGCAGCATTGGACATTGACAGACACAACCCCATTTCGGAAGCAAGAAAGGCCGGCCCCTGGCTCCCGGGCAAGGACAGAATCAAGTTCAAGACACTCTCCATCACCCACCGCTGCATCACCAACGAAGCATCCCAATATCCATCGGAAATAAAAACACTTGTCTACCAGACCGGTGAGATCAATCTACAACCACCTTCTCATCCCCCCAAGATTCAGCAGGACAAGAGCGGGGGGTGCAAGCTTCCTTGCTCGGCCACCACCCTTTGGAATGAGCTCCCCTCCCGCCTGCGAATAGACCCATCCTACAATACCTTCATGAAACATCTTAAAACCTACCTTTTCAATTGACTTTCATTATGGTACCAAACCCTTCGTAACTAGCGCCTAGACGCCCATGGCCTATGTGCGCTGATCATAAATGTACAAAATAAAATATAGCTAAATGTCTCCAGAGCTCTGGTCCTCTGTAGGCTGGACTACTGCAAGAGCCTCTTCCTCAATCTTCCTCTTTCCTCCCTTCACCCTCTTCAGCTAATTCAAATAGGGCTGCAAGACTTATCCTTGGCCTCGAGCACAGGCACCGTATCTCGCCAGCCCTAAAATCTCCCCACTGTCTCCCGGTGGCTGCAAGGATCAAATTCAAGACCTGCATCTTCCACAAGGCTTTCTGGGGCCTGGGACCCCACTATATCCAACCTCCCCTCCCTAAATGCTCCCCTGCTAGAACCCTCCGTTCCTCTAACTCCTTGATTGTCAAATGCTTCTCCAAGCAGAGAGTGGGGTGCAGGTCTCTCTCCTCGGCTGGTGCCTCCCTTCAGAACAGCCTCCCTGTCCCTCTCAGACTTGAGCCGTACCTCCCCAAGTTCTGGAAACTGCTCAAAAAAATGTTTTTCTCTACCTCTTTCCCTTCCCTGCTAATCACCCCACTGCCACTGACACCGGTGGCCTGGTCCTCATGAACCTCATAGGGCACTAGGCCCTTCTACCCGGTCGATGCCAGCAGCTCCCCGCAACTGCACTGTCCCTGTGGGCCCATGCATGGCGGCTCTACACCCCCACCCTTGGGAGTCGCGCGCACTAGTACTATGTCTGAAGCCTCCTCCTTGGCTCACCTTTGCACTCCTCCCTCCCCCAGCCCACCACCAGTACTTGTCCATTCCTTGCCCCCGACCCATCCCCATCTCCTGCACGTCTCCTCACTGCACTTGCACGTCCGAATGCCAGAAGGCCTACTAGGAGCACGACTGTAGGTTTACTGTTCGACAATGTTTTTTCTCTCCCCTGTTCCCTTCTCTTTTAGCCTTGTGGCGCTTTGAACACAATTCTATTGCATAAGGCGCCTAACAAATGCTCCCAAAAATGTTATAAATAAATAAATAAATTAATTAAAATGCCATTTGTGTACTGGGCGCATCTTTTTTTTACCGTAAATGCACCTCTTATTTTTCACACCGAAAGTTTTGAAAATGTTCACCTCTGTCTCTGGGCGTAGCGCTGAAAGGCCTCTTTTGTGGAGCGAAGACCCCAAAGCACTCTGCCACCGAGCATAGAGCTCCAGGTTCTCTGTCACAGAGTCTTAAGGGTTCAAACGCTGTGTTTGTGTTCAGTATTTTTATTAATTAAGACATGGTGTTTCCCTAAGAAGCACTTAAAAATGTGAATTGGACTTTTATATCACACTTCATGCTGGAGTCCAGCCTCTAAACGCGGGCCGGGTATCGAACCCATGCTGCTCGGAGCTATGATGGGTACAGTGTTGAGCAATAACAATGAATTTGGCTCTGTGCCTTTTCCGGTTCTAATTATTGTTTCCTGTTTTTTTAACACCAATTTTGTATGCGTTTTGTAGATTGTATTGTAACATGTGCATATGCTTTTTATGTGTTTTAGATTTTTGTGTCAGGATTTTGTTGCTTTGAGTATAGAACAATAAAATATGTTATGTAAACTGAGGACATACACCTGATATTGTTTGGTTTATGTGGTGATGTCTAGGTACAGACTTTGTTTGTAGGTAGAGAGGCGAATGTTGGTTATGGATTAACACCCTTCCTTTGTTTGAGATTGAATAATATTATATCCCTACTGAGTAGGAGGGGTCAATACCTGTTGTGTGGGGTACCACCCCTGTAGAAACCTATAAATGAATGATGGACCATGAGCCAATGGATGACAGGCGAACGGGGGACATAAAAGTAGGACAGAAACAGACAGTTATGCAGGAGTGTTGCTAGGCCTGAAAAAGATATGGTGCTACACTAATGTCAATGAGGTGAGGCTTTACCAGTCTGAGTACCTGCACCTATGTTTGCCTCCCAATACTGATCTGCATGCCTGATGTAGCCCGCTGCAACATGAGGCAAGGCTTTGCCAGTATGTATACACACCAATTATGTCTGTAACCCAGATGCGTATTCTTGCACTTCACCAATGTACTGTGCACTTTCTGTAACTAGCACCTAGATACCTTAGTGCTTTGTAGGCTGAAATAAATGCAAAAAATCAATAAAAACTCTTAGGATCCAGCCCAGCTTATTCTTAGAACTCTGCCTTAGCTTCCCTTTCAGCTTTTTACCACTTAATAGGACCTTTCAATCTGTGTTATCCTGTGATTTGTATCTATTTAATTGTGCTAACTTTTTGCCAAGGGTGCCTGTGAGTAAGCGCATAGTGACTTGCACACACAGAGACAAACCTAGCTCTCTTTCCCAGTAGAGATGCTAGCTCAGTGTGTAAGAGCAACGGCTGAAATATGATTTGCTGATATTTCAGCATTTTCAAGATGATCACATTCACAAAGACATTTTTATTTTGTAATGAAAATTACAGGGAAAACTGCATTTGTGGCACAAAAATGCTTGAAAAACTATTTAACATTGATTTACAGAGCAGAGAACCAATGTCATAACAATGGCTCAGAGCCAAGAGTGCTAACAATGGGTGAAAGGATGTAGATATCAGACCAGATGATGCAGGGGAGGTAGAAACATGAATGACCAGGGACAAGGACAGTAGAGCATGATATAGGAACGGGATAGCGGAGAAGGTCTATGATGAAGGGGTGAGGGGTAGGCACCATGGGGTTATCGTAGAGAGGTAGGGGGAGAGCAGAACCGGGAGATGCAGTGGCGTAGAATACTATGAAAGTGGTTCTTCAGAAAAGAGAACTAGGAGGTTTGATTTGAGTAGAGATAGAGTGGGGGTAATGTGAATAGGGAGAGGAAGAGAATTCCAGAGTAGGGAAGCGAGAAGAGGAAGAGCATTCCAGAGTAGGGAAGCGAGGAGAGGAAGAGAACGGAAATGAGGGGGAGCACAAGGGGCCCGAGAGGTGGCAAGGAGGTGAGCCGAGGATGATCTTAGGGAGTGAGGGGAAGAGTAGAGAGTGAGATGGGCCAAGGTGTAGGGTTGGGCAAGTCTGAGTATAGTTTGAAGATGATGAGAATGAGTTTATACTTTGCCCTCTGTCTCATAGACAACCAGCCGAACTAACGACAGGCTGGGGAGGTGGAGGTGAAGAGTGTACTGACGGCAAAGTTGAGTACTTTGTTTAGAGGTGAAAAGGCATAGTTGGGAAGGCCATGGAGTAGACTGGCATAGTAGTCAGATCGAGAGAGTACTAAACAGGATATTAGTTGCTCAACAACAAACTATCATTTCTTCCATGGTAGTTTGTTTTATGATATGATATGATATGATAGGTTATTTATAACGCGCCTAATACCTTGAGGTTTCTAATCGCGGACCAGGGGATCAAACTTGTGTTGCTCTGTTTCCTCTTATTTCCAAGGCGAGCAAGTTGCCGCTGAGCTATCTTCCTGAGACAGTGATCATTCTGCTTTTTAAGTACCCTCTTGTCTTTTGCCTGTGCTCTCATTCCCTGCTCTGTATCTTTACGTCTGTTCATTATTTGCCCCTTCATGTTAAGCTTCTATTGCCACTGAGATTTAACACGTGTCAGTGTGTCTCCTCTTTTCGTGGTCTATACATTCCAGGTTCCAGTCACCTACTCCAATCTGGTTCTTATCTCAGTCCAGTCCACAATGTTGTCCACTATTCTTACACCATCCTGTCCACTGCCTTCCTGCCCTGTCGATAGCAATCAGAGTCTGGCATATGTGATACTATCACTTTTTCTGAATTCCTTTCATAAAGCTCTCTTTCCAACCCAGTTTTCCATGTGGTCCCTGATCCTGACAGTCTACCGACACTCTGCCTCAGGGACTAAAGCTCCAAACCACCTGTTTCCGCGCCTACAGCTCCAAGCTCTTTGCCACGGCACCTAGTGCTTCAGGCTCCCTGCCACAGATCCTAATGCCCCCATGCTGTATGCCTAAAAACCCAGTGCTCTAAACTCCCTGCCTCACAAGCCAGGGCTCTCGAGCTTAGGGGGGTCAAGCTCTTTGGGCCTGAGCCAAAAACTTCAAAGTCTTTGCCTCCGAGTCTAGGACTATGGCCCCTGCATGTCTTAAAACCTAAGGTCCCAAGCTTCTCTGCCTCCAACACTGGGGTCCCAAACTCTTTGCCTCACGGCCTAACGCACCAAGCTCTCTGCATCAAGTCCCAAGGCTCTAAGCTGTGTGTCTCCTGCTTAGGGCTCTGAGCTCTCCAACATCTATCCTAGGGAAAGGTTATCTGCCTATCTAGCCTCTTTAAATGTATTTTTCAAGAGTAAGCTGACCATCTTGTGCCGATCCCAAATTTCAGGCTTTGTGTTATGTTGTGCCAATTTGCAGAGGAATTTGAGGCCAATATGCCTTGTACATCGTGGTAGAGAACCCCATGAAGGGGATCCTCTGGTCAATCTACAGGCAGAGATGTAAGGGTTGGTCACAAGGATGTTTTGGACCTAATTAAAATAAATATCGGAGCTCACAGGCACAGGGACCAAATGGCCCGAGTGATAGGGTGATCGAAAGAAGCCCCTGAAATGTGGGCTAATATATTACAAATATTCTTTATTAATATACTGAGAACAAAGGCCATTCCTAAACCGTGGAAAACCTCTCATATTATACCAATACTAGCCATATAAGCCGCATTGCCTGAGTCTGTAGCTGACATGCACCTGGGGGTCTGTTATAGCCTTCTGTATGTTATATTGCGTCCTAACTGCCTATTTTTGAAAAATTACAAAATCGGCAATCTCCCTGAATCTCCTATACCGATAGCACGGGGCCGGATCCCGCTCCACCCCTTGATTGCCGCACGCAATGCAGGTTATGCTCCGCCCCTCCTGAATATCTCCTGTCAGAAGGAGAGCCTTCCCGCCACTCATGTTTCCCCACTTCCACAACCAACAGCTGACAATGTTTTTCTCTCACTCTTATTTGGCTTTGGCAATGCGGGTCTAAAGTCGCTCCTCTTATAGCTTCTTATAGCAGTTCGGTATCCAAAATAGTGTCTTTTTTGCCACGCCACTCTCTTTATATTTATCCTGTGCCAGCAGGCGGTCACAGAGCAGTCCAGGGTCACAATATTCTAGTGAACTCACTGGGTCTGGCATTCGCGTCAATTCGCCTCGCTGCCTTCCAGGTCTTCTGCTTTCCTGTGCAGCCTGGCTAACTGTCCTTCTCGACTTTCCGTGGCCCTTGCCAGATGGAAAAGGAGCTCTCCTCGCTCCTATGGCTTTCTGGTGCTCGCCTGCCACCGGAACCCAACTTCTGCAGAGGGAAGCTCTTGAATTCGACGCTTCCTGCTGTGCGACCTCTGCAGCTGCGATCCTCAAGGGCAAAGCCATCAAGCCCAACACTTCCCACTGCACAACCTCTGCAATCACAGTCTTTAACAGCAGAGACCCTCTCAGAAGCGGCATCGGTTCGCCTCACAATGGTGGTGCCAGCGTCTCTGCTCTCCTCCAGCTTCTGCTTCTGCTGCAAAGTGGAGGTACCACAACTACTCCACCTCTTGCTACTGCCCTTACTCCTGCTACTACTCCTACTGGCCTGCACCTGAGGTGGCCTTTCATGCCTCCCAGTCTCCCTCATGTGTGGGTCATTAACACTAATAGGCTCCAACCTGCAGTCTCATGCCTCTGCAGCCCTCTCCTTCATCCCAGTACTTCGAGCATTGTGGGACTTGAATTCCCCAAAGGTCAAATCAGCTTTTCTCATAGAAATAACATTACCAGGTTCCTGTCTCGCTTTAATTATATTTCTTAAAGGAGTTTCATAAGGATTTAATTGTGGCTTTGGCTTTAGAGAGGAATACGAGTTCTCGAAAGCCAAACTGTTAATAATTAAAGACTCATCTGGGGGTCATAATAGCGTTCACCTCTATGAATGTCAGTGACTTTAAAAGGAGGTTACTCCCAATGCACCCTGGGATATGATTGTTTTCACCCCCATTGATATAGTTAAATGTGGTAAACAAAAGCTCTGTCTGACAGCAAGTCATTACAGATTCCAGTGTCACTGCTATGTCCTTCTTTGAGGAAGACAAATACTGTGTCTCATCCCACGGAACCCTCCTGTTCCCCTCGGGCTCTACTCCTCTTAGGTGATCCTCCTGGATAACACCACCCCCATGGCAGGTGCCTTCCCCTGGCCACCTGGGAGGAGACCTTAGGAAGGGTCTTTGTGAGGACTCCGCAGGATTCATCACACATCTGAAACTCCTTCATGTAGGGTGTTCCCCCATGCAGGGCTTGAACAATGGTTCTGAGTCTCGGGTGTGGGTGAAGGTATTGACTTTGTGAAGGAGCACAAGTTTGTACCATGCTGATTTGGGACATCTTGGTGATGTATGTCTTGCATGAGAGACCACAGTCGATGGTAAAGTTGAGAGATGTTGCTGTGGGCGAGAGTTGAGGCATGAATCCATTGAGCTTAAATTCCATTTGTATTTTGGGCTTGCGCATGCTTGGTGGGTTTTCCTAAGAGAATCAATTTGGTTATGATCTGGTTTACACTTCAGGTGTGTGTTGGACATCCAGGACTGGATTGGGGACAATGTTTGACTTGGTGGATGTCATTGATTCCTCTGGCCTTTTGGTAAAGCTGCATGTATTTGTGTATCTTGATGTCAGTGTTTGCAAGGAGTTTCCCCAGAGGTTTCTTCTAGATGTTGCTGATGACTGGGGACAGAATGGAGCATTGCAGAACCCTACACATTACTGGGTACTGCACTGGGTTCTGTTGTGGGCCATCTGGATGAGTTGGTGTCTGTTGGAGAAGTCGCAGACAAACCACTGTAGAACTGTTCTATCGAACGGCATGCATGTGGCAAGGATTTTGAGAAGGGCTTCATGGTAAATGGTACAGAAAGCAGCTGAGAGGTTGAGTAGGATGAGTATACAGGGTGAGTAGGATGAGTATACAGGGTGAGTAGGATGAGTATACAGGGATTTGCTTACTCCAGGATGTTGTCCGTGTCATCAATAACTTGGTGGGGGTTTCTGACGGGCATTGTCGTCACGATCCAGATTGGTAATCCTGTAGGAGATTGTGCTGTGTGGCACTTTCGTGCAGCTGGATGACAATGGTCTTCTCAATCACTCTGCTGAGGGCGGGTAGATGCGTGATGGGGAGATAGTTGGCCAGAAGTCCGGGTCAAGTGTTGGTTTCTTCAGCAGGGTGGAATCTGTCCCACTTCCAGTGCATCTGAGAATGACTGATGTGCCGATGAGGCGGATGACTGGTGTGAATGCTTCTGTGAAGAATTCACAATGGAGGACGGGTGGGTGTCATCTTTGTAGGTGGTAGGTTTTAGAGCTGGGAATGTTGGTCAGGTCTTCTGAACTAATTGTCCTGAATTTGGTTAATCTTTGTATGTTGCATGGTTTTATGGGCAGGACGTCTGCGGTACGTTTGGAGGTGTCAATGTCTTGCTTTGTCTAGCTTGACTGTGGAGAAGTGATTGATGACATTGCTTTTGTCCGTGGGTTGTGATATTGCAGATTCTGGCAGGGGGTTGATGCTGTCCTCCACAGCTTGGAAGATCACACTGTACTTGTTGGATGCTTGCAGGACGGTTGTATAGGTGTTTCTTTTGCGGAGGTTATGGGGTGGTGTGTGCTGAGCAGAGGGTTATTAGGGTGTGGAAGTCTTCGTATTGGTGGTTTGGGGGCCCCCACCAAAAGATACAAAACAGAAAAAACTGTGTTGGCACACAGCCGCCAACAATGTTACTCGGGCCATGAGGTGAATCAGAAGTCAGCAGCAAACAGACCGGTGCAATAACACAGGCATACAGTGCAGTTGGCATTGTTATGCTGGCACAATGCATGCTATTCCGCTTTGTAATTTCGCTTTGTAATTGCGCTTTGTAATTTGTAACTATGTAATTTCCATGTACTATATTATGCAACCATGTAAGATTAAAATATACTTGTCCTTGCGCGCTGATACCTCCGGGTCTGGTGCACGTTACAAATAAATAAACAAACAAACAAACAAAGACAGAACCAACTCATTCTGACACGCCTCTCTGAGACATTTCTAATGTCCTTTCCTTAACACGTGCTTGAAGAGGTGGGGCTTCAGTACTATTATATGGCTATTGAAGGCTGCTGCCAGCAGCCACATGGAAAAGCAAGTTCCATTGCTGGATAATGTTAGCAAGTGGGCGCTTGCACACGTTCAGCAGCCGCGAGAGGCAAATCCAGTTTTGGCAACTCACAGGCTTTCTGGGAGGCAAAATTGTAATTCCAAAGATTAGTGTAGTCATGGTAACATCTTAAATCAACATCCAGCTGCCCAGCTGGGGAGGGTTAACACAAAGCTTTCATTGATGGTGTTGGCATTGCCTGATCTGCCTTTCTCTAAAACACCTGGCTTCTCCTTATGTTTATTAAGTAGGTTGGAATTATTGTTTTATTTTTTTTAAATGATCTCTTTTGATATAATATTATGTTTTATACAGTGTATTAGGTCAGCCCCCTCAGAAATAATAGTTAATATTATTTCCACTGTTAATATTACTCATTTTATTGACAACGTAAGGATAACGGGCTGATTTGGCCCTGCTGTCACGATCCCTTCCACTCACACACCTATACATCATGTGGTCCCCAAGGCGCTCCCCCGCCCCCTGTCTCACTCTTCCCTTTCTCCCTCCCTCTCCGGGACTCACATGGATACTCACACGCCTTGCGTGCGTGCCCGCGCCTGGTCCGTAACAGGACTGCTGTCAGGCTACGGCCGTTTCTTCACTGGCAGTTATCTTGGCGCCTAGGATCGCGAAGGACTAGCATGGAGCTTCCACGTCGCGGGACTGTAAGGTCACGTGACGCTCTTGCCCGATCACGTGACTCAGCCGCGCATCATGTGATCAGAAGCGCGAGTACTTAAATGCGGAAACCCAGGTACTCGTTGCTTCACAGCTGTGCTCTGCATCCTGTTTGGCGTTACGTACCTTTGGATCACTGACTGCTCACGGAATCGACCTGGCCTGCTCTACTGGACTCTTCTTGGATCTACCCTTTGGATTTGTTTGCATAGTGATATTCGGCTCTCGACCACGGACTGTTATTGGATTGCCTCCCGGATCTCCTTCTTGCACCTTGGCTCTTTGGACTTCTTGTCTCTTAGCTCCACAGTTCCTGCTAACAGGCGAACAACTGAGGACTACTCCTCTTGGGGTACTTCAGTCCACGTGGGTCCCGGACCTCTCCACTAGGTTCACCACCTCTTCCTTGACCCTTATTCGTAAGACCTTTCCGTTTTTCCTAAACACTGTGGTTACTGTTTATTGCTTGGTACTTAATCCGCATTTTCTTGCAGCATCGTGGGGTCCCAGAGGTTCGCGGTCCCGGACTTGAACATCTTCGCCTGTGGCCTCAACGGCTGCACAGAGAGTGGCTTTAGGTTCTCTCTGTGCGGCATTTGGGGACGGAGGCCTCTTCTGCCTACACGACACTCAAGTCACAACAGACTGTGAAGCCTATTGTTGTGTAGGCAATGGAGGGGAACGCTGAAGACCCCATGACTGCTATAGTCCAAGCCATCACAGTGCTAAGAGCCGATATGGCAGCAGCCAACACGGCTATCCATCAACGTCTTGACAACATACAAAGTGTCAGACACCCTTTACCCCCAGATGCAGAATTCGGAGACATACCCCCTGTCTCCCAACCCGTTCCACCTCCGATTCTCCCACCTCAGAACCCTGTTCCCGTGGTACTACCTACTCCGTTCCCGTTGGCAGCCCCTGAGAGATACCATGGGGATCCCAAGAAATTCAGGACCTTCCTAAACCAATGCAAGTTGCATTTTCTGTGCCGACCTCAGGCTTTCCCAGATTCCACCACGAAAGCAGCGTTCACCCTTTCCCATCTGGCTGGGATGGCCGCTGCATGGGCCAACCCCTTGTTGGAGAATGATAACCCGGCCTTAAATGACTTCGATCTCCTTGTCACCGAGATGTCCAGGGTTTTTGACACTAGACACAAAGTCCAGTCTCGAGATCTGGAACTTCTGGATTTGAGTCAGGGTAGGGGTTCCCTCATTGAATACATAACCCGTTTTAACCAGCTCTCCGCTGAAACCTCCAGGCCCGAGGTCAAGAAGGCAGTAGTCTTCTATAGGGGTCTCAGTAATCCCATGAAGGACGCCTTATCGGTAGTGCCCTCGTTACCCACTGCATTCCAGGATCTGGTTGATTTGTCGCTCCAGGTGGACGCACGTAGGTCCGAAGAAGGGCGGAAGCAGGTTTCGCTCAGTCCTCCACACCTCACACGGCAGTTCCTTCCTCTGACTCCTCTCAAGAACCCATGCAGATCGGGGGCGTCAGGAGCCCGATATCTCCCCTAGAAAGGGAACGTAGGAGGGTGGATAATGCCTGCTACTATTGTGGCACATTAGGTCACTTTGTTAAGGAATGTCCACGCCGCCCCAAACTCAAGCCACAGGGTTTTCAGAAAGCTCGATCATAGTACCGGGTACGGGATCGAGCTATACCACGCACACCCCGAATCCAACACCCTCTTTCGGGCGTATCCGGCCCATCCATGTACAAGCCACTCTACAGCCCACAGCGTCTGTATCGCATCCTGTTACTTTGATAATCGATTCAGGGGCAACGGGTAACTTTATCGACATTTCCTTGGCCCGTTCATTGAATCTGCCCCTCTTGACCAAGACCAGGCCCGAACCAGTACATGCTATAGATGGCTCTTCTTTGATTTCGGGCCCGGTAAAACAACAGACAGCCCCTTTGCTATTGACCATACAATCCAGACACAGGGAGACCATAAGTTTTGATCTCATTACCATGCCACAGTTCGGGCTCATACTGGGAATCCCTTGGCTTCAGGGACATAACCCCTTAATTGATTGGAAATTGGGTTTGGTTCACTTTGAGTCGGACGTCTGTCAACATTTCTGTCTTCCCACAGACACACTCAGCGACAATCCTGCTCAGGCTATAGCTCAGCTAACGGTGCAGGATCCGCAAGAAACACCATCAGAACACGTAGTCGGGCTAGTGGCGACAGATGTTCCCCAGGTATACCGAGATTATGCGACTGTGTTTGATCGTGGTTCCTCTGAAACACTGCCTCCACATCGCCCATACGATTGCCCCATCGATCCACTCCCTGACACAGCGATTCCCACAGGGCGGATCTATTCCCTCTCACCATCTGAGGAAACGACTCTCAAGGAGTACATTCGGAAGGCCTTGAGCCTAGGGCACATACGACCATCCACCTCGCCTGCAGCAAGCCCTATCTTTTTTGTGCCTAAAAAGGCGCCCATGTGTAGATTATAGACGACTGAATGCTATCACGAGGAAAGATCGGTACCCTATTCCCCTCATCACGCCCTTGCTTGACCGACTCACACACGCTACCATTTTCACCAAACTGGACCTCCGCGGAGCCTACAACCTGGTTCCCGTCCGTTCCGGGGACGAATGGAAAACCGCTTTCTGTACCCGGTACGGCTTATATGAATATACAGTCATGCCTTTTGGGTTGTGTAATGCCCCGGCGACCTTCCAGAGGTTTATGAATGACATCCTGAGCGATATCTTAGATGTCTATGTCGTGGTTTACCTCGACGACATCCTGATCTTTTCTCAGTCTCTGGAAGAGCACGTACGCCACGTTCGTGAGGTGCTATCACGCTTACAAAAACACTCCCTATATGCCAAACCGGAAAAGTGCCTGTTCCACGTGGATAACGTTGACTTCCTCGGGTTTTGCATCACTCCCGGGGGGTTGTCCATGAACCACTCCAAGGTTAAAGCGATTTTGGATTGGCCTATTCCTACGAACCTGAAGGCTCTTCAGTCCTTTTTGGTATTCGCGAATTTCTACAGGAGGTTCATCTCTGGTTTCTCTTCTATCGTGTCTCCCCTCACCGCATTAACCAGTCCTAACGTCCCCTTTCTTTGGTCTGATACACAACAGAAGGCCTTTGATTCACTGAAGACTGCCTTCACCACAGCCCCTGTCCTCCAGCATCCAGACTGAGAACTCCCTTTTATCGTGGAAGCCGACGCCTCCTCCTTCGCTCTGGGTGCCGTCTTGTCCCAAGCATGTCAGTCCACGGGTCGTCTGCACCCGGTTGCATTCCATTCCCGCAAGTTCACCACCCCCGAGTCACACTACACCGTGACCGAGAAGGAGTTATTAGCAGTTATGGACGCATTCCGCGTGTGGCGACACCACCTCTTGGGCGCCAAGCATCGAGTCACGGTGTTCTCTGATCACCAGAACCTGCAGGATTTGGCGTCCCTGAAATGTCTTAACAGTCGACAGGTGAGGTGGCATCTTTTCTTCGCGGCATTCGACTTCCAGATCAGGCATCGGGCTGGTTCCGCACACGGCAAAGCCAATGCGTTGTCCCGCTCTCCCGGGGGGGTTTCTCTGCCGGTATTCCCTGACACATTGTTAGACAACACTAAGGTAATTTGTCTATGTACCCCCTCAGTGCCCTTAGTGGACGCGGTACGCAAGTGGGATCCGGTATTCCAGGATGGTCTCCCATTTGTGCTGAACCGCCTATTCTTACCCACTGCCGATACACGCAATATGGCCATGGAATGGTCGCACGATGCCCCTGTGAATGGTCATCCTGGCCAACGCCGTACGTTATCCCTCCTGAAACGTTGGTGTTGGTGGCCGGGCATGAAGAGGGACGTGGATTGCTACGTGAATACCTGCACCATTTGTACACAATGCAAAACCCGTAGGGGACGCCCATTAGGCCTGCTTCTCCCTTTACCCGTGCCTCCGAAACCATGGCATACATTAACCATGGATTTTGTTACAGAACTTCCTCGGGTACAGGGTTACGACACTATATGGGTGGTGGTGGACTCCTTCTCAAAGATGGCACGCTTCATCCCCTGTAAGGGTATTCCCTCCACTTCCGTCCTGGCCACCTTGTTCTTTGATTCTGTCTTCTGTCTCTTTGGGTTGCCCTCTGTCCTTATATCTGACCGGGGTTCTCAATTCACTTCTCGCTTCTGGCGCGCTCTGACCAGATTAATGGGTATTGATGTCCGGTTCTCTTCGGCCTACCACCCGGAGACGGATGGTCAGATCGAAAGGACGAACCAGACCATGGAGCAGTATCTCCGCTGTTTGATCCTGCAGCAGCAGTGCTCTTGGTTGCGTGCCCTCCGACACGCTGAATTCGCCTACAACAATGCGGTTCATGCATCCACTGGGTTCTCCCCCTTCTATGTCCTCTATGGCCAACATCCCCGCACGTTGCCGGTCCCTGACCTCGTGGCCTCCACCAATCCGGCCGCTAGTGCCTGTCTTAGGGATCTGTCCTCTATCCACGCCCAGACTGCATTACATCTCCGTGAAGCCCAGTCTTCCATGAAGGTCCAGGCAGATAAGAAGCGGCTGTTGGCCCCGGCTTTCTCGGTGGGTTCCCAGGTGTGGCTTTCTACCCGTCACTTGAGGCTAGTGGGTTGCAGGAAGCTTTTGCCCCGTTTTGTGGGTCCCTATGTGGTGTCCCGGGTAATCAATCCTGTCACGTACCATCTGGTTCTCCCGGGGTCTTGGAGGGTCCACCCTGTGTTTCACGTCTCCCTTCTCAAACCATGTCCGGCCCCTTCCCGCTTGCGCGCCTCTGCTGCCCCGGTGTCCTTGGCATCCCCGGACGAGTACGAGGTGTCCTCCATCCTGGGCTCTCGGATCTGCAGGGGGCGCTTGCAATATCTGGTTGATTGGGTCGGTTATGGCCCGGAGGAGCGCTCTTGGGTCCCTGCTATTGATGTCCATGCTCCCCGGTTGGTGGCTCGCTTCCACCGGGATCACCCTTCCTGCCCACGGGGTCGTGGGCCTTTGGGGGGGGGGGTTCTGTCACGATCCCTTCCACGCACACACCTATACATCATGTTGTCCCCAAGGCGCTCCCCCGCCCCCCGTCTCACTCTTCCCTTTCTCCCTCCCCTCTCCGGGACTCACGTGGATACTCACAAGGCTTGCGCGCGCGCCCGCGCCTGGCCATGACAGGACTGCTGTCAGGCTACGGCCGTTTCTTCACTGGCAGTTATCTTGGCGCCTAGGATCGCGAAGGACTAGCATGGAGCTTCCACGTCGCGGGACTGTAAGGTCACGTGACGCTCTTGCCCGATCACGTGACTCAGCCGCGCATCACATGATCAGAAGCGCGAGTACTTAAATGCGGAAACCCAGGTACTCGTTGCTTCACAGCTGTGCTCTGCATCCTGTTTGGCGTTACGTACCTTTGGATCACTGACTGCTCACGGAATCGACCTGGCCTGCTCTACTGGACTCTTCTTGGATCTACCCTTTGGATTTGTTTGCATAGTGATATTCGGCTCTCGACCACGGACTGTTATTGGATTGCCTCCCGGATCTCCTTCTTGCACCTTGGCTCTTTGGACTTCTTGTCTCATAGCTCCACAGTTCCTGCTAGCAGGCGAACAACTGAGGACTACTCCTCTTGGGGTACTTCAGTCCACGTGGGTCCCGGACCTCTCCACTATGTTCACCACCTCTTCCTTGACCCTTATTGGTAAGACCTTTCCGTTTTTCCTAAACACTGTGGTTACTGTTTATTGCTTGGTACTTAATCCGCATTTTCTTGCAGCAGCGTGGGGTCCCAGAGGTTCGCGGTCCCGGACTTGAACATCTTCGCCTGTGCCCTCAACGGCTGCACAGAGAGTGGCTTTAGGTTCTCTCTGTGCGGCATTTGGGAACGGAGGCCTCTTCTGCCTACACGACACTCAAGTCACAACACCTGCTCTAATTTGAACTTCTGCTGTACAGGCTGGCAACTAATGTCTAAGCAACCACTTCTTTCACAGAGATGTCTAGTTGCAAGCTTATTTTTAAACTTCAGATTATATAGACTGTTCACCAACATTCAATATAACTGTTTTATGCAGTGGGCGCTTAAGGCAAACAGACTCTCACTGACATCCTCTGTCGTCCCCTCTCCAGACCTATGGACCCTTCATATGGTCTATGTTCTCTCTCCTTTCTCCTCCTCTCCCATTAACGGTGGCACTAGGTGGGAGGTCCTCTTGGCCCCCTTCCACTCCTCCAAGACCATCATTAATCTCTATCTGAACGGCACTGTCTTGGTCCAGGGCCCTCATCCCAATCTCCTCCTTTTTGATAGGCGTTTCCTATGTCTTATCAAATGCCTTCCTTCTCCTGCTACTTCTCCTGCTACTCATTCCAGCACCTCTCTGGCACCTCCTCCACTGGCTTTTCTGCAACGTCTGCGACACTCTCTCTCTCTTTCCATTCTGCTCTCTGCCCCGACACACTCTGCCAGACATACCTTGGATGTTCTCATCACCTCAGACATCCCCTTCTCTAACCCTCTCACCACTCCTCTCTCTTAGACTGACCACTTTCTGCTCTCGTCTCATCTGAAACTCTCTATTCCTCAGGCAAAGCCCCACCCCCCAGCACTGCCACATACCTTCTCGGTCATTCTTGCCATTAAGCGTGCGTCAGTGGATGCTGTTGCCTCTACTTTCTCTGCTCCTCCTACTACTGCGGCTGACTCACACCCTGAAATAACCCTTTCTAATCTGCATCTTTCTATTTCTAACACCCTGGAGATCCTTACCCCTGTCAAGAGAATCCGTCTGATGCCTACCTCCAAGTGCAACTCTTGGTATGATTCCGACCTCGCCGTCCTGAAACGCAAGTACAGGGTGGCTGAGAGGAAGTGGAGGGCTTCGGGCGCATCCTCTGACAAACTGACCTGCCGCTGCACCAAAGGCAATGCAGACTCTCTGTCCTGTCCAAGAAGAGAGCACACATTCAAGGTTGTGTCTCTGTGGCCTCTAACAACACGTCCAAACTCTTTAAAATCTGCAAGGAACAGGCCAATCCTGTTGCAGTCTATATCTCCTGTTCCCTCCCAGGCCCTATGTACGGCTCTGGCCTCTCACTTCTCCGCTAAAACTCAGAACAGCCTGTCCTCTATTTCCTCTTCCTCTTCCGTTCTCGGCCCCCCTTTGACCATCCCTCCCTCTCCTCCTCCATTCTCCTCGTTCTCTCTGACAACACCAGATGAGGTTTCTAGACAAGTCCGATCTATGAAAGTATCATCCAGACAGGTGCTCCCCTGCTCTTTCAGGACCCTCAAGGACATATTGACACCCTCGCTCCAGCTTGGCCGATTTCTGTAATGACTCTTACGCCACTGG
Organism: Ambystoma mexicanum; assembly: GCF_040938575.1. NCBI lineage: Eukaryota > Metazoa > Chordata > Amphibia > Caudata > Ambystomatidae > Ambystoma > Ambystoma mexicanum. The sequence continues at coordinate 1,173,986,492 of NC_090936.1, forward strand.
AACTTTCCACTCTCCTCTTAAGCACTCCCTCCTCAAGAAGCCGCCTGCCGATCCTACCTATCCCCAAATTATCGCCCAATCTCCATCTCCCGTTTCCTGGGCAAACTCTTGGAAAGGGTGGCCATCTCCCAGCTTGCTCTCCACACTGAATCCGTTGGTTGTCTCCATGACCATAAGTCTGGCTTCAGAGCTGCCAGAGGCACAGAAACTGCTCTCCTGAACACCCATGAAGATCTGCTCTCTAACCTTGATTCCAGCATTCCTTATGTCCTCATCCTCCTTGATCTTTCCTCTGCTTTCGACATGGTCAACCACACCAACCTGATCAATCGACTCTGTGAGAAGCTGGGCATCACGGATGAGGCCCTCGAGTGGCTGACCTCCTTCCTCTTGGACCGCCCCTCCCAGGTCCAACTTGGCCCCCTTCTCTCTGCCACCTGTATCTCTACCTGTAGCGTTCCCTAGGGCTCTATCCTCTCACCCTGGTTTTTCAACCTCTACTTGGCCCCTTTGGCCCACCTGATCTCTACCTTCTCCTCTAACTTTCAGTGTTATGCGGATGACACTTAGCTTTCCTTCAGGCTCCCCTCAGGCTCCTTTCTTGCTCAGTCCTACTGTCTATCTGCGATACAGGATTGATGTGCCCCCAACGATCTCTGCCTTAATGCCAGTAAGACGGATATCCTTCTCATTGGGACCCCTGCTCCCACTTTCCCTCTCTCACTCTGGCCGCCCGCCTTGGGCCCTCTTCCTTCGCCTTCCTGCCAGGCAAAAAACCTTGGTGTCATCTTCGACTCCACTCTTTCATTCTCTCCTCACATCTCGGACGTCGCCAAAAATTCCCACTACCAGCTGCACCTCCTCAAAGGGACTCTGTCCTTTCTCACTTTCCCCCAGAAGCTGATTATCTCCAGAGCCCTCGTTCTCTCTGGGCTGGACTACTGCAACAGCCTCTTTCTTAATCTGGCTTCCTCTACTCTCTGCCCTCTGCAACTAATCCAGAACAGGACTGCGAGACTAATCCTTGGCCTCAAGCCCAGGGACCGTATCTCTCCAGCCCTGAACTCTCTCCACTGGCTCCCGGTGGCTGCAAGGATCAAGTTCAAGACCCTTTGCAATGTCCACAAGGATTTTTGGGGCCGGGCCTGCTCTACATCCAATGCTCTCTTCCAAAATACCTTACTTCTCAAGCCATTCGCTCAGCTACCTCCAACTCGCTAATGGTTAGACGCTTCTCAGGCTGAGAGTAGGGGATAGATCTTTCTCCTCTGCAGATGCCTCCCTCTGGAATGGCTTCCCTGCCCCTCTCAAACTTGAGCCGGACCACCTGAAGTTCCGGAAGCAGCTCAAAACTTCCCTCTTCGCCTCTGCTTTCTCTCTCTCCCTCCTGACCTACCTGCCTGCTGTACCGACTGGTTACTTGGCTGCCCTCAGTCTCACTGGGTATCAGGCTCTTTCTTGATCAGTCACCCTGGCACTGCCTCTGGGCCTATCACGCTCTTAAGGGCTGTAACTGTAACCCTACAGACCCTTGTTCTCCTTCCACTACCCAGAGCCGCACTGCCCTGGCTGCACTTAATCAGAACAACAGAAGGTAAAGTTATTGTAAGTTATTCCTGTAGCTAGATCCCTAGCCAACAAATAAATCTCCCTATCTGTGAATAATCTCAGGCCATTAAGTAGGGTCCCTGGTTAGTGCTGTTGGGCCGACTACAAAAGGTGTCGAGATCTTCTCCCTGTACTCTCTAAAAACACTTTCCTGGTGTCTAGTATGTGCACACAGGTTGGAGGTCGATTCTTGAATTTTAATATGTCGCCCCCAATTTGTGTGTCTTATCGTTAAAAAACAACGAGTGCTAATCCCAGAATATCTGGTTGAATGGCCAGATAACAATGGGGAAAGAATTTTCGTTAAAAGCTGTGTGGAAAGTGAAGATATTAATTCTTCATAACTCCCAAAGGTTCAGATTTGAACCGCAAATTGTGTGGATAACAAATTAAGTTTCCTTGAAACAATCCCTTTGTTTTCCTTTAGAAAGGGAGTGTGGGTCTGGGTTATCCTCCAGGCCTATTGTATGGTCAACCGGTTTCAGCGGGATTCTTGAGTTGCCGCTTTCTTCAGGACGAATACTTCCAGTTGAGGTATCCTAAACAGTGTCTTCAACACTGTTAGATGGTAGAGGGTGTCCAAGGTTTGATAGGGTAATTACTTCCTAGTCCTGTATGGACAACAAAACAAGAAAAATTGGGGACTATAATCAGTCTCATGTACCAACAGTTTCTACTTTAAAAAGAGAGAATTCTAAGGTACTTCTATCAGTACCACCTCTATATGGGGAATCATACCTCTGTGTTGTAATTCAAGGGTAGCGGCTTGATTTTTCGGTGGTGTCCAATTTATAGCCAAGATGCTAGCAAGGTAGGTCTTATTTCGTCCTTTCTTCTGGATATTATCCCTGTGATTTGAAAGAAAAGGTGTTTGTAAGAGCCTGCTGTCATCTATATTGCATCTATACAAATATTTTTCATGGGTCCATCGCCCTTTAAGAGTGAGGTAGGCTTTTGTTTAAGTAGTTGTTATCCTTAATTATTTTAATTATTTTCAAATTGGGTTTTAGCAATGACCTCTGCTCTTATGTCAGAGATTAGAGGTCCTGCAAAGATGCCCACGTGATCACGTGAGCGGATATCTCGGCCGCGTGACCATGCACATGACCATAAAAGAATAACAGACACAGGGCAACGCAGTAGTGGATACGATTCGATCCGGGAAGGAACAAACCGACGAACGGAGGTAAGATGCGCCAACATCAATGCAGAAAAGCCAGATTTGGGAAATGGCATCTTTGCAGGACCTCTAACCTCTGACATAAGAGCAGAGGTCATTGCTAAAACCCAATTTGAAAATAATTAAAATAATTAAGGATAACAACTACTTAAACAAAAGCCTACCTCACTCTTAAAGGGCGATGGACCCATGAAAAATATTTGTATAGATGCAATATAGATGACAGCAGGCTCTTACAAACACCTTTTCTTTCAAATCACAGGGATAATATCCAGAAGAAAGGACGAAATAAGACCTACCTTGCTAGCATCTTGGCTATAAATTGGACACCACCGAAAAATCAAGCCGCTACCCTTGAATTACAACACAGAGGTATGATTCCCCATATAGAGGTGGTACTGATAGAAGTACCTTAGAATTCTCTCTTTTTAAAGTAGAAACTGTTGGTACATGAGACTGATTATAGTCCCCAATTTTTCTTGTTTTGTTGTCCATACAGGACTAGGAAGTAATTACCCTATCAAACCTTGGACACCCTCTACCATCTAACAGTGTTGAAGACACTGTTTAGGATACCTCAACTGGAAGTATTCGTCCTGAAGAAAGCGGCAACTCAAGAATCCCGCTGAAACCGGTTGACCATACAATAGGCCTGGAGGATAACCCAGACCCACACTCCCTTTCTAAAGGAAAACAAAGGGATTGTTTCAAGGAAACTTAATTTGTTATCCACACAATTTGCGGTTCAAATCTGAACCTTTGGGAGTTATGAAGAATTAATATCTTCACTTTCCACACAGCTTTTAACGAAAATTCTTTCCCCATTGTTATCTGGCCATTCAACCAGATATTCTGGGATTAGCACTCGTTGTTTTTTAACGATAAGACACACAAATTGGGGGCGACATATTAAAATTCAAGAATCGACCTCCAACCTGTGTGCACATACTAGACACCAGGAAAGTGTTTTTAGAGAGTACAGGGAGAAGATCTCGACACCTTTTGTAGTCGGCCCAACAGCACTAACCAGGGACCCTACTTAATGGCCTGAGATTATTCACAGATAGGGAGATTTATTTGTTGGCTAGGGATCTAGCTACAGGAATAACTTACAATAACTTTACCTTCTGTTGTTTTGAGTGTTATAAACGATTGGCATAAACAGGAGGGAACCGCCCTATAACTCCTCTTTGTGGTTACTTGCACTTAATCAGAGCCATGCTGCTCTGTTTTCGTTTCCCCTCTCCCTTGAACTTCCCCCCTCCCTTTCCCCTTGCACTTCTCGGTTTTGCAGCACGATCTGAATGACACAAGGCCTAGTAAGATAAATTGTCTTGTCCCCCTTCTGTCTTCCCTCCCTTGTCAATTCGTCCGCGAAGAATTGTACCACGGCCAAATCGTATACATCCCTTTTGAAGTGCCCCGAATGCGAGTGGGGCTCGCAGAGACCAGCCCGCTCACCTGTGAAGCAGACTAGAAGCCAGAACCACCTGGAGTGTGAGTATGAGCAGGGTTTGCAGAGACCAGCCCGCTCGCCTGTGAAGCAGTACAGAAGCCGCCTGAGGAGGAACGCAGCGGACCAGTGAGTGGAAAGAGTTGTCGCTCCTATGGGCTACGCATGAATACCAAAGTACCTTATGACATATATTGAATTCCGCATTGAAGGAAAACCTGAAGTTAAGTTAAAGGATGCATATTGAATCACAAACTGATCGAAAACTCAAAGAAGAGTTCAAACATGCACATTGAACATCGAACTGAATGAAACCTTGAAACAAAGACTAACTGCACACATTGAATATTAAATTGAATTAAACTTTATGGGCAAAGCTAATAGCTGATGAAAGCTAAAAGGGAAAGTACCCTTTTTCAAGCAACCTACGGAAAGGAGCGTATGTTTGAGAGAGTGTGACAGAAAGGTGGGGAATACATAAGACCACCTCAAAGGGAACTCTTATGAGTGGATACGGTGCTGCAAGACGAACGACTGGAAACAGGTGTGTGACACAAAATGGCAAAACCAAGATGCTAACCAGGAGAAGCCAGGAGAGTGTGAACCTTTATATGAAGGCACGAGGCCAACAAGGAGAAGCAAAGGGAAGGTCAATGTGGACACAGGGGCAAATACAGAAGAACCTGTAGGAGCCTAGGGCTCCTGGTTGCGTGACCTGTGATGGGTGGACCGCGTGGTCTGACACTTGCGCTTAGACAAGAGAGCCCTGAATTGTGAAAGCCAAAGACATAGTGAAAAATACCAAAATAAAGCACTGTAAGGAAGCTGGTGATGTAAACCAGAAGGAAGGTCAAGTTGACCTGGAGTTGTTTTGTACTTTGAAAGACAGTTGCTGCATTGAAGTCTCAGGTAAAGGAACCCTGGGACCTGAGGAACTACAAATGCTGTCTTGAGGACGGAGCCTCAAGACCCCTTTCTTTTGAACTGTGGTGCTTGGAACTTGGAGAAGGGAACCCCGAGGATTGTGCAGAACTGTATTGCCTCGAACTGGAGAAAGGTAATCTTGAGACTTTTTTGTGGAACTTTCTTGAACTTGGGGAAGGGGAGCTGAAAAGAAAACTGAGAGCTGGAAGAAGCACACTCTTTGTGTTGAGCACCATTTCTTCGATTATTGACATCAGTTTCATTCAAGTAGGGAAATCCTGCCTAAGCATAGGACAATTTAGGCCTTCTACCATCCTGACCTTTGCTTTAGTAAACCATTTTGTTTTTAACTTTGAATCTGCTGTCTGTGTCTTGATTCATGATACCTTCACAATAGGTCAAAAAGTACAATTCCATCAAATTATCTTGTCTGTTACCCGAGGATTCGGATAATACTGTCTTAATTTCCCCAGATCTTAGTAATAACCAAAAGCAAGATCTGTATGATCTCATAAAACAGTTCAATGATGTGTTTAGAGAAGAGCCCGGAAGAGTGAAAGATATTTATCATCACATCCGCACTCCAGAAAGCAAAGTGGTACATTTAAAACCTTACTGATTACCCAAGTCCAGGAAGTTAAGCAAATGCTTGAGACCAACATCATTGAACCTTCCAATAGCCCCTGGTCCTCCCCTCTCGTGTTATTGGCAAAACCTGATGGAAGCTGGAGGTTTTGTAAAGACTTTACAAAGGTGAATGCCATCGATGCCTTTGATGCTTACCCAATGCCACGTATGGAGGATCTTATCGACCGACTGGTTGAGTAATGCTGTCTACCTCTCAACAATAGATCTTACGAAAGGTTATTGGCAGGTTCCACTGTATGAACCTGACAAAGAGTACCTTTGCTACTCCCTTAGGACTGTTTGAGTTTAAAGTTGTGCCCTTTGGCCTACATGGAGCTCTCGCAACATTTCAGAGATTGATGGATACAATTTTACAACCATACTCAAACATTTGCGGCGCCTATATAGACGACATTGGGATACACAGTAAAACATGGGAAGATCATCTGTACCACCTTTACACAGTCATGAGAGTATTACGAAAAATAGGGCTAACCCCAGAAAATGCAAACTCGCTCAATATGCGGTTAAATATCTAGGGTTTTATGTGGGAAATGGTACTGTCCAACCCAGCAGGAGAAGGTTATAGTTGTTCTCAATACCCCCACACCAAAATCCAAGAAAGACCTGAGAGCCTTTTTGAGGTTAATCGGCTACTGCCACCGGTTCATTCAAAACCTTTCCAGCAAAACCTCACAATTAATTGACAAACTGAAAAATGCTGAGCCCCAAAAGATCAGATGGGATGAGGAAGATGAGATATGCTACACCACCTTAAAACAAACCCTATGCCAGAGCCCCATTTTGAAAGTAGCAAACTTCTCCAATGAGTACATCCTCCAAACTGATGCTTCCTTAATTGGACTAGGAGCCTTTTTATATCTCAAAACCAACACAGACTGCAAAACCTGATATTATACCTCAGTCGGAAGGTGTTTCCCAGGGAGAAAAACTACTCGATCATCGAGCTAGAGGTACTGGCAATTAAATGGGCTGTCATACATCTCAAATACTATCTCGTGGGTCGTACGTTTCTAATCACGGACCACTCCCCTTTAGTGTGGATTAGTCAGAGAAAAGAATCCAACCCAAGGGTTATGCAGTGGTTCTTGGACCTTCAACCCTATTGCTTCACAGTGGAACACCGGAAGGGTGAAGAGCAAGGTACCGTGCACTTTCTCGGTTTCCATGTGAAGCTTCCCAGTCCAACCTGCATAGGGGAAGGGTATGTTAAAAACCTTAAGGCATCTTCACACCTACTACCCTTGGATCCTCTTCTCAGGTGGCCAGGGAAAGGGGGGAGAGGATGTCTTTAAGCAAGGCATGGTATCCCCTTTCCATCGTGATAGAAAACCCTCCCCTCACCCTACCTTCATAGGTTTTTGCCAGTCCTCTCCTCTCATTTCCCCTCAGTCACACCAGTCTAGTACTGGGACGAGGAAGAGGTGACTAGGAGTTGTGCAGACTAACATTCAGTTGCACCACTCTGGTACTTAGACGTGGAGGAGGCATGAACACTAATGCAAGGGTCAGGCATGTCCCAAGACCATAGTAATTGGAGTCAGGCAATTGAGCTGAAGGGCTCGCACCCCCAACCTGTTAACAGGTCACTGTTGCATAAAAGGTGGAGCCAAATGTGGGGAAGGGAAGGCCAGCAGTAGAGAAGCCGGGCCGGGAGGTACAGGCCTGAGAGGGGCGCTCCTGGGGCTACTAAAGGGCAAATGTTACTGCCAGATGAACGGAAATATAAGTGCAATTGAAAGTGAACCCAAAGTGTGGGTGTTTACTGAACAAGACGAGCTAGTTGAACTATAAGTGACAGAACGTGAATCAAGCATTGTTGAATACCAAACTAAAGCAAAACTTTGATAAGCCTACGAATGGAATGCAAGCATGTGGAAACACACGTAATGAACACCGAAGACAAACAATGAATCTTACTGAATAAAGTGAAAAGCAAGTAATGAACATTGCTGAAGACTGTAAAAGTAAGGTGGTGAAAGAGAGTGAGCACCACAGAGTGAATTGTGTGGAAGAACACACCGTGGCAAAGCCAAGAGACTGGCAAGGAGAAAAACGCATTGTGGCAAAGCCAAAAGACTAGCAAGGAGAAACCAAAGCGAATGTGAACCAGAGCGCAGGTGCAGTGACAGAGGAACCTGTGTGGGCAGGAAAGCCAAGGGTTATCGGTTGCATGACCGTTAATGGGTGGATCGAGCAGTCCAACAACTTCACCTAGACCGAGGATACACTGTCTGAAAAAGCCAAGGAAAAGAAAACAGATCTTTACTTGTGAATTAGATTGTTGAAGTGAATTCAGAAGATAGCAAACTGTGTAAACTATTGAAGAGTCTGAAGGATTGTAAAGTCGACCTGGAACTGGTTTTGAGTATTAAGAGACAGGAACTGAGTGTAAGTTGGCAAGCTGACGTCTTGGGGAAGGGAAACCTAAGACCATGTGAACTGTGTTGTGGCCTTGGGGAAGGGGACCCGATGCCCTTTTGTAACTGTGTTGTTGTCTTGGGAAAGGGAACCCCGAGGCTTTTTGGAACTGCTTTGAACTTGGGGAAGGAGAGCTGCAAAGTATGCCAAGAGCTGGAAGAAGCTCAGAACTTTATTTGGAACACCACTTCTTTTGTTGTTGACATCCTTACACATTGTTTAGCTTTTGTGAGGATAAGTATAGGTGTTGGACATAGACAGACTTTTAATTTAAACTTACTGACTTGGACTATCTGTGCTTTCTTTAGGTAGGGAAATCCCACCTTAGGATAGGGCACGATAGGCCATACACCATCCTGACATTTAAGTTAATAAAAGTGTTCTGTTTGAACTTTGAATTTGTTGTCTGTGTCTTGCTTCATGGTGCCTTCGCAGAGGCCTACCCGGGTGGAAGCCAGAGCCTGTCCTCCTCTAGAGGGAAAAGGAGGCAGTCTGGGGGCAGGGGGCAGTTCCTGGCCCCTCCCCATGAGCCTGTATGTTTCTGAACAGTACCACTGTGAATCGACCCATAACTCTTCAGCAAAATGCTTGCCAGTGTCTTGCTTTTCATTTCAGGCAGCAACATACAACAAATGTCTGGGTGGACCACCTGTAAGCAAATAGCCCACCAGAGCCAGCAGGCAGACTACTCCGACCAGTGAGATGAGAGAGAGCAGCTGAGCGGAGCAACAGAGAACCCGCCCAGCTGCAGAGTACACTGACCACTGCCAGAGGACACCAGCACATGTCATGCTCCAGCAGCGGCAAAACAAAGCTCCACATGGACTACTACAAACTTTCCACAGAGTGGCTTCCTGAAAACACAGGGACATTCCAGTACTCACCATGAACGTAGCCACCCGACACAAACTGTAACACTTTCCACTATGGGACGCCATCATCTAGGCACAGCGGATCTACATGGCAAAAGGGGGCGGACTTAGCACCCTTTTTATGTATTCTGGCAGTTGTGACACATCCCGGGGGTGGGTTGTAACACGGGGCTAGATTGGCGAGGGGTATAAGAGCAATGGGAGAAGTAGGGGCAGTGCTCAAGTCGAGGGTACAGGCAGGTGGACGGAGTTCCTCCACTTTTTTCTGAAGTCCCCCCACTTTTTTCAAAGGGCACCTTGATATGCTCATTTCTGGTGACACCACATTCAATTGGTATGTTAACGAGTCCCCCCCCACTTTTATTTTTAGGGCTTTCACCCCCGACTAGGGGGAGGGAGAACAGGAAACAGTCCGGTGTGGGTGGCTCGGGTGAGGTTAGAGGGGGAGGAGGAGGTGGCAGGCCATGTGACCAGAAGGAGGCATTTTGGAGAAAAGGTGAGGTATTGGTTGGTGCAAACAAGTGGTACGGTGTTGTGGGTGTGCGCATAAGGTAAGTGAGTGTGTTAGAGAAAAGTGCAGAGAGTGAGTGGAAGGAGATTGACAGAGTTAAAGGGGGTAACTGAGTAGAAGGTAGGGTGGAGCAGTATTGGAGTGGAGAGAGGCAAGTGGTTAGAGTGTGGAGAAGGGAGAATAGTAGTAGTGTAGAGGGAGGAGCAGTAGCGTGGAGGGGAATAGCAGTGGAGAATAGGTGGGCATAGTAGTGGTGTGGAGGGAGGAGTAGGTATATTTTGGAGCGGGGCGAGTGGTAGGAAGTAAGGCCGGAGGTAAATCATAGAAAAGGGAACTTCAGAGGACAGAGGAGGAACAACCAGCGAAAGAGAGGAGGGTGGGGTAGGAGGTGGAAGGGAGAATGACACAGAGGTAGAGGGAGAGGAATATCACAGCACAGAAGGACCAAGAGAGAGTGGAGATCTTTGTGTCTGAAAGATACAATCGTACTACCCCTTTAGAACACTCAATGGTAGTGTAGGTCCAACCAAGGAAATCCCAGAGGGAAGGTGATTGCCTTTACGTCCTCACTGAGAGCGAGGTAGAATTTAGATGTAGGGGTTAACAAGCACTAGATACTAAGCTGGGGAGTAGAGATGCCTGGGTTAGGGAGAGCATTGCGTCTTCTGGATGAGAGAGTGAGGGACGGCCATTAGAGCCATTCCAAGGATGTTTAATACAAACCGTTGAGCTATCACAGGGAGTGGGTGTGTCCGTAAGGCCATCTGAGAGAGTTGCGAGTTGTGTGGGTATTATTCCACTGTCTTGTACTTTCCCCGAGCGGAGGCAGGTTCAAGCTGACGGGCACCTCGGTCATGTCTCAAAGCTGTATGCGGCAGAAAGGGGGGGGCAGTCGTGCAGGGGGCCTTGAGGTATTACCTCTACATAAGAGCCAATAATGTCAGTCAAATCTGTGCAGGCTTTGGAGAGGTCATGTGTAGCAATTGTCTTAGTCCTTGTGATAGCAAACAATGCCAAGGTGTGCTGTGGTTTTTGTCTAGTGTAGCCTGAGATGGAACTTGTGGTTTATTTCATACACTTTATCTCTCTTTTCTTCCTTAAACTGTATTTTAATCTTGTGTTGGCGCATGTATGAGCTTCTGAAGGGATAGCTTTAAACGACCAAAGTAGCTTTAACATACCTCATGGCGTCGCTGGCCTACCTTGCAAATCTTATGTCAATATGTTTAACAAAAGAATATTTCCAGTTGTTGCAACACATTTTCTTGGTAGCCTTGTTTAGGTCTGTGGTGTTCGGGCGTGGACACTGTTGGCAGAGGACTTGAAATGTCGCATTAACCATTTTATGCCTTTTCCATCCCATTTTGCCTTCTGGCGGTGGAAGAAAACATTGGCTGTGACATACATGCCAACATTCCCCCTTCAACTCTGAGGATACTACTCCAGTCTTGGTTTTAACTTTGCATTCTGGGACTTGTAGTCCTGGGTTTATAATGGGAAACGCAGGTCTTCCAAGTCCCAGAATGCAAAGCAAAATCCAGGACCGGACTACTATCTCCCGAATGGAATGGGGCATGTTGACATGTATGCAGTGGCACATAGTCTGACGTAGTGTTCTCGAAGCCGAGACTGACCGCCCCTCGCTTACCCATCAGTGCATGAACTTTCATTAATAACGTTCTCCCCTCCCCCATAATCAAAACCATCTCTGGAAATTCCGCGCATGTTCACAAACTATATTGTTTCCCTGTTTCTAAAATGGCGGGATCCAGTATTACCTGCATCACCACAGGAACACTCAGCTTTCCAATGCGAGGCCAGGTCCACTCCCTCACTATTTCGCCATCTTTGTCGGTCACCATGCCGCCATCTTGGTTGAACATGAGCGCTATGGTACTACTGGGAAGAGAAAAGGACAATACTGTGCTGAAAGTTGCATAAAGCAGGCGCGGTGTCAAATCATGGTACCTTAATGGTATGTTTATTTTGTTACTTTTTTTATTCTCTCATAAATAAAGGAAACGTTCAATCAAGGTTCAATAAAAATATAACTTAAAAGGACAGACAAACTAATATAAACAGTACAAACGCACCCTTGTAGTGAGAGAGAACTCAGAGTTTGGAAGAAAAGGGAACCCTGGATATTGTAAAAATGGGTCTGCAGAATATGGCCCTCATCACAGTTTTGCCAGTATCCCACCAGTAACTTCTGGCAGGATACCGGCAAAACTGCCTTACTGCTTCTGCCGCCCGACATCCCGGAATTATCGGGATATTACAAGCGGCAGAGACGCAGGTAAATTCCCATTCCATGTAGTCTCCTACAGGGACGTCATTCAGGGGTGGCCAGCGCTATGTGCCTCTTTATTTATTTAAGTGGCTGGCTTTCTTGCTGCATCTTCAAAAGACATGGGGTTCCAACAGTGTAACACTTCGAGTAGTGACCCTAAATAAGACAGAATAGGAATAACAAATAATGTGTCTTTCTGGAATTCTATACAATAATTGCTAGACTCATTAAAGGTTTATTTCAGGCACACTTCAGGGGGTTAGTCACTGATTTAGTCTGTTCTTAAACGCCTCAACTCAGCCTTTCATCCTTCTGAGGTCGCTAAATGAGTACCCACATTGGTTGGGTGATATTGTATGTATAGGTGTTCTATATAAAGTGCTTAAGCGTAAGTGCTTTATAAACACATCATTATCATTTGGCCTTGGACGTTTGCTTGCATTCACAGTAATTTGGTAATATGGGCCTATACACACAGATATTAACAATACATATGGCGATCCATTCTTGTATGAAATGTATATCACATTATAGTGATATTGTGACCATATTTTCCCTAGTGTATTTAGGAACAACGCTATGTGATGCCACGTCATGTTTTGTCAAGGGGTGAAAGGTTGTGTTCCATCGCTTCTCGTGATGTCACTTCAGGATGGGTCAAATTACATCACTTCCTGTGATGTCATCAGAGGTCAAGGGTCACGTGATGACACTTCCGCTACCCCTGGCATTTTGGTGAAATGACGTCCCTGGTCTCATAGGACTTCATGGGATGGGATTGCCGGAATTACTGGCACCGGCACTTGATTTCACCATTTATTTGCGGGTAGGGTCCTGGCCTGCCGGTGGATCACTTTCCCCTCCCCCACCGGCAAACCTGTGTATCCCCCAGCCCGGAAAAAATTATATCGCCATTAAAACACAGCACAGTAAATTAACACAGGTGCCTGAAATTAAGCCACAAGTGATCCCAATACACTCCAGAGGGCTACATAAGGCACACCCCTACCCCAAACACTGTTTCCACACCATGCTGCCACTAGCCACCGTGAGCTGAGACAGGCGGCTGCTCATGCTGCGTCTGGAAGTAGAGAGGCAAGACAAACAGGCCAGGCCACAAGGAGTACAGGGAGGAGGAGGAGGAGGAGGAGGAGGAGGAGGAAGAGAAGGATAATCCAAGCAAGGTGTGCGCCTATTCCCAGGGTTAGGCCCACACCCTAGACCCTGACAGCCATTGGTCACCCTGTACTGCCTCAACAGGGAGACCATAACAGAGCTGCTCACCACAATATAGGACGACATAGGGCGAAGGATCAACATCTGGACAGCTGTGCCCCCACTGCTGAAGCTAGTGTTTGTCCAACAATTCCTTGGAACTGGCACCTTCCAGCACTATGTGGCCATGATGCACGGCATGGCACAGCCCACATTCTGGGCAGTGTTGGGCCAGGTGCTTGAAGCCCAGCTGCGGCAAGTGCAACACCACATCTCACTGCCTACCACCCCAGCCCATGTAAATGCCATGAAGCAACAGTTCTATGCCTTTGCACCAAATGCCAAATGTGATCACTGCCCTGGACTGTACCCATGTTGCATTGGTGGCCCCCCAGGCCCACGAAGCAGGGTACCGTAACCGCAAGCACTAACACTCCCTGAATGTGCAGGTGGCCTGCGGCCCAAATCTGTACATCACCCACCGCTGTGCCTGCTACCCTGGTTCCACCCATGATGTTATGGTCCTACGGAACAGCACACTGCCAGGAGGATTGGAGAGGCACAGTGGACTATGAACCTAGATAGTGGGTGAGGAGAAAAGCCAGCACACATGCGCTGCAAAGTAAATGTCTAAATGGGGTAGGGGTGATGGGAATGAATACACAAAGCATGGCATGACAAGCACATGCAAAATCCGTACTTGACCACCTTCCGCACCACCATCACAGTACAGGGCAGGGAGCATGCACATGTCGGATTTACCTGGATGGAGAAGCAACTATAAAAACCAACACGACTGCAGGTACCACAATGCAACATGCACTAACCAAAGCAATGCTGCAAAATGGCCACATCTCCTCACACAAGAACCCTGCCAGTACCACAGCCATGCACCCATGTGTGGCTAGCCCACAATGCCCACCCGTTGGCTCCAGATGCTCAGGGAGGGCCCATGGGGAACCCAGCATGCCACATGCATGGTGGAAATACACTGCCACATGACACTCACCATGTCAGATGCACATGTCACAGACAGACACCTTACGTAACATATGCTGCAAGGGAACAGGGTTTGTGTGAAGCAGAAACAAAGCATGACCTGAGTGAGAATGAGGGCCGATTTGCATGTACACCATATCCATTGCCCTGATATTGTGTAAGGTCACACCCACACCTTATACTGTGACTCATGCTTGTGCCTCCCCCTTGCAGGTGACTCTGGATACCCACAGCTGCTCTGGCTAATGAACCCTGTGCGTGATCCACAAACACCACAGGATAATGCCTACAACCACGCTCACAGCAGGACCAGTGTGTGCATTGAGCAAACCTTGGGCCTTCTGAAGGCACGTTTCCGCTGCCTCAACCATACCGGTGGAGCCCTGATATACTCTCCAGAGAAAGTTGGTAGAATTGTGCTTGGCCTGAAGAGGAATGTTCCACTACCCCCTGATGTGGACATGCCACTTCGAGAGGATGAGGAAGCAGTGCCTGTGGCAGAGGTAAATGCACACATTGCCAGAGATGACGTGAGGGGTGGGAGATTGGCACGCCAGGGACATATAGACAATTTCTTCTGACACTTTCACATGGCACAAGCCATGCACGCCTGTGTGACACTCACCTCTATCAATAAACACAATAATGACACAATCAGGAATGTCCTCACATTAATGAAGTTAAACAGTTTTATTGAAATGAAGGGCCCCGACTATCCCCACTACCCCCTCCCACCACCAACTTCCCAGCACACACATCCCCTCCCACCACCAACTTCCCAGCACACACATCCCCTCCCACCACCAACTCCCCAGCACACTATCCCCCTCCCACCACCAACTTCCCAGCACACAAATCCCCTCCCACCACCAACTCCTCAGCACACAATCCCCCTCTCACCACCCTTCAACAACTCCCCTCCACACAATCCCTCTCCCACCTCCCACCACCAGCTCCCCAGCACACTATCCCCCTCCCACCAACTCCCCAGCACACAATCCCCCTCTCACCTTCCACCACCAACCCCCCAGCACACTATCCCCCCACTCCTTACTCCCACCACCAGCTCCCCAGCACACTATCCCCCTCCCTCCTCCCACCATCAACTCGCCAGCACACAATCCCCCTCTCACCTTCCACCACCAACCCCTCAGCAGACTATCCTCCTCCCACCACCAACTCCCCAGCACACTATCCTCCTCCCACCACCAACTTCCCAGCACACAAATCCCCTCCCACCACCAACTCCCCAGCACACTATCCCCCTCCCACCTCCCACCACCAGCTCCCCAGCACACTATCCCCCTCCCTCCTCCCACCACCAACTCCTCAGCACACAATCCCCCTCTCACCTCCCTTCACCAACTCCCCTGCACACTCTCCCCCTCCCACCTCCCACCACCAGCTCCCCAGCACACTATCCCCCTCCCTCCCCCCACCACCAACTCCCCAGCACACAATCCCCCTCTCACCTTCCACCACCAACCCCCAGCACACTACCCCCCCACCCCTTACTCCCACCACCAGCTCCCCAGCACACTATCCCCCTCCCTCCCCCCACCACCAACTCCCCAGCACACAATCCCCCTCTCACCTTCCACCACCAACCCCCAGCACACTATCCCCCCACTCCTTACTCCCACCACCAGCTCCCCAGCACACTATCCCCCTCCCTCCTCCCACCACCAACTCCCCAGCATGGTCGCTTAGGGCAATTAGTGTCTCGATGTTCATTACAACCGGGGCCTCCCCCCTCTCCTTCGCTCCCCCATCCCCTGGTGATCTTGGCTGCAGATGGTACTGGGATTGACGCCTCTATGTGCTCTGCTGAGGCTCCCCTGTGGGAGTTGTAGAAGTGGAAGGGATGAAGCCTGGCCCCCGGATCTGTTGGCGTGTCACCTCCATGCTCTGGGAGATGGCCTCTGCCAGTGCTGAGATACCTTCGGCCATCACCCTGACCCAGTGGGCGTATAGTGTCAGGGCGGCCATACTGGCAGTTGTCTCTGCCTGGTTCTTCGCAATGGCCCACAGAATACTGCTGTCACATATGGCCTGCAGGTATTCTGAGTGCGTGTGCCCTATTGACTCCATCTCCCTCTCTCTCCGCTGCATCTACTCCATCCTCTACAGCACTGTGGTGCTTGTTGGTGTGTGCCATATGGGAGGGGAGCTGTGCAGTGGCTCTGGGCTGTTGTCAGGGGAGCCATATGAAGGTTTTTCAATGTCCGGCTCAGGTATTTGAGCACCCCAGCGGCAGCAAGAGCTTTCTGGGGTTTGAGCACGCTGGCAGTGGTGAGGGCTTTCTGGTGTTGGTGAACGTGGACGGCGACAAGTGCGTCCAGTGCTTTGTGGTCCTTCGTCATGCAGTGACACAGGCTGGTGTCCCCCTGTGTTTCCACAGTCGCCCTGCCTGGAGGTGTGGCCTTGTTCTCAGAACCTCCAGCCGCGGCAGTGGGTGCAGTAGGCCTTGCAGTGGTTGTGGTGAGCTGTGGAGTCCATGTCAGCCAGGCCCAGCAGGTTTGCCGTGTCTCATGATGAGACATCCACCTTGGCATAGCCTGTCTGCACCTTTGAGGGGTGGTGATGTTGGGGCGGACATTGAGGGCCTGGATGCGCCACTCCAGATGGGCCTGGCCCCTCGTCCTCCTCGGATGCCTCTGGTGATGCGTGAGTGCCTGTAGAGAACATAGGAAATGTTGTCAGGTATAGATTCCCCAGCATGTGTTGGCATGCAAGACACATTTACTATGGTCTGGAGTGGGACCCCATACATTTGGACGGATAGGCATGGATGTCTGGGGAGATTGCTGGTGGGTCTGGCATTATGGGGATGGTTGCAACAATGAGTGTGTGATGCATGGCCAATTGCTCTTTGGCCTGTGAGGCAGCTGATGTTTGGCATGTATGCTTGTGGTCTTTCATGCACCCACATCACCTCACCGGGTGGCACTCAGCTTGTGGGGTTGGGTGTGGTGGCTTACTCCATGGCACTGGCATCGTTTCTATGGGGCACTACGGTGCAGCCAACAGGGTTGCGATGTGGTTTACAGTGATTGGCTAGCTGTGCCCATGTCAGTGTAGGGGGACGTGTTCTTCCATGTGGCTTGTCTGCCATTCCAACATAAGGCAGGCCAACTGGGCCCGCAACATGCGGGGGTGAATGCTACATGGTGTCGTGGTTGGTTGCTCATGCACCACAATCCCGCTGGCACAGGGTGCACCCGCAGGGGTGGGGGTTGACTCACCTCCTGCCTCCTGGCTGCTGGCACTCGCCTGCGCACCACTGACACCCTATATTCCATACATATCCAGCACTGTGCTGCACTTTTCCTCCCAGGCGGTGAGTACCAGTGGTTCCAAAGTTCCTCCTCCAGTCGCCAGGGACTCCTGCCGGTGTTGGGACAGCAGTCCATCCATCCCGACACGGAAGTCGTTCCAGTGTTTACGAAAGTCCTCCCCGTCTCAGGGTACCCTGGCCACAGCAGTCACTTTCTGGCTGATGGAATGCCAGATGGCTGTCCTGCGCTGTGCTGAGGTTTTGCGTTGCCTGATGCCATATAGCTCATCACTGTGGGCAACAACCTCATCAGTAAGGACCACCAGTTCCCCCTCACTAAACTTAGGTTTCCTCAAAAGATTTTCGGCCACCTTGCCTCTGATCCTCTTCTGAAACATTCTGGCTTGTTTCCAAGTCCAGATGGCTGCAGGAAGTGAAGATATTGTTTGAATTGTGTTTTTCAAAATGGCCGCCGCAATGCTTCCTATTCCGGCGATGACACAATTTCCGTGGGTGCTTATAGCACCAGGGTCAATGGCGGTAGCGTTATTGGCACTGATATTTCAGTGGTAGCCCTTATTTAAGTGGGTGCTAAGAGCATTGCCGCCAGAGTCAGGCACGCATGCCCGGTTGTGATGCAGCGCTAATACAGCTGTACCACCCAGTGGTAACGCTATTTCCGCTCTGCGTAAATTGCACCGGATTACCGCCAAACTTGTGATGAGGCCCACTACATCTTATATAAACATGCAAATTCCTTCTGCGGCTTTTGTGTATGAATGGAGCTGTGAAAATAAATGTATGGCGCACTTACCCTTGTTGCCCGTGTGTGGTGATCATTATTACAAGATGAGTGTGTAGCCACTTTTCCAAAGATATGTCCCTTCAGACGGAAGATTGCAAAGAATTCGAAACAGGCAGTGGTGCCCTGTGTCTCTGATAACACAGGCCAAGCCAAAGCTGCTGCTTGGCGAAGCAGAAACGGTGTCCTCTGGGCAGGTAAGTGTCAGATCTGTTGTCTTACCCTTCACCATTGCGCGCAACTTATTTTAATCCCTGCTATATCTATTTATACAACGCACTCTCCAGTCTGAAAGCAATGCCCAGGCTAAAAAGGAGAAGTATGTTATAATTAGGGAACCAATTGGGTTTAACAGTTTTCTTACTGCCTATTTTGTCTCTGGAGCTTTTTTTCACAAGTCCCTTTCTTTGTTGTCTGTGGAGGGATTTCACCCGTCCCTTCCTTTCCCTATTCATTTTGGGTAACAGACATCCACACATACCTTCTGCCCACTAACAGCATGAGACTCCTGCTGGACAGATGGAGACAGCGAATGGGGAGTAGTCAGTTCAATATGTTGCTAAATGGAACACTGCTGTGGCTGCACTAAAGTGTTTCCGCAGATGGGTACTTTTCAGGAGGAGCACTCGAACTCTGTTTGTGAAGTACTGGACTCCAAGGGGGATAAACTGCATCCAAAAGAATGGTCATCTGTTTTTAGACTTTGGACCACAGAATCCACAAATAGGACACCAGAATTATTGCGAAAGCATAGAGAAGAAAAGCTTAAGTTAGAGAAGAAATTACACAATAAGAAACAGAGTGATAAAGCAGAACTCGCCCCTGTCCTAGCACCCGCTAGTACACTGCCTTGGAATGGGGACAGTGACCCTCTTCAATACACTACCGACCTACAGTGATACCACATTACTCACCACTTCCCTCAGCCCCAACCTCACCATTGCCACAGCATCGCCTGACTCCACTGCCCCCCCCCACTCTCCCAGCACTGCCTTCCTCCCATGTGCATTTACCAAAAGAATACAGAATCACATGGCAAGCCCGCCTAGGGACCAATCTCTCCCTACAATGAGTCTGTGACAGTTGAGGGACTTCAGAAGGAGAAGGGGGCATAGTTCTAAAACATTATGATGGTCTTCAATATGACCGAAAGGAAAGTGTGTCATTGTTGGGTAAGCAAAACAAAAGAGGTGAAGGCTGGAAGGTTTAGAATTACTGATGGGTAAGGACTCTACTGATGAGGGGTTGAGAGATCTACTGGATGATGCATTTGATGAATTACAGAAAAGATGGTGGGTTAGGGGATGCACCATACTTACAGGAAAACCTACCACCTCTATAAGACGTGGGAATGGGAGCACATGGGTATCCTGTTAGGATCATTCCTGCACCTGAGGGCTTCCACACTGGGCCATACCATGCGGCCTGGACACCAGATCAGAGAAGGTCCTTAAAGAAAGCATTTCCACCGCACATAGGCATCCTGTACAGCAAGCACCTGGTAAGATGTTTACAGCCTGTCTGGGGTCTTTTTGGCCGGTTGTATCTGTGGTTGTTTAAAGTGGAAATTACAAATGGTTTTTTTCTGCTAGTGTGCCTTTCTATTGTCAGTAGTTTCCCTGGCTTGCAGTTAGTAAACCATAGGCATCCTGTACAACAAGCACCTGGTAATACGTTTCTAGCCTGCGTGGGTTCTTATTGGAGGGTCTTATCTGTGTTTTAAATCTATTTTACAAATTGTGTTTTTTCTGCTGTTTCAACTTCTAGAGAGGACTGTCTTGGGGGGTGTAGTCGTTTGTTTGTTTCTGGTCCTTTTTCCTCTCCCCTCCAATGTTGATAGCGATTGGCCGAGGAAATCAGGGGTGCCTGTCCATTGTCTGTAATTTTCCCTGGCTTGCAGTTAGTAATCCATAGGCCGCAACCTGCTTTCACTCCCTCCATTTTGCCTGTGTCCATCATTCTTTACCAGCCCTCCCAGGGCAGCCTAGCCCAGGCAGCCCATGGCTAAGGGCCAGTGACAAAGGGCAGCTCCTGAAGAAGCTGCTCCACTCTGTGTTTGCCTATGTTCACCTGGGACGCCTGACGCAGACAACCTACAGTGATGGTTAAGGTAAGTGTGGTGTGGGTGAGGAGTGCAGCCATTACTCTACTGCAGAAAACTCACACTACTCTAATTGCGTAAGGTAGCCATTTTGGCACTCAGTCTAAGTGTGTAAAATAGCTATACTCTAGATGGAGCTAAGATATAACCTTTTTATATGCCCCTGTTGCGCTCCGAGATATAACTGCGCTGCACCCCATAGTTAGTCATTATGTACAGCACCATAGCTAATTTGTGTTGAATCCTGCCACGCCCTGTAACTAGCCATCGGAAGGTGATAAGGGTGGGAAGCACAACCACTATCGTGCCCCACAAACCAAGCCACTCTTACACTATTACTAATGTGTGAAACGTGAAGGTGTCTCACCCGCTAGTCCCCAGGGATCTGTCATCCAGGTGGCCAGGACATGGCCATCGCTTTTTGATCCAGTTCCTGTGGGTGGACCAGTGGGAGAGGATCACCTGGATCGGGGGTCTTCAGGGAGTGGAAGTGGGACACTGGACGGTGAGATGCGGGATCCCCTTCCCTATAACACCTTTACCCCATCCTGCCAGGTAGGATACTTGTGAATTCAACCCCCCCCTTTTCCGACACAAACACTTTCTCACAGACAACTCACTGTGAGGGAAAATGGACTAACACTCGAGCCGTTTACCTGATATGTCCCACACGGTGGTCAAGCAGGGTCAGGTAATTACTGATCATTACACACACCTGACTTCCATCACACTTCCCCACACGGAAAAAAGGCGGAGCACAAGAGCACACTCAAGGCGAGGCAAAGCACACAAGGAACCAGCAGTTCTAAGATGGCAGTTTAATACAAGGTGAAAGACCGAAAAGGAATCTAAAGGATGGGCCCTTGACCTTTTCACTGAAAGACCATAACTTTTATGAGCTATCGAGAATAGAAATCGTAAGACCGGGAATCAAAACTGAAGACTCCTGCATTGTGTGTCAGAGGGGTATACACGCATTTCACCGCGGTATTTTTCATCGCAGGTTCTTTCATCGCCGTTTTAATTTCGAAAAAAAACTCATTTTTTTGGGGGGGGGGTTAAAAAATTAAATATATGGTTGTGGGTGTAAGGGAATAAAATAAAAAGGAGGGGCTTGTGGGATTACCCCCCCCCCCCAAAAAAAAAAACGAGTTTTTTGAAAAAAAATGGCAATAAAAAAACCTGTGATGAAAAATACCGCAGCGAAATAACGTAGAACCGTCAGAGATACCCGGGGCTCTCCCACGTCAATAGTCAAGGCGGGGAGAAGCGGTTGCCGCAGAGGTACTGTCGTTGGCTACTACAACAAAGAAAAGCCAGTGAAGGCTGCACAGCCAGTGAGTTGGGGATACTAATAGCAACCAGGGCTGTCTGGAACCCAAGGTTGCAAGCTGCAACATTGTATGAAGGAATTTGAAGAGGACAGTGCATGAAGCGTGTGTGGCAAGTGATGTGAACATAATGCACTAAATGAGTGACTGAACTTTGAAGCGAAGATAGATACCATAAGCAGAGTGGTCCGGCACCACGTGCGTGCTCATTCAAAAGTCTCTGTTAGGTATCCAAACCCAAAGTGGACAAATGTAAAGAGAAGGAGTTGTAAACATCGAAGTGGTCCTGTAGCGGGTAAAGCTAAACCCTGTGCACATTCAAAAGTCTTTGATAATTGATTGAAATTGGTCCAAGCCTGGCTGAGGGAGAATAATTGTGTTTAAAAAGGGATCTGAGCCCGGATGAGGCGGGATCCGGGGTGAACCGTGAGTCACCCAAAAGAATATCCTGCGAACATTGTGCTAAAGAGATCTTAGCCCGACTGAAGGGAATCAAAAGGGAATGAACATTGTACTAAAGAGATCCTAGCCCAACTGAGGTGAGTCCGGGTGAATAGCGGATCACCTAAAGTGAATACTTGTAGAAATCCAAAGAGGAAAAGAACTTATAATTTTTGTTTTGTTGCATCAGGCCCTGTGAATGATGAGACTTTGGAGGAGTAAAGAGACTTGCATACAGACGGTCCCGATGTTATGATTGAAGTGTATCCTCGTGCTAAGGAAGCCAGGGACTGTGCTACGCTCCAGTGAACCGCCTTGCCCAGTGCTAAAAGCCATGGGGAAGGGATGCCAACGACCTGAACATCCTGACATATTATTTTGAACACCTCTTTCTTTTTGTAACATTATCCCCCACGCTTTTTTTATTTAGAAGTAAGGATTGGCAATCATTGTTTTTTTGTATAGGCCCTTTTATTTTGACAAGACACCATGAGGACTGCGTTATTATTAGTTGATGGTCGTAGCTTGCTCCCATCTTTAGATTTAGGTTTAGATGGGTATTTATCATACCCTTGTAAGTTCAATAAACACCCTTGAACTGTGGTCACTTGTGTCTGTTTTACTGTTGATACCATGCCTTCTGTACACTACTCTGTAAACAGTGCTGACATAGTTGGCCTCTGAGTTGAATTGTGCTACCCTCCATAGTGAGCCATTGTGATACGCCTGATAGTAGCCATTGTACTGAATTGTGGGAGGAAATGTGTTGCACCTACATCTATACTGGAGGGCAGACGTCATGCCGGATTTTGATGTATTTTGTAGGAAATTAAATGTGTTGTGCCCAAATGTATTTTGGGGGCAAGAAATGTGTTAAAACAGACATATTAGGAAGATTAGCAAATCGTTTCATTTGGATAAATCTGTGAAGAATAGCCATGCGTCACATCCCGACAGAATTGTGAAGATTAGCCAAGTGTCACATTTACATAGAACTGTGAAGATTCGCCATGCGTCACATTTAGGTAGAATTGTGAAGATAAGCCATGCGTCACATTTAGATAGATTTGCAAAGAATAATCATGTGTCACATTTAGGTAGAATTGTGAAGATTAGCCATGTGTCACATATACATAGAACTGTGAAGATAAGCCATGCGTCACATTTAGATAGATTTGCAAAGAATAACCATGTATCACATCTAGATAGAATTGTGAAGATTAGCCATGTGTCACATTTAGATAGATTTGCAAAGAATAACCACGTGTCACATCTAGATAGAATTGTGAAGATTAGACATGCATCACATTTGCATAGAATTGTGAAGATTAGACATGCGTCACATCTAGATAGAATTGTGAAGATTAGCCATGCATCACATTTGCATAGAATTGTGAAGATTAGACATGCGTCACATCTAAAAAGAATTGTGAAGATTAGCCATGCATCACATTTGCATAGAATTGTGAAGATTAGCCATGCAACACATTTGCATAGAATTGTGAAGATTAGCCGTGAGTCACATCTAGGTTGAACTGTGAAGATCAGCCATGCGCCACATTTAGCTAGAATTGTGTAGATTAGCCATGGTGGTCTCTGATCAAGGCATGCTATCCTGATCTGCCTGGGAATTGTTGCCATGAACTGCTTCACCCGGGGCACAGCATCAACTATGCCTGGGTGGGACTTGCTCTTATATCTCTTGCAGATATTCACTATGCTCTCCATTCAGATAAGCTCCCTAGCACTCATAACTCTAGGAAGGGACAATGATACGATATAATTCAGCAATTCAAACTGTAAACTACGACAGGAATACCCACCCACTATAAACAATTACCCGGGACCTGGAAAATGGGCCCACTGGCACTTATAACTGAGCTTCAGCAATGGACCGACTCGGTTCTATCGAAAAACGAATACGCTCGGAATCAGGCGAGGAATCTGGCAAGGCAAGCTCCTGCAAGTGACAGAGGTGCTACCGCCTGCCATCAATAGTCTAAACGCACACCAGATCAAGAAGACTCTAATCTCCGCTGCTTATTACACTGCCAGTGCAGACACTCCACTTACATCACGGCCTGATCTGTTGCTTGACCTTTGAGCTCACTGAGTACCAGTCTTCATACCTAGGATATACTTGTATGTCCGATAGAACAGAACTGAAGTAAATGCACAGTGAGAAGGTGTCATCCTATAAGCAATCTACAGACCCAACAAGACACATGGATGGCCATAGTGGCTGTTCCTGGTCCGTGGGTCCACTGAACACCAGTCATTGAATCTAGCTAGGACTCGTAAGTCTGATAGAACAGAACTGGATGTAACTGTACAACGAGAAGGTATCTTCCAATAAACAGTGGCATACAACGAGACACAGTGACGACCATAGACCTGCAATTCACTTAACCCAATAAAGATTAAGAATAGGGCAACTCAACACTGATGATGCTGCCAAGCAGGAAAAGAAACTCAACCCGGTAATCAGAACAAACTCTGCGCTAGCCTGAGCATCTCTCTCGGAGAACCAGTGATCCGAACCTCTAGAATAGATAGGGTTAGCTCAACGGGCACTGGAAGGTAATCTGAAATAGGGGTCTCCCACCAAACCGCACATATACTCACACATACCGATATCCTCACTCTCTCCTCTACACAAACAAACAAAAGGATGCCACTATACCTCTTGATCAATTTCGGTCTAGCTGCACACATACCTACACACCTCCATGAACAGCTAAACAGTCTTTAGAACGCATCTATACCCCACAAAAGAAATCAGCGTAGCTGCCCACATAACCTCATAGACAAGCTCCACCACCGCAAAAATGCAAACTCCAAGGTCAACGACCTTGCTGCACACATTCTACTGACCTCACACAACCACTGCACCATGCCTAGCATTAGAATGCAGCTACACACCACGTACACCTCACTGGGTGCACCCATACTGAGTGCACCAAAGCACTATTTACTACCGTACTCTCTCCACTGACCTGGACTACGGTCCCCGAGGGCGTTCAATCATACCAATGCTATATGGTTCCATGTGTTAATATCCCTGCAAAAATATTGCCATATTTTTGCGGCGATATTGACCCATGACCCTGTGGGGACACCCCCGCAACCCCTGCTCCCACAAAATATCCTCCCCAAAAATATTGCCTATGGCGAGACAAACGGCCATATGTATGCCGATATTTTTGGTGGGGATATTTTGTAGGGATACTTGCTATATAAGGCGCTATTCAAATGGACAATAACATAACACGGTGTGCAAACCCTAGAAAGTTTGTTAGAGACCTAAAAAGCATAACAGATTCCCATAACCCTACTACCGCAGATTTGGCAGTATTACTTAAACAAAATCCTTACCTCAGAGCAGCTACAATCAGTTAGAACAAAGGCGGAATGTCCCCAAAACTTTAAAGATCCATTAATGGGGAACGCTGCTGGAATAGATCTGAGGCTGGACATGACAAATATTGCCCTCAAAGGGAGTAAAATACTGGAAGCAATAAAAGAACTGGCAAAGGCCAAAACAGATTGGTCAAAGGTGGTGTCATTACGACAAGACAAAGTGGAACATCCAGAAGATTTTCTTTAAGGAGTAATAGCTACCCTGGAAGATCATTGTAATATTGAAAGTGTCACTAAGGCAGCTCCTATATTAATAACGCAAGACTTTCTTGGTGGTTTCCACACCACAATTAAAAATGATGTAGAAAAGGGAGTTATTAAGTGTGAATGTAAACATGTGCAAGAAATCATGCCGACAGTGGTACATATGTACAGCTTATATTTAGAAAAGAATGATCAGAACATAGAGAAACTGCTTACCTTTCAGTGAGCCCAATTTGGAGCACCCAACTCACAGGAGGCAAGGAGAAGGGGGACTAGCAGGCCCCAGAGAAATATTGCTCCATTCAGGCCCCCATATCAGCCACCACAGGGCTCCCAATGTCATTACTGTTAATGATTTTGCCCCTGCAATCCAGAGTGCCCCGATAGGTTTGGTTAAATGTGATTTTAACCAATTACAAAACAACAAATTAATTTTTAACGAGCCCAAAATACCTAAAAAAAACAATTATTTTGTCGTCGTTTTTGCGGGATGCGCACACCCCTCCTCCAATCCCCCCATTTTTTTTATTAATCCTTTTCCCCCCACCCCCAACCTATTCCTAACCACATATATATAGTTTTAACAAATTTGTTATTTTTTTTTTAGGTGTTTTGGGTTTGTTAACAATTCTATTCGTAATTTTTCATTCGTTAAAATCACTGCATACCATACGTTTACACGACATATGCCACTGGTGCCTCACAATGCATATAGGTGGACTATACAAGCCCAAAAGATACCCTGGTACCCCAAGCTGCCACCACAGCAAGGAACCCCTAACAATACACATTTGCAAACGCAACCACAATTCCAGAGTCAATTGAACCCACAGGCAAATCCGCATCACACAGGACACTCCAATTTCACATACTGACATGAGGAGGCCCCAGACCAATGCATCATAGTGCCAATGTTTTAATTAGATACAACCCACCCATGGTTGCTGGCTAAAATACAGGGGTGTCATGCAATTCTCTTAGTAGACACAATAGCTTTGCAGAGTACTATTAAACACACAATTTTCCCTTGCCTCTTTCTGGGAAAGCAAAAGGGACAATGGCAGTGAAAGGTGTCATAACACGTCTACCTTTAACCACCCCAACTGCGTTAAGCCTGGGAGCCCCTCACCACGACGCATGCCATCCTGCTCAGCCGAATCACCCCTAGAGATCTCCTGGGTATGGACTGCCTCAGTGCCCTGGGTGAAATTTATTGTAGGCCACAAGACGCATACATTCACCTACCTCAGGATCCCGCATTGGTGATAGATCTCCCCACATCATTAGAAGCCTATACCTGTACTCACAACTTTGAAAACTCTGTTGCCCTAGTGGCTTCAGGATGTTCCAGAACTGTTATGGGCAAACAGCTCCAATAATACCAGGCTCATCACTTCCTGTGAACCAGTAGTCATACCTTTAAAAGAAAATGTCACATTCCCTAAAGTCAAATGGCACCCCCTTACACCACAGGCAATACAGGAGGTTGAACCCATAAAGCATGACCTTTTGACCCAAGCGATGCTTGTGTATACTATTTTTCCCTGTAATACGCCGATTTTTCCTGTGCGAAAAGGAGAGTGTTCTCAAATCAAAAGGGGCCTATACTAAAAAAAAAATGATTGCCAGTCCTTACTACTAATTTACAAATAGTGTGGGGTGAAGTTCATGAAAAAGAAAGAAGTGTTCACAAAATGATAAGTCAGGATGATTGGGCTGTTGGCCTCCCTTCCCCACGTTTTTTTAGCATGGGTCAAGGCGGCTCACTTGTCCAAAACACACACTCTGGCTTCTGCGGCACGAGGATACAGTTCTATTTTCATAGTTCAGGACCTCCTGTGTCCAGTCTCTTCACTTCTTGCAAGTCTCTTGACTCAGAGGGCCTGGTGTAAACAAAAAAACAGCATGCAAATATTATTTTCCTTTTTACCAGTATTCAATTTGGTCGTTCGCCCTGCATCCCCCTAAGCCGGGCTCAGATCGTTTTCAAAACAAAACGTGTAACGTTGGATCCCCCTCTCCTGGGCTCAGATCCCTTTTAAACTATGTTCAGAGAATTCTTTCTCGGGTGACTCACAGTTCACCCTGGAACCCCCTCAGCCGGGCTCAGAGAGCTTTATTTTGGTCAATTAGTCTCCCTCAGCCGGGCTCGCACCAATTGCGATGTACCTTAAACTATCGAAGACTTATGAATGTGCACAGGATTTAGCAAGACCCGTTGCATGACCACTTCACTCACAGTATTCCTTTTTCTCACACTCAGCATCAGTTGGATACCTAACAGAGACCTTTGATTAAGCACCCACATGGTGCCAGATCACTCTATGTATGGTATCTTGGGTTACCTCCCAAAGTTCAATCACAAAGTTCAATTACTTCTTTTGGTTCCAATTATATCCACTTCACTCTTTGCAAATGCCTCACATACTGTTCTCTTTGTACAATGTGTTGCTTGCAACCTTGGTTCAAAACACAAGCTGGTTTGGTATCAGTTGCCCCGACTGACCGGCTGTGCTGTCTTTTCTGACACCGCTTTGTTTTAGGAGCCAAGGACAGTACCACAGCGGCAATTGCTCCTCCCCACCTTGGTTATCGATGCAGGATAGCCCCAGGTAACTCTGACACACTGTGCTGGTTTGATCAGCCTTAGTTCCTGGTCTTCAGTTTCTTACTTTCCAAGGCTCACAGAAATAACGCTCTTTAGAAGTCACAGGTACTTCTGTCATTGCGATTCTATCTGGTTTCGCCGTCTTTCTCTTTGTACTAAACTGCCTTCTTGGAACTGCTTTTTCCTCGTGTGGTTTGCCTCGTCCAGAGTGTGCTTTCCTGCTCCGCCTTTTATCCATGTAGGGAAGTTTGATGGTAGTCAGGTGTGTGTAATAACACGTAATTGTCTGACCTTGCCTGTCCATGGTGCTGGGACATTTATGGCTCTGGTGTTGTCGCTCACGGTAAACTGTCCGTGAGAAAGTGTTTGTGTTGGAAAGGGGAGTGGGGTTGTTGAATTCCTAGGTATCCTACCTGGTAGGATGGTGAAAAGGTGTTATTTGGAAGGGCATACTGAGTCTCACCATACAGACTCCACGAAGATCCCCCATTTAGGTGATCCTCCCGCACTTGTCCACCCCCAGGAACTGGATCCAAAAGCGATGGCCGTGTCCTGGCCACCTGGATGACAAATCTCCAGGGACTACCGGGTGAGGCACCTTCTGGTTTCTCACAGGGGGCAACTATAAAAATTGCCAAATGACTTGGAATTGGCTCTCCCAATTCATACATTCCCTACTATCTTTACCAGAATATTGCATGCCGATACGGCATCTCTTTGTTTATACGGGAGACTCAACGCTCATTCATTATGTTGACAATCTATTACTTTGCTCCCCTGATCAAGCTGCAGCAGAGAGGTGTATATTATTTGTTGAGTATCTTGGCAAAGCCAGGCCATATGGTGGCCCCATCTAAGATGCAGCTGTGTCAAAATGAAGTGAAATACCTTGGGGCACATCTTAACGCCTGGCCAACGGGCCTTCAATCTCTCTAATGAAAATGTAATAATGACCATGCTGCCACCACCCACAAAAGCTGAGTTAAGGTAATGTTTGGGGATCCTAGGGTGTTGGCAGCAATGGATTGTAGATTACTCCATTCTGGAGAAGAATCTGCAGGGTGCATGTAAGGGGGATGCCCCAAATGAGATGGTCTGAAAACTGGTGTTAAGGCAAGATTTTGACTTAATGAAAACTGCACTATGTAGCGCCCCAGCGTTAGGTCTACCATCTTATGAGAAATCTTTTTATTGTCATGTGCACTCAGGAGTAGTATCTGGGGTCCTTACACAGGATCATGCGGGCAAGCCACCCCCCATTGCTTATTTTTCTGTACCTCCGAATACAGTGGTGCAGGGTGTTCATGCATGTTTGAGAGAAGTTTCAGCGACTGTGTTGCTGAAAAGGAAAGTGTCTGCAATGGTTTTACGATCATCTTTGATGCTTAGAGGCCAACATGCCGTGCATTCCCTGTTGTTCTAAAGTAACACAGCAGCGCTTGCTGCGCTGCGAGGAAACACTTTTTAACAAGCCTTCCCTCATATTCGAGCCTGTGGGCCCTCTTAATGCTGCCTCACTTTTAACAGCACCTGTGCTGGCTGATGAGTATTTACATGATTATGTTACTCTGGTTTCCCAATGTACTCCTGTCAGGACTGACATACGGGAGGTTCCCTTAGAAGGAGGATGCAATATTTACGTGGATGGATCCTACCTGCGCCTTTCCACTTCGCGAGCGCTGTCATGTGCATTAGCTTTTGTCGGATTGTTAAATGATGAATTCATTGTTTTGTTTGCCCAAATGACACATGTTCCCATTTCAGCACAGGTCGCCAAGCTCATTGCGATATCATCTTCATGTCACCTTGAATCCGCTGACTCCGTCATCATCTATACCGATAGTCGATCTGCTTAGGGCATAGCCCATGATTTTGGTCAAATTTGGAAAGGAAGTGGGTTTCTCACGTTGGCAGAGAAATGCATCTTAAATGGCCCATAAATCGCACCCTCTTTGATGCTATTTTATTACCCAAAAGCATTGCAATTGTCTAATGCTATGCACATACAAGGGGGAAGGACATGGTGTCCAGAGGTAATCAAGCAGCTGTAGACGCGGCACGGGGTGTGCTCCTGGGGATTGTCTCAACAACATGTAATACTCTTTGCACCACTGAAACCATGGCTGGAATATATGTAAAAGAAACTGAAATGTATGTGTCAGACAGTTTGAGCAAGTTGCAAACACTGGCCACAACAGAAGAAAAGGCCAGCTGGGAAAAGAAAGGAGCAGTGAAGGATACAGCTGGGATTTGGAGACAGGAAGGGAAACCTATAATGCCTCTAAAGTGAACATAGTTTAGCACATGTGAATGAACATGCCATGGTGTTACAGCTGTATTCAGCATGGTGGTCGCCAGGTTTCCCAACGGCAGCAAGTCAGACTGTTTGGCAGTGTTCTAAATGCATAAATTTAATCCGGAGTGGGGGGTCCCAAAAGGTCCCTTTCGGGATGGTTCCACTCCCGGCTGACCCATTCCAGGCCCTGCAAATTGTTTTTGCCTACATGTGACCACCTGTCAACTCGTGTACCTACCTCCTTGGGGTGTTTGACATATTCAGTGATTCTGCCGAAGCGTATCATTGCAGGAGAGATGCTGCTCAGAAAGTTTAAAAGTGCTACATGCAAGATTTCCTACCCAGATGGGGTATCCCGGTCTCTATAGCTATCCCCCACTTTGATAATGCTTTAATGTCTCTAATTTTCAAAGCCTTAACAATTTAACACAGGTTGCACACACCCTACTGCTCACAGGTGAGTACCCAGGTAGAGAGCCACAATGCAGATCTGAAATGCAAATTGGCAAAGATCTGCGCAGACACAGAGGTAAATTAGTTCCAAGATCTGCCCATTGCATTAATGTACGTGTGGGGCTCCATTAACAGAACCACCAGCCTTTCCCCTCGTGAAATTGGTACTGTACACCCTACGCGTTTGCCTGCAGTAGCAGGAGCTTTTTCACCTCTTCCATTGTGTAATGATAATATTCTGCAGTACTCCATTTCCTTGACCTCTGCCCTCCAGTCTCTCCATTACAGGTCTAGCCACCTTCCGAGAGCAACCAGGCCAGCCGCTGCACAATATCCAAACTGGGGATCTGGTGTTCCTGACAGCACACATCCGGAAATCAGCAATGAAACCACGCTGGAAAGGATACTGAGGTGGGTCCGCGCATTGCATGGGAAGAAACCACTAGCAGCACCCTTACCAACAGTACCAGAACTCTGGGGGAACAGAGACGTTTCAAGAACTAACTCCTCATTATAACCTAAGGAACAGGCAAGTAAATGGACAGTGAAGACATGCACCCCCCAGAAGAATTATTGGGACAATTTAGAAGAATCAAAGATATTAGGGAACTGTTAGCAGCACATTGGGGGGAAAGAACTACCTGTTCCTGCGCACACCAACAGATAGAAGTAGATAGTAGCAACGGAAGTGCTGAGGTTGTTGTGGATTTTCCTTGCAGGCATCATATATATCACGTTCTAACTGAAGACTGTACTTGCACAGCCCTAGATGCAAAATATATTGAGTCAGCCCCACATGATGTATTATCCAACCATCACCAACACAGGTATGTATTGGAGAGATGGTCAGTACATGAATGTTATTGGTATTGTGACAAATCGCCTTAGTGCAGGCTCCCAAACAGTACTGATTCTAGCAGTACCAAAGGATCGCCCTTTCTGGGAATTTCTGCTAACTTGGAGGAAAGGGGCAGAGAGGAGAATTGTAGACACGCACACTCTATCAGAAGACACGGCAAAACACGCAATATACACAGGTAACATGGATTTCACTGCAATGACTGAATACACTAGATGGGAAGGATATATGTGATCACTGCGACCCTCACAGTTGCGACCGCCGAAAATGCAGACTTTTAAAAAAAAAAATGTAATCCCCTTTCCACCACATATATATGTGGGGGAGACCCCCTGCAACTCTCTCATATTAATATTATATCCTATACCCCCCCACATATACATGTGGTGTAAGGGGGGGTCTAAAAAAAAGAAAAGTCAGCATTTACCGCCGTCGTAATTGTGAAGGTGACATTTTTGCCCATTAACGATGGGAATGTGCACTGCCAGACAATTTTAAGCTCTATCGAGGAAAATCTCTCATCAGTGCCGTATCTGCAAGATCCTTGTTTCGACATGACTGCACAGTGCTAAATTGCACAGCCTGCACGGCTGCGTGGGCAGGCCCTTTAGGCGCATAGCATTGTGTTTTACGCCAAGATACTTTACCGATAGTTTGATGCATGCAATCTAATCACTTATTGTCCACCTTTCCTGCATTACTATAGGAGGATTACATACAGCCAGATCTGCCAGGACATGCTTCCTCTGTCATTTCAAGCCCTAGCACAACTGCTCTTGTAGGTTACCTGCATGCCTTCCTGGTAAACCTGGGTCAGGAACAGGTAAGTCTCTGTGTCACTGTCTGGCCAATGAACCTGCAGAGGGAGGAGGAGGAGGAACAAGAGGTGCCACACAAGAGCATGGGTGTTACTTGGGTTACAGCGGTAGGGGTTACCTACCTCCTCCGTGTTCATCTGTGTGGCACTGAGTTATCACCTTCATTAGAGGGAAACGTATACATGAAAATGGCATACATAACATCTCTGAACTGAATGTCAGTGACTGCTGGGTATGTAGTCATCTGCCACGCCATGTAGAGGAAGGACCCCCATCCACTTCTTGCTGTTTCTAACTTGACATTATGGAAAGAATCAGATTTACTCCTATAGCCCACAGACATGACTAGATCTAAGAACCAAAATGAACCATCAAAAACTCTTGGAGGACATCCCTCACACCACTTCTCTATGTGTGAAAAAAAGAGAAGGGGAGGGAGAAAGGTAGGAATCACAACCGGATGTAATGTCACAGTTGAATTGCTTGCGGATGGCACCGCCCTGTTGACAGTTGCCAAAACTAAGGCATCATTTCTACTTCCTCTTGCTCCAAACAAAGAACCCAAATCATCCAGGGCAATAGATTCCCAGGGCAATGAAGGTAACTCCAAAGACTTAAGAGGCTGAGTATAGGTCATCAATGCCTTGTCGGCCTCCCCGCACGCACCACATTCCTTTA
Organism: Ambystoma mexicanum; assembly: GCF_040938575.1. Lineage (NCBI taxonomy): Eukaryota > Metazoa > Chordata > Amphibia > Caudata > Ambystomatidae > Ambystoma > Ambystoma mexicanum. Next base: position 1,174,019,901 of record NC_090936.1, read on the forward strand.
CCATTGCCTCAATTTCAGCATCTACTTTGGGCCACCAACAATCTCCCTTCAAGATCCGTTTGAATTTCATTATTCCCAAATGTCCTTGATGGGCCAAACCCAATAACTTCATCAGTCCAGCTGGAGGGACTGCTTTCTCTCCCTTGCACAATAATTCTCCTTCTACACTCAAATCATCTTGCAGCTTGTGGAATTGCCTTACAACTTCATTGTCATTCATAAGCTTTCTCCATCCCCCTCGCACTCTCTGGATTACTTCTGTAGGTGTGTAATCCTCCTCGAGTGACATTCTCCAGTTGCACCTTCACATACAAAAAAGGGCTTCCTCATTCTCTTCCCCATAGCAATATTATTGACTTTCAATCGCCGCATTCTACGCCCTTGACAGAAAATCAGCAACCATGTTATCTTTTCCCAAGACATGTCCAACCTCAAAATTGTGCCCCTGCGTGTATGTCACCCACCTCATGATTCAACAGGAAACCCCATCAAGTCCCTTTGTCATGAACACTTCTACTAGGGCCTTGTGACCAGTAGGCACTTTGAACTTCCTCCCCCATAATAACACTCGAAATGTCTTGACTGCCCAAACCACAATAAGAGCCCCTTTCTCTATAACAGAATATCTTTTCACAACATCACTCAGAGCCCTAGCGGCAAAGGCTACCACCCTGTTGACTGTGTGCTGCCTCTGCATCAGTACAGACCTATGACTTGTGTCACTGGCATCCGTCATCACCCAGGTGGGACAATCCATGTCAAAACCTGCCAACGCCAGCACCCTGGTAATAACCCTCTTGATATTGTCAAACTCCCTCAGACAACTTTCTGTCCACTCAAAACCAACACCACACTAGCACAAACCTCACATTTCCTTACACCGGTCAGCAAATGTGGTACACACTTAGCATAGTATTCGACTAAACCAATGAAGGACATGACACCCTCCCTGTATGTCACTTATCTCGCATTTAGCCTGATTGTGTTAGTCAGCAATATCAGCCGTTACTGAACTCCATTAACTACCCCACCCATCTCATTACCCCAATATCCTACTCCCCAGTGTGAGAACCCCGAAGGTGTCTCACCCGCCAGTCCCCGGGGATCTGCCATCCAGATGGCCATCACTTTTGGATCCAGTTCCTCGGGGTGGACCAGTGCAGGAGGATCACCTGAATGAGGGGTCCTCTGTGAGTGAAATTGGGATACCTAGGAACTCAACCCCCCCACCACAACTCCCCCCTTTTCCGACACAAACACCTTTTCACTGACAGCTCACTGTGAGAGAAAACAGACTAACACTCAAGCTGTATACCTGACATGTCCCAACACAAGGGTCAGGCAGAGGCAGGCAATTACTGATAATTACACACACCTCACTTCCATCACACTTCTCAACATGGATAAAAGGCGGAGCACCAAAGCACACTCTGAGCAAGACAAAACACAAAAGGAAGCAGCAGTTCCAAGATGGCAGTTTAACATGAAGAAAAAGATGGCAAGAACAGAAAAGGTTGCAGGTAGGGAATTGACCTTTGGCCTTTTCAGAGGAAGAAAACGACTACTTTCAAGAGCCCTCGATAATAAGAAACAAAAGACCAGGAATTAAAGCTGAAGAAAGGTACACTGTGTATCGAAGGTACTCAGGGCTCTCCCACATCGATAGCCGAAGCAGGGAGGAGCAATTGCCACAGTGGTACTGTCCTTGGCTTCTACAACAAAGTCGCTCCAGCAAAGTCAGCACAGTCTGTGAGGTGAGGAAGACTGATAGCAGACCGATCTGTGTTAGAGCCAAGATTGCAAGCAACAACATTGTATGACGAAATCTGCAAAGAACAGAGTATAAGGCGTATGTGATGAGCACTGAGAATATGATTGAATAGCCAAGGAGTGACTGAACTTTTGAAACCAAAGTAGATGCCATATACAGAGTGGTCCGGCGCCACATGGGTGCTCATTCAAAAGGTCTCTGTTAGGCATCCAGCTAAGAGCATATAATTGTGAAATGGAAGTGGTCCTGCAACGGGTCAAGCCAAACCCTGTGCACATTCAAAAGTCTTCGCTAGCTAATACAAACTGTAATTGGTCCGTGCCCGGCTGAGGGAGACTAATTGTGTAAAAAGGATCTGAGCCAGGCTGAGGGGGATCCGGGTTGAACTGGGAGTCACCTGAGAAAAGATATTCTATAAGCATTGGAGAAGAGGATCTGAACCCGGAAGAGGGTGATCCAAACTAAAGATTGTGGTAGAAAAGGGATCGGACCCCGGCTGAGGGGGATGCAGGGTGAAGAGTGAATCGCCCAACTTGAATATTTGTAAAGGAACTTTTTGTTGTTTTGGTACATCAGGCCCTCTGAATTAAGAGGCGTTGATAACTTAAGAGACTTAGGTACAGAAGGCCCTGATGTTGGTAATAGAACTGTGTCCTCGTGCCGAAGAAGCCCAAGAGTGTGCTATGCTCGAGTGAACTACCTTGTCCCGCGCTGAAAATGTGGGGAAGGGAGGCCAACGGCCTGAACATCCTGACTTATCATTTTGTGAACACTTCTTTCTTTTTCATGAACATTTCCCCACACTAGTTGCAATTTAGCAGTAAGGATTGGCAATAGGTTTTTTAGTATAGGCCCTTTTGTTTTAATGAGATTCCACTAGGACTGTTATTATTATTTGATGGTAGTAGCTTGTTCCCATCTTTAGATTTAGGTTTAGATAGGCATTTATCATACCCTTGATAAAGTTCAATAAACAACCCTTGAACTGTGGTCACTTGTGTCTGTCTTACTTTGATACCATGCCTTCCGTACACCAGGCACTCAGTCTACTTGTTGCTTATCAGCCATAGTCAGCATTTACCCAACTTGTATAAGGTAGCCTTTCTGATTCTAGCCTCAATGTGTTAGGTTACCATACGTTGCATCAAGCCAATGGGTAAATCGGCCCCAGTTTACATTTTGGGCAGTTATGGATGGGGTAGAATTATGAATATTAGCTTGCGTCACATCTAAAAGAAGTGTGAATATTAGCTTGCGTCACATCTAAAAGAAGTGTGAATATTAGCTTGCGTCACATCTAAAAGAAGTGTGAATATTAGTTTGCATCACATCTAGACAGAACTGTGAAGATTAGCCTGTGTCACATCTAGACAGAACTGTGAAGATTAGCCTATGTCACATCTAGACAGAACTGTGAAGATTAGTCTGTGTCACATCTAGGCAGAATTGTGAATATTAGCTTGCATCACATCTAGACAGAACTGTGAAGATTAGCACTGTGTCACATCTAGACAGAACTGTGAAGATTAGCCTGTGTCACATCTAGACAGAACTGTGAAGATTAGCCTGTGTTACATCTAGACAGAACTGTGAAGATTAGTCTGTGTCACATCTAGGCAGAATTGTGAATATTAGCTTGCATCACATCTAGACAGAACTGTGAAGATTAGCACTGTGTCACATCTAGAAGGAATTGTGAATATTAGCTTGTGTCTCATCTAGACAATACTGTGAAGTTTAGCTTGCATCACATCTAGACAGAACTGTGAAGATTAGCCTGTGTCACATCTAGACAGAACTGTGAAGATTAGTCTGTGTCACATCTAGACAGAATTGTGAATATTAGCTTGCATCACATCTAGACAGAACTGTGAAGATTAGCACTGTGTCATATCTAGACAGAACTGTGAAGATTAGTCTGTGTCACAACTAGACAGAAGTGTGAATATTAGCCTTGTCACATCTAAGCAGAGATGTGAATATTAGCTTGCATCACATCTAGACAGAACTGTGAAGATTAGCACTGTGTCACATCTAGAAGGAATTGTGAATATTAGCTTGTGTCTCATCTAGACAATACTGTGAAGTTTAGCTTGCATCACATCTAGACAGAACTGTGAGTATTAGCTTGTGCCACATCCATGCAGAATTGTGAAGATTAGTTTGTGTCACATCCAGACAGAATTGTGAATATTACCTTTGGTCACATACAGACAGAGTTGTGAATATTAGCTTGCATCACATCTAGACAGAACTATGAAGATTAGCCTATGTCACATCTAGACAGAAATTTGAATAATAGCTTGTGTCACATCCAGACAGATTCATGACAATTAGCTTGCATCTCATCTAGACAACATTGTGGAGATTGGCTTGCACCACCTCTCGACAGAACTGTGAGTATTAGCTTGCATCACATCCAGACCGATTTGTGAATATTAGTTTGCGTCACCAGACAGAATTGTGAATATTAGCTGGCGTCACAGCCAGACAGAATAACAACTATTAGCTTGCATCTCATCTAGCCAATACTGTGAAGATTAGCCTGCGCCACATCTTGAAAGAATTGTGAATCTTAGCTTGCATCACATCCAGACAGAATTGTGAATATTAGCTTGCATCACATCTAGACAGATTTGTGAATATTAGCTTGCGTCACATCTAGACAGATTTGTGAATATTAGCTTGCGTCACATCTAGACAGATTTGTGAATATTAGCTTGCATCACATCTAGACAGATTTGTGAATATTAGCTTGCGTCACATCTAGACAGATTTGTGAATATTAGCTTGCGCCACATCTTGAAAGAATTGTGAATCTTAGCTTGCATCACATCCAGACAGAATTGTGAATATCAGCTTGCATCACAGCTAGGCAGATTTGTGAATATTAGCTTGCATCACATCCAGACAGAATTGTGAATATCAGCTTGCATCACATCTAGGCAGATTTGTGAATATTAGTTTGCATCACATCTAGACCGATTTGTGAATATTAGCTTGCGTCACATCTAGACAGATTTGTGAATATTAGCTTGCATCACATCTAGATATAATTGTGGACATCACTTTGTGTCCCTTCTAGATAGTGATGGCACTAACCAACCCTAATAAAAACCTCACCCCTCTGCGTACACCTCTCAAACTCTGAACTAAACACAACCATAACTCTAAAACACAACAAACCCTGGCTAGCCTCACATCATGCTCTTTCTCTGTGGCCCCAGTGAACAGAAAGTCATGCTGAAACATGGGTGTAATTTTAGGGGGGTGTGATGAATCCTGCTTAGTCATCATGGATTGCCCAGTGGTGGACCCGCCCCACATGGCAAGGGAACAGCAGCCGCTACACGATCCTGACCGTGGGGGTGGTACTCTGAGGGAGGGTCATGCGGAAGGGGATGAACACCGGGAGGAGGTGTTGACTCCATTAGGAGAGAAGCGTAACACTCCGCCCTTTCTAAAGAAAACACTGCAAAATCTAAAGTGCTGATGGCATGCTGTCAATCTAAGCAAAATACCAGTACATATACTGCTCACCTACCATCTACTGTCAATGCAAACACAGATCCGAAACAGCTCAGCTTTAAAAGCTCTAAAGCTCATGTGGACTCAAACTCCCACAAAGCCTCAACCACTGAGACGAGAAAGAGGAGGAAGGGGGTAATGTGGATTGAAGGAAATCCCAAACCAAATGAGCAGACTAGTTGTTATAATGATTATCAGCTGCGCAGGACATTTAAACCTGGGAAATACCATCCATTGATAGGTGGAGACGAGAGATGCAGAACAGGCGGAGTGGGAAGCAGAAGTCAGCGCACAGTAACAGACCGAGCTAAGAGAGACAGGCTCTTACAAGCAATCGCTTGCAAGCCTGATTTGCCAGAAAAACGGGACACTAAAAGAAGAGTGCTGTGAAAGGACTGTTGCACCACCAGCAACATCAGTGAGGCTACTGGGGACGCAGTCTCCTGGGAAAGCAGCAGTTCAGCCGGCGGGGGAACGCGAAGCCGGAAGGGAACCGGGTAAGGGTCTGCCGAGCAGGGGAAGCCTTCCCAAAGTGAAGGCATCTCTGCAACAGTGTATCACGGGTCGGAAGCACCAGCAAGCAGTGAGTCTGCCCATAGGAGTTGGGGACCCCGGGGCATACCAACAGATATATGGACAATGAAAACACTGTTATGAATACTGACCAAGAAAATGTGAATGGCAAGATTTACACAAGTCCTCATATAAGAGATGTTTTTGTTTTTGTGCATTTGGTTAAAGGAAACCTTAAGCGCATTAAAATTACACATACCGAAATTACAGATTTCTAAAAATTATATATGTCAAACAAAAAGAAAGACATTTTAACATTGTATCATAACGTACCATAAAATACAATATTAAAAAATACAATATTGGTGACATTTTTGTTTTCCTTAGCAGCGTATTTATGAAATGAATTAGATAGTTGATTTAATTTAAGATTCTTAATACTTCATTCCATACATAGTAAGCAGCTGCTGTTATAACCGAGGTATTCCAGAATTTGTCTTCTCTAATCGAATGAATTTGATTTACACATTTTCCATAACCTTTCACATATAGTCAGCACAATGAGGGGCAACGAGTTAATACATGTCTGTCCGTTTCAATTTCATTTTGACAGAAACGACATAATCTATCCTCAGCGGCAATGTTTTTCCACACAGCCACATATTTTGCTATAGGTAAAAGCATCAATCGTAAATAAGTTATAAATCTCTTTACGCCTACTGAAGAGTATTTAGTGAGATGTGCGCGTGCGCGTTAGGTAGAAAACCTTGGATGGAATACATTTTATATTTTTATTTTTGGGCTCGCTTTTCCAAATTGCAATTTCTATGCTCCCCTCCCTTGCTTTTTGTTTTAGAACTTGGTATCTGTTAGGTGTATTTAATGACATATCTATAGTTATTCCCAAATTTGTCAGTAGAAATACAGTTGTTTCCACTAATTCATGTAAAAGGTTTTATTGTTTTTTTCACTCCCACAGCAGAACTCCTCAATATACCCATTAACCTGTTCTCGGATGTTCCAATATTTTGTAATCTCAGGTATAAGGTGGTTCGCTTCACCATCCAATTGGTAAGAATAGATCAGAGTGCAAATTCCAACCTTAAAACCTCTACCGGTGTAGCTCGGGGTAGGTTTATTATCGAACGCAAAATTCTAGCCTCTAATTTGTCCATCCACTTAATATGCTTTTCAGAAAGTACCTGTAATCCATATAATATAGTGGCCACCACACTTATACAGTAAATAGTCAACATGGCTTCCAAAATATTTCCGCCTTTGCAAGCCATGTGCCGCTTAATCACTAGCCATTTTTTCCAGGTTTTAAGGGATATCATTTCCTTGTAGAACTGATTTGTCAAATTTAATTTCTGAGGGAAGCCTAGGTAGATGTACTTGTCCACCACCTCCAGTTTATCTGTGCCCATTTTCCATCTAAAAACAGGTTTTTATGGGACATTTCCAGCTAAGCACATGATCTTCGTTTTTGCTGTGTTAATAATCATACCTTTTTCTTGTGCATATTTTACTAGTGCATCCAGTGAATGCTGCAGTCCCAGAGCGGTCTGGTCAAAGATGACTGTGTAGTCGGCATAGGCTAACCATAAAAGTGGGACCCCTCTGATCTTAGGCCGGAAGTTTCCGACAGCTTCTAAAGCATTGGACATATCAGAAACAAAAAGATTAAATAATATTGGTGCTAAAACACATCCTTGCTTCAAACCAAAGTTTGTGGAAATATTAAAGAGAAGTCAATATGGAGAAAGTTGGAGTGCATATTACCACCAGCAAAAGAACAGTAATGAGGAAGTTGAAAGGCAACATATGTACAAGTCTCCATATATGAAATGTCAATTTGGGGAAAATTGAAACAAGCATTGCCACAAGCAAATAAATAACAGTGAAGAAGTTAAACAGAACTTGTACATGTCTCCTTATATGAGATGTCATTAAGAGGAAAGTTGGAACAAGTAGTATCTAAAGTCAAGGCAGTATAAACAATGAATGCGTACACCGGTGTGATACTCAAAGAGAACATTGTGGAAAGTCCTGGTGAAAGAAGTACATCCGGAGTGAGCCTTTGTGAGAAAGATACCTGGAAGGGGAGTATACCAAGGGAATCTGCAAAACCCAGTGGGGGATTCCTGGCAGGGGAGTGTACAAGGTAATGCATATAAAAAAGAAAAGACATTTGTCAAAGATACCTGGAAGGGGAGTATACCAGGAGATCTGTATCATAGGAAATTATTGTGGAAAAAAGACATTGTGGTCATCCTTTAAAAGCTATTGTGGGAAAGAGACACGTTTGATATTCTTCCTAACAACATTTTTGCCATCCTGAAGAAAGTGTTGTGTGATAGAGACATTTCTGCCACTCTTAAGGAATTGCTGGTTGAAAAGAGCACTGTACTATTCAACCTTGAACAGTCCAGGGCAACTGCTCCACATCCTGGATTCAAAGATTGTTTGTGAAATTGTAACTTTTTTAGGGTTTTACACACCTTTGTTTGTTTTAGTGTGAGGATCAGATATGTTTTGGACACAAGGACAGTTTGCATAATTTTGAAGACAAGACAGACTGATCTTTAGTTTTTGTTTTTTAGGAAGAGAAATATCCTTTAGGAAAGGGACAGAAAGGCCTTCATCCAACCCCTTTTCTTTAATAAAGAGGTCTGTTGTTGAAGATATTGCAACTTGCAACTTTGTGCCTGCCTCTCATTTCTGACCCCTCATAGGGGACAAGGGTGTTTGTCCCCCCTCCCAATGTTCGTGACACACCATGATCTCCCCCTCATTTGGCAGGGGCCCCTTTCCTTTAGATGTCCCCCCCAACATTTTCAGTAAAGTGACTCCACTGTCCTGAAAGCAAAACAGTCCTGCCTCTTCCTTAACAAGGGCATGCACCATTCTCTGAAAGAACGCTGCTGCTGATATCAAACCAAATGGCATCAAACGAAACCTAAATGTTCCTTCCGCAGAGTTATGAAGATCGTCAGTTCCCTGGAGTCGGGATGGAAGTTTATCTGGCAGTAAGCAGAGGCCAAATCCAAAGTACAGAAAAGTCTGGACCCCACGCCTAGACTCACCATCTCCCCAATGTTTGGCAGGGGAAACCTGCCAGCCACTACTTTACGATTGAGCCCCCATAAATCCACTCAAAATCTTCTCTCACTACTCGCCTTCCTTGACACAACAATGGGAGACACCCACTCAGATGTCTCAGCCTTCTCTATCACACCTAGCTCCTCAAACTTCCTAAGCTCTTTCTTTACCTCCTCCCTGAGACAAAATGAAACATGTCTGAATTTGCCAACCTTACACAGAGCACCCGACTTGAGCCTTATCTTTTGCTGATATCCCTTCAAAACACCCCAACCTCTCCTCGAACACAAGTCCGAATTCATTCTCCACTGTGAACCTAGAACTGTAGTTCACAAGTGTAACCATTCCCAGAACACTAGGGTCTAAGATTACCCCCATCTTAGCTTGTTTATACCACCCAGGTAAGCACTCTACAAACACATTGCCCTCACCCATCTTCCTCTTGCACTCCAACTTGGATTTGAACTCTACTTCTATCCCAATCTTGATACCACGATAAGCATTCACTCACACCTGTGGTTTGGAAATCTTCAAACCCCTTCCCTCAAAACGACTCACCCATTTCTTCCAATCAATAATAGTATAGTCAGATTCAGAGTCTATCAACATGTATACCTCACATCCATTGACTAACGTCAGCATGAGGTTTACCATTCTTTCACCTCTTGGAGCCAACTTGCCCCACAGATAACTCAAACCACCCACACCCTCATTCTGATTACAATCTTCATACTCCTCTTCTTCACACTGGGAGATCGCTGACGCCTTTGGAGGAGAAATTCTCACAACATCTGGCATAGGACCCCTTCCTTCTGCACTGCCTATACTCAGCACTCAAACATAGGCACTTCCCTGAACTGACCAAGTGGGCGGTACTGCCACATCTAAAACATCTTTTGTACTCCTTTCCCCCAGATTGCCCCCCCCTTCTCACGTACCCTCTCTCTCTCTTCCAAGTTTTTTGTTTGGCATGAGGTACAACAACAGGCAAATGTTTACTCTCACCCTTCCTTTGCGCTTTGATGGCACCACATCCTTTCTTCTCCTCCCTCACTCCCTTTCACTCCAACTCCCTTACACTTCATCATGTGCTAAATGTTTTTGCCAATGTCTAGTACTTTGTCGAGACTGGGATAACCATTGCACCATATTTCCTCCCTTATCCTGTGCTCCCTCACACTTAGCATGAATTGGTCACAAGCATGTTCATTATAAGGGTCACCAAAGTTGCAGCGATTGGCTGACTCACTCAGGCCTATAACACAATCCTCCACAGACTCTCAGTCAACCTGCTCACACATGTCAAAGTAATATATCTCTACTATGGGACTTGACTTCTGCTCATAATGCAAATCCAATTTGCGTAGAATCGTCTCAAATTGGGTTCAATGATTCAACAGAAGCCGATCCCTCTGGAGTTACACCACCGCTCCATGTATGTTCTAGAAGCTTTTTAGCACTCATCAACCCTCAAAGCCCAGGCTGTGCATGAGTAGTGCCCTTTTTTGATCCACACTGTAGCTCCGGCCATCGATGACCAGCACATAGTCTTGGAAGTTTTCCTGCCATACTTTCCATTTAAGGAGAGGCTCTACTTTCTGAGGAAGAAATTGAGGTGACAGATTGCTCATGATGCGGCAGGTTACAGGTATTCTCTGGGGTAGAATGTCCAGTGAAAACGTATTTGGGGCGCACTAGACCTTTCAATCCGTAGAATGTGGTCACTGGTGACTGCCTGACCCCACAATGACTCCTCAAAACCTGGGAATGCACATGTTACGGGCGTGCCTGATTTCAAAATGGCTGGTGAGAGTCTTTTGATAGTTCGCATCTGCCACTATGGGAGGGAGCCAACCTCTCAATGGCTGCGCATGGTTCCTCGATATATGACAATGCTCTTTTCGGTACACCGCACATAGCGATGCCTCCCACTCATGGTGCTCAGCAACAGGCTCTATCCACGCCGGTATCTCTTCCAAACAGCATGTCAGAGGCACAGGCCTCAGCAGCAGCTGTCCTTCTCCTGCCGAGCCCCAAGTTCACGAAGCATGGTGACCTTGGGCCCATGGCTGGGCTTTGGGGAATCCTAATTATAGTCCCTTCAGGTTACACATTGCATAGCAGGCGTGCATCTGTGGTCCCCAGAGCCCCTCTTGGTGTGGGGGAGGGGAAGAGGTTTAGACCAATGATAGTTTGTAATACTGGACATATGTCAGAGGTGAGCGCTTAAAACACAATCCCATTGGAGAAAGCAGCCTCCCAGGACCACTAAGATCTCAAATAGTTCTCATTGAATTTTATACCTGGATATTCACGGTACAAAAGATCCAGCCTACTTCCCACCAAGGTGAGCAACTGACCAATCGTCAGCATTTAGCCATCATGTACTCGAGGACAAATCGTTTTCTCGATGATAATTTCCTCCTGCACCCTAGATCACATACAGTATTCAAAACTGTGTTAGATCTTAACGATCGGCTAAGAATATCTTCCTAGCTAATAACCATCTATTAAATCCTACGCTCACGTTCTGGACTTTCAAGTAAGCAGAGCGTAAATATCCTGAGGTTTCTTTCAGAGACGTTATTCATATGAGGGTATTTATTGAGCACAGACCTAGCTACGGGAAGCAACGGAGCACTTAACAATCATAGGGGGAAGAACACAGTGAGGGAAGCAGAGGAAAAAGGAGCAGGGAGTCAACAGGGGAGGGTGAGTATAGGCAATTGGCAGCAAGGGATCTACAAGCAACCAGGGGGGGAGACAGCGGGGAGCACATCAATGAGTCTCAGGTACGGTGGGGAGTGCAGGGTGTGTGCAGATCCAGTGCTTCAATTGAAGTGCAAATTCTAAAGTGCTTAAACATGGAATCAACCAATTTCGCCAAAGATCGTTGCCATCTCAACCAAATGAACCGAAGGGTGCCACCTTCTCCTGTCTGCCACTGTTTCTACTATCAACTCCCCAGGCAAGTATTATTCATCCATGTACATGCTTAATCATTTGGGGACCTCCAGAGGGTTTGCACTTCAATTCCCATTAGCCGATTCCAGCACAGTTAGTAGCCAAGGATCATGGGAGTCATAGTCCAAAACATCTGGAAGGCCACGAAATGAGAATCTGTGTAATATGGGGTGTATGGGTACTAGGTGGCAGAGGTTTCAAGCGAAACTACATTATAATGTGTGCCTCACGTCATCAGTACAATTTAGGGACCTTGAATACTGATTTAACAATGTGTCATAAAACCCTGATAGGGTTAAATAGCAAGCTCTCCCTTACTCTGAAATCTCTCAGAATCGATGGTCATGTTGCAGCTGGATGTTCAGTTTGAAAAAAAGAGGACCATGGGGTCGCCCCTATTTTCCCTTTTTTCATCATCAATCTATTTTAGCTTCTTCCACCTATCCATTCATCCTCCCACCATACACGGTTAGTTGCCTGACCATCCATTGCAGTCACACATACATTTTCAACAGTCTGTCTATCCACTTTTGCTCCCCCTCATCTATCAATAGATTTAATGCTGCCTTTCGGCGGTGTCCATCTATCCATGCATCCCTCCACCCACCCATCATCCATACCTCTATCCACCAGTCTCCCCTTTGATCATCCATCCAAATTATACGAGCCCAAAGCATGTTGGGAATTCTCCCCCGTCATTAAAACTATCTAGCAGCACCGGATTAATGCAGAATGCCTAGGCCTCAATACAGCAGGGGTAGGGAACCGCCTTTCTAAGTAAAGAAGTTCTTGATCAACTTTTTCTCGACAGCTCATCAGAGCTTCCCTGCTTTTCCAACTCAAAAGCCTGTATCGCTCCCTCCTTAACCTGTTCACATCAGCCCTCCTCAGACCTTCATTCTGCCTTTGGCATCATTCCCTTTTATAAGCAATCTAAAGCCATGTTGTGTGGAAACCCAATCTGGAACCTCTGAGAAAGACCCTCATTACCATCAAAATCCATTCATATGGTTGGCCCAGCGTTCAACTAAAATGGACGATCCACTAAAAGCTCAGAATGAAATGTACCTATTGATCCTCAGATTCTGGATTTAAGTTCTCTCCAATCTCTTCTTGAATGCCAATTGGTTTGCCTTCATGAAAAAGCAAATTAATTGGCAGCAAAGTGTTTTCATGACACCTCAGGGACCCATTTGAGTGGTCATTGCAATTCCCCTGAATCACAAACAAATTGTCCACTACAAATCCCAATTTCATCTTTGTTCATTTTCGTGTCTAGTGAATAATGTTGATCCATCAGGCACAGCGTAGGCAACATACAGCCACCAGAAGCATGTACTACCCCCCCCTTATATATTTACCTGTTAGGAATACAAATGCTGCCGAGTCCAAATGGGGTAAACGTGCCAAGGATTGCTTGTTCTGAAGAGTTGCCATATACGTTGGTGTAGACCCCACCACAGGCAAGTCCAGAATAGCTCTGACAAATGGCAAGACGCCCCGACGGATAACTGAAGTGAACGTCAAGGAGCCATAGTGTACTTAAAACAGATAATGACATTACCCAAAGCACAACCCTTCCATCGTGCACTTACGACTTGACTCGTGTGACATCAAAACGCCTGGATGTGGGAATGGGAAAGTCCTCGGTTCTAGTCTGCTTGAGCAAACCAGTCAATCACACTTTTTTTTCCATTACATTTTTATTGGCAGATTTTCATAGAAACAAGAGTAAGGAGAAATCAACAACCTTGCCCCCAAGCCTCCCACAACCCCCCCCCAGCCTTTTAATATCACTCCTTAAAGGAGGGCTACAGCCGGGATAGTGCAAATTAAGATCCACCAATCTTTTATCCTTCAGCAGGAATTATTTTGATTTCTTGCGAGATTGATGTTGCTACCTAAATGTAAATGATTTGTATAAATAAATTACTAAAATCTTGTATTATTCCACGCTGCAGTGCTTCCAAATCTCATGCTTTTGGGGGCACTGGTGAAATCTCTTTAGTAATAGGGCCGATTATTTGAAATGCTTAGCCAGAGGTTTGTGTGCACTGCAGACATGGACAACTTAAACCAAAAGGTTTCTGAAGATAACCCTATCAATGCTGGATATTGGCTAACAGATACCCAGTCGTCTTCAGTACTTCCTTGCATGGCAAGATTACCCAACATTGATAGTGATAACGGAGAACCAGTGTTCCTCATTACTTCCTTGCCAGGAAAGTTTATTCAGCATTGATAGTGATAACAGAGAACCAGTTGTTTTTGTCACTTCCTTGCCAGGCAGGTTTATTCAACATTTATAGTGGCAACATAGAACCAGTGGCCTTTGTCACTTCCTTGCTGGCAATTTATCCAACATTGATTGTGATAACGGAGAACCAGTGGTCTTCGTCACTTCCTCGTCAGGCCAGTTAATCCAACATTGATGGGGATGATGGAGAACCAGTGGTCCTCATTACTCCCTTGCCAGGCACGTTTATCCAACACTGATAGTGATAACTGAGAACCAGTGTTCCTCATTACTTCCTTGCCAGGAAAGTTTATTCAGCATTGATAGTGATAATGGAGAACCAGTGGTCGTTTTCACTTCCTCGTCAGGCCAGTTAATCCAACATTGATAGTGATAACAGAGAACCAGTTGTTTTTGTCAGGCAAGTTTATCCAACATTTATAGTGGCAACATAGAACCAGTGGCCTTTGTCACTTCCTTGCTGGCAATTTATCCAACATTGATAGTGATAAAGGAGAACCAGTGGTCTTCGTCACTTCCTTCTCAGGTAGAATGTGGGATATGGGGTAGGATTGCAGAATGTTCTTGACATGGGAAAAGGTGCATCTAGGACTCTGTGAAAGCCCATGCGTCATGCTGGTCAGTGCATGCACGGTCCTAGTAACACAAACGCAGTGCTGTTGAAATTGAAGGTACTGTTTATTTGCATAATAAATGCCTGCTTCAATCACTGCAGTGTTTCTTCAGTCAGTTTTCTGTGTTCTGCCGTGTAAGGCAGTATGAAGGCGTGCACGCACATGCATGGATTTAACATGAAGATGAGTCCGAATTAAGAAGAAGGAGCAATCATGAGAGGCACACAAGACAAGGGTACTAAAATGATACCACTCCATCGCAATATTACTAACTTCTTAGGGCATTGACAGGATTAGGTGTGATGACAAAGCAATATAGCACAGGAATTAAAGTAATCCTCAACATCTCTTTCGTCGAAATACCTAAACCTGAACAGAGAAAAGCAAGAATTATCACCCTGCTGTTTCTGGGTAAAGGATACTATGTTAAGGAAGATCCGTCGATGAGCGAGTAGTGCAGCTTCTTCAAGGCCGGGTTGGCCTGCTTGACCTGTGGGATTTGGGGTTTCCCGTCCAGAAGAACAGAGGAGTGGGAGTTTTTCGTGGCCTTCTTGAATTTGATGAAGGCCTCCTTCCTGGTTTCATCGTAGTGGCGAAGAACGACCGGCTTGTCAAATCCATCTTCCTTCAACTTCGATAACTGCTTGTTTCTGGAAATAAGGAGAGAACAAGATGAAAACCTTTGTACACTCCATACAAGTTGGGAAAGTGGCAGGCCCTCAAGCAGTAGGTTGGCATAGAAACAGAGACATTGGCTGTGGGTACAGATATTCAAGCTGTCTGACCAATTTCCTCCCCATCACTATACACCCTGGGTCTGCTTCTGAGTTTACTACTCATCATTTCACAACTCAACAACTCTACAATAGGGGGTTCTTCCGCACATCTAGAATCTTCTTGTGAAAGAAAATCGCCTTGTGTTATCCCTAAATTTGGTCCTTTTATCCCATATCACAACCCTGTTTCTCCCATGCTCCAACCGTGTTTATATTTACCCAAGCCAGATGTGTACGCCTTTGCAATGCCCATCGGGTATCTGAAAGTTTAAATTGTGTCTTGTATTCCTGTCATTTATTGAACAATGTACAGTACGGCTTAGTTCAGATGGAAGATCAAGACTTCTTGTCTTATCCAATCATTCAATTCCCTTCATTGGATTTCCAAAGGTTGATATATACGCAATACACTGATCTGGATGATTAACATAGTTTGCTTGTCATTTCAGAGTTCATCTGAGGCTGGGAGTGTTTGGTCCCATTGTAGAGCATGGCAACATTACACAGGCAGCTAGCAAAGGTTGCCCCTATCCTTGAGTGAGGAGGACAAGGGTAAGGGTAAGCAGCATGCTTCTCCCAAGATGTTTTGACCGACTATTCCCACCTGAACCAGCTGATATAGACAATGGTGAAGGATCAAGGAAGCCATAGGCCCCCAAAATCAGTAGAGTTGGACACCAACAATCTCCCAGTGGCCATGTTGAACAAGGAACATAGATGGAAGCACAGCCACACACATTTCACTGCCGCAACATAAGCTAGCAGGAAGGGGCATAAGACTCTGGTACATGCATTGAAGACAAGCTTTCTGTTGGTCTTGTTAATCAGACTAAAACACATAGGACAGTTGCAGAATAGCATACTTTTATATAATTGGGCAGTAGTAAAATGGATAAAGCTCCAAAAAGACCATGAATCACGAGAAAGGAAATTAAACCATATATTCTAATGCTCCATAATGAACAGGCAGGGAAGGCGTGGGGGGTTAGGGAGGGGTCGGTAGAATGGTCAAAAAAAGTCTATTCAAGGTCCTCCGTTTCAAACCCTCTCTCCTGCTGATGATTCAATTAATTGTCGTGCCAGTCTCTTTAAATGTCATTGATCAATCGCTTTCTCAATGTCATCAAGGAAGGGAGCCTACACCTGAATGTGCAAGACCACTTTTTGGGGTGGAGGGGTTCATTCCTATTTTGCTTCTATGGCAGAGTAGGCTCCATGCCCAAGAGTACAAAGCGGTCTGGCGCAAACACTCATGTGTAGGCTCCCGTCCTGGATCCTGCTCACACCTAGTGTCAGCAAAACACTACTGCCTACACCTTGTCTTGCAGCATCCCCAACAATACTCTGAGAACAACAATCAACTTGGTACAGAGCAAAGGCAGTATCCATTACCCCGCTCGGGTACCACCAAATACAAAATAATAATGTGGCAGAACCACAACCCGAGGATTGATCGGGCACAAGAACAATAGAGCACCAAAAGCATCATGGCCGCTGCCCACTCATTGTTCCTGGAAGTATGCAAATTAGCAGGAGAGAGCAGCAATCCACCAAGTGCAGGCAACACTCATTCATTTAGCACCCTTGGCTGATGCGTCAGCCAATCAGGTTGCTCACACGATCCAAGCCCGAGTTCGGAGCAACCTGAGTGATCGGAGTCACCTGCCAGTCCTCTGGGCCATAACAAGGTCCCACTGGGCCATAACATTGTCTCGGGCACCAATGAAAAAGTGGCCCACGGTTGCAAATGGCTATTCATTCCTTTTGTGACAGACTGTTTGAATAGTACCCAAGGGGGAGTTTTTTGATAAAATGTGAGGCAAATTGTGCATTTTAAACACTAATGTATTCAGCAACAATGGTCAAAACTACTAGCTGCATAGTGAAGTAACTCATCAAACTGGCCCACTTTGACTAACATAAACTGGCTCACACCAGCATTTTGTGTTTTTGGTTCGGCAATGAGCCTATTGCCCCATAGGCCAGTCTGAGCCTGCCCGCCAGCTGCCTTAATTCTTTCCACCACTCCCAACCGTCTCCGTGCCACACTACTCGAGTGCCAGGAGTCCGGCGCCTCCGTGTCTATACTGCCCAGGGCCGCCACGGAAATGGAAGAGGGGCTGCCTCCATTTCTATGGCGGCTATGTTAGGTGAAGAACGACTTGTGAGAAACAACGGGTCGCCCCCTGTTGTTGCTCACAAATACATTGCTCTTAGCACCCAGCGGGTTAGCCTTGTGGGGCTAATGGCAATAAGCACCCATTCTGGAGGCTGAACCAGGTGCTAAGTTATAGACCCAAGCAAAAAAGCCAGGGCAGCATCAAATAAGAACTGTAAATAATGTCAAAGCACAACTAATGTTGCGTGTGTGTGTGTGTGTGTGTTTGTTTTTTTTCCTGTGGTGTGTAGTGTCACGTGACCCGCGACATGACATGTGACATCATGCCGCGGATGTAACAATAAAGAGGCCCGCTTCGCGCCCTTTCAGTCAGACGGAAGCGGGGCCTGTGAAGCATAAGCAGCGTGTCTGTCATTCACTGTGCGCCGCGCTGCACCACGCCACGCGCACAGACAACACTGCCCCAATACATGGAATGTAAGGTTCTTTTTTGCTCCATTAAGATTTGGAGCTCTATTGGTACCACTTGTAGTGAAAATATGAAATTAACTTCCAATGGAGGGGAGAGGGCTAGATTAACCCCTCCAAGAGCATTGCTTGAACCTGCCCCTTCAATGAGGGGCCCGCGGGCACCTTGATTTTTAAAAGAATGGCACAAAGGAGGGTTGCTGATTGAGTGATAATACACCCATCTTGATATGTACCCTAACAAGCCGAACAATGATTTCCAAATCTAACTTCTCTCCCCTTTATGCTGGACAAAATGATCAAGGAAGCATTTTTCATTCACTTTATCCTATACGGAAGCAGCCACGTTCCATAATGAGGGCATAGTGTCTAGACAAAATGCACAAGGTAGGTCTTGTGGAGCTGAACAGATGTTGGAGATGCAGTGGAGAAATTGGTCATTTCTTTCACAATTTCAGCTATCACCCTAAAGTTACTGTGACATGTCCAGTACCCTGGCCTTGTCTAGAGGGGATGGGAACCCCTCTCAGCCGAGGGTGGGAGGCCTGCCAGGGAGAAATCCCTGAGGAGGATGCTGGCAGTTCGTAGGGCTCCAATTCCTGCTGGCTCTAGTGTCCGTTTGTTTCTGTGCAGTCCTGATTTTTTTAAATGTATCATTATGATAGGTTATTTATAACGCACTTAAAAACCCAGAGGTTTCTAAGCGCGGACCCGGGGATCGAACCTGTGTTGCTCCGCGTCGTCTTTCTTTCAAGACGAGCACGTTGCCCCTGAGCTATCCTCCCGAGACAACTGCATCACCCCATGCCTGTGACCCTAAATGCTGAATTAATGCTTTCTTTTCATTCCAGAATTACAAAGATGCAAGAACTAGCCCCAAGATGAGACCTGTGGCTATCCCGCCGAGAAAGAACAGCTCCAGGTGTGAGAGACGGATCCCGGCGGTCACCTGCCTATGCGCACGCCCATTGTCAGCGCCATATGAGGACAGAGACCGTAGTTGGAGGTTATCCATGGCACGTTAATCACCTGCATTGCACGCCAGCCCTGGGACACCTTAAGAGACGCCCCCAGGGGGGTCCATAAACCACCAGAGACATAAAGAGGGGGAGAAACTCCAAATGGAACTGCACTTACCTGGGGGGAGAAGCCAGGAAGCGGCCCACTAAACACAACTGAGACAATATACGACACCACACTGATATATTGGGCGAGGCTTAACTCACCAGTTAATACCTGCTTCGTTTGTAACCCCTCCAGGGCGGGGAAGGCAGTGCGTGATTGCGTAGGGTCAGGCTACCAATCAGAGACCAGGGCGGGGGATAAGTAACCTCTCAGGGAGCAGGAAGTGTGGGTTGTTTGGGTGAGGTCAGAGGAGGTGGCGGTGGCAGACCAAGAGACCAGCAGGAGGAAGGATGGTGCAGGTGACTGTGGAGGCAGTTATTGGACCAGGTTAAGCATTAGTTAGTGAGTGCAAGTGGCACTGCATTGTGAGTGTGCGTGGGGGAGTAATGAGTAGTGTAAGGAGTGACTGTGAAGTGTTTGTGTGTCAATGAAAGGATAGTGTCTGAGTAGTAAGTGAGTGGAGGTGTAGTTGTGTGGAGGAGAAAGAGTAGTCTGGTGGAGGGATTAGTAATGTGAGGGAGGGAATAATAGTGTGGGTGACAGAGTATTAGTCTGGAAGAAGGAGTAGTTGATTGGCGGAGGGAGTAGTAACATTAAAAGGTTGAATGCGGGACTTGGAAGGAGTAGAAGACATTGGAGGTACAGAAGAGAAAGTTGTGGGGAGTAGAGGGGGAGGCGGGAGGAGTTGGAACCAGCAGAGCCGCGGTGGAAGTACAGCAGCTAAACGAGACGGAGAACACGGTTTGGGTGTGACAGAAAGGAGACTGAGTCAGGCAGAGTGTCTGTAAGGCACATTGCAATAACCCTATAGAAATGCTAACCACAGGACTTGAGCGCTCCGAGGCCTGCGCGTTAGTTGGCGCTCTACAAAAATAGAATAGAATAGAGATGAGGGACAGCCTAGGAAGTCCATGAGGGAGTCTAGAGAAAAAAGGTGACCAGGCTTTAGGTCTTCAATTCCAGAAGAGGTTAGACAGTAGTACGAACATGGGGGTTATGGACGCCTTGTTAGGGGGGGGGGGGGGGTCTTTATTAGATAAGAGAGAGAGAGGGACATCAAATGAGCCCATTGACTTAAGACCCTTGACCTGTCTCGAAGACCGAGAGTGTTTCCTGAGCCATCCATGACATTACGTGCTCTTAGAAAGAAGTCAAAGTGTGAATTAAAGGTCTGTTAGGCAACCCTTGCAGAGTACAAATAAAATAGTTTTGTCGGATAAAATAAATCTGCTTTAAAAAAAATGTACATATATGAGACTCAATGGGGTGCAAGATCTTTTTTCTGGGAAAAGAAATAGTGTTCTGTTCCAGAATTGAGTGCTGGGTGTCTGACCTGTCCAAGCTTACCTCGACAGAGAGGATTACATGGAAAGCATGGAGCAAATGGGTCATGAGGTATACTTTTGGAGTGTATGGAGATCACACAATGAGGCGTTCTACACTTGGCTGCGCCAGGAATCTATTCTTTGCTCACTGTAATGCATGTATCAAGATTATTCTACCAATATTTACTACTTTCTTTTTTTATTTTCCAGTTAAGTGTAAGAAGCGGAGATGTCAAGATTCTATGAACAAGGATGATTTTAATTCATTATTTTGAACATTAAAATGAAAAAAGCCCTTGAATATTATCTCATTGAAACATGGACATTGTATGGTTTTCTTTCCTTGGGGAAAATCAGTCTACCGTGATCGTGATTTTTTGCAGTTTACTTGGCGGCCAATGAGAAGCACGTGTTTTTTGGGGGAGGAGGGTGTTTTGGGAACTTTTTTCTTTCCTACATGTGGAAAGCTGAACTAATCCACAAAGGTGTCCCAAAACTCCTGCTTTGCAGGAAGTCTCAGGAAAATCAGGTTGACATGTTTTCCGTAAACATTTTTTGATTTCAAAGTAAAATTACCCAAATCCAGGGACGTGTTTGTTTCATTTGAAGCACTATCAAGTATGTGAAACATTATATGTTCCGATGACTTCTACTGCACACCCCCGCTGCCATTTGCATGGTCTCCAGGCGCTCACATGGCTCTGTAAGAATGTGGGGACCCAGCAAGGCTTAAGCACATGGCTGGGTTTGCCGATGGTACTCTTGTTTAGAGGAGAATTGCCTAGCATTTCGGTGCCGGACTACCCTTGCGAGTGGGACCAGACTGATGTGCAAATGGTTATTTCTCCTCTTTGAAATATACATTGAGCTACAACGTGGTCTCACACCCTCCTGAAGTGAGCCATGTTCATTCTCTGTAGTGGGGCTCCCATGTTTATTTATATATGTATAGGCTGTGTCCTGCAGTCACCTGACGAATAGGCGGGTATCTGACACACTGCTGCAGGTGCAGTGCTGCAGACAGTATGCCTCTGCAGAGTGTGGTGGCCCTGGATTAAGAAAGGGCAGATGTTTTGGGTCCTGTCCTCATAGCCTCAGAGTGTGTCTGAGGGGGCGCTGTGCTGAGATAAATTGGGACGCAGATCTCAGGTGGTGGAGCGGGGGTGGGGGGTAGAATTGAACCTTGTGCAGTGGTGGTTTCATTTGCACAAGCTGTAGTTGGATTAGGGGTCAGTGCGTTGGTATATCCCCACATGGCAGTGCTACCACTGGAATAGGTCAATGGCACTGGGCTCCCCACCCCCTTTTTACACGAATGGGTATATGATGGACTCAGGAAATTTGCACTTGCAGTAATGCCTTCTGGAACCCCACACAAGTGTGTCCAGATTTGCCCCAGCAGAGCTGTTTCGTGACTCAGACCCCAGGTCTTGACTATGGGGCAAATAACGGGTAGGGCCTAGAGATAGTAAAGGAACGCAGGGTCTTGCATAGAAGAGGGTAATCATTTCCATTAATGTTCAAGTGTCACAGAAGAGTCATTAACAAGTTAAAACAGTGCTCTCCGAGTGTGGTCCTGATGAGCCCAATCCGCTCCATGTTTCCAGGCAGTCCGTACACCATACACTTGAATATAAAAGGGAGATATTTACATAGTGGTTATCTTGAAAACCTGGAGTGGTTTTCAAGATAATCTCTCAATCATTGGATCTGGAGATCCATGATTTAAAGCAGAGTTGTCCAACTCCAGGCCTCGAGGACCGGAATCCTGACAGATTTTCAGGATATCCCTCATTAATATTCATGAGATAAATTTGCATACAATGATTTTAAATGTACGAAAAAATGTTCTCATGAATATTACTTAGGGATATCCTGAAAACCCGCTGGGATTCCGGCCATCGAGGACTGGAGTGGGACACCCCTGATTTAAAGGGTCCGAGAAGAGATACACTGGGGGTCATTACGAGGTTGGAAGTAACCATGGCGCTATTAGTGCCATGGCTGCCTTCAAAACCTCACCGACACCGCCCTGGTGAATGGAGATATGACAGCCCCATTCCAAGGTTGGCGGGGGCGGCAATTCCCCATTCCCATTGAGCCCCCATAGGGCTCAATGGGAATGGCAAAGGCGCTAATAACGGTACCGCAAATTGCGGTCCGTTATTAGCACCAAAGTCCCTTTGCGGGTCCCGTCCTTAACGCCTGGTAAAACCAGGCATTAAGGGAGGACCCGCGAAGGGAACTCGTAATAGGGTGGTAAGGGATTACCGGTACCGGTAATCCCTTACCGCCCGGGTCGTAATGAGGCCCAGTGTCTTAGGAATACTGCACAGAGAGAAAGGGGCAGCCTTTGTGGAAGTGAGGCGGGAGGCGGGTGGCTAGAAATCTGATGTAGGGTTGGGCTTTTCAGCCCATTGAACAGTAAAACTCAATCAGCTTTGCAAGATCCCCCCCCCCCAATAAACAATAAACACGTTTGAGGGCCCGCCCGCCCCGCCCGCCCCACTGAAAGCAAACAGGGCCCAACAACCTGTGCCGTGGGAGGATGGCCAGCATATGCTCTACGACATGGCACAGAAGACATAGCTATGTACATGTCAGGCTGAGCCCAAAAACAAGCACAGTCCAGCACTGATATGCTGGGCAATTCTCCTCTGAACAAGAGTATGAACAGCAACCACGCCTCGCGGATGACTCCTAGCGATCACCTGTCTGGTGTGGAGCTTTTGCTCTCAAGAGAAGTGTCTGGCCTTTCAGTTCTGGACCTCCATCATAGGCGGTACCAGGCTGATGACGTGTCTCTCAGGAAGCTAAAACAGGATTGTGAAGCCCCCAAGCAGGCACTATCCCACATGAACAGGCTATTCAGTCTCAGCAGAGAACTTTTTACATATGAGAAAATTCGAAGAAGACTTATGTGTATACTTGCTGGTCCCTCTATAACCACTTGACCAGAGTTTGCTCTTCAGCTGGTCAACAAGGGCAGCCCTACTCTGCACCGGGGGATAGGCTTAGGTTAGCACAAATTAAAAATGGGCGCAAAGTGTAATATGTCAATTACATTGGAATCTGAGCGAGCTGCAGGCGCTCCACGGCCCAGCTGTACAGCGCTCTCCATCCGCGATCTTCTGACTCCGCGGCGTACTCGCGGGAAATCCAACCTTCAAAGCAAAACGAAAAGAGGAGTTAGGACCCCAATTAAACATGAAATGGGGATTTTAACATCAATTTGCATGTTTCAGCGTTGCCACTTTGAATTTTCTTAATGTACGTTTTGATAACTCTTTACTATGCCTTTACTCTTATTAGCAGCTATACAATGCCATCAATGTCTCCAGTCAAACGTTAAAATCCCTACAGGGCCAACTCAGCCCTATAGCTTAGCAAAAGCGATCAACTAAGTAATATTACATTGGCAAAGAATAAAACTCATGTTTAAACAGTGCTTAGAAACAGGAGGATATTGGCATTAAGCACTATAAAAGAAACTGCTACTCATGTTGTTGGCCCAATAAATGCTGCCGTTGCTTAAACAGGGGTCGAATGATCAAGCTTTTTCAGGCTAAGTGTTCTGCCTGCATCAAAATAGTAAGTTACATGCGTGTAAATTACTCATGATTTACAAAATGTGGACTTGATGTGCGCAAATGTACATATGTGCAGTGTTGCCAGATTGTGAATTGTAATTGGTTATTTATAACACGCTTATCACCCAGAGGTTTCTAAGCGCCAGAGGCGTCTTTCAATTGGGGCCTGAAGCTAATGTGGTTGAGCCCACCAGAGTGACATTAACGCTGCAAATGCCCACACAGCGCTTCTGAGTGGGCATTTATAGATTTTGGGTGGGCCTTCTCTGCTCAGGCCCTACCCTGTCTGCGCCTCTGCTAAGCGCAGATCCGGGGATCGAACCTGTGTTGCTCTGCATCATCGTATTGCTTCCAAGACCTGCGCGTTGCCCCTTAGCTATCTTCCCAAGACTCTATTTAACCAGGGAGACCCCACCGAACCCCTGACTATTTGCTTTGAAGTTTTACTTCAGTCCATTTTATTCAATTGGCGTGACCAAACCCTACAGCTCCCAGAGGTCTATGATGAAATGGAGTCATCTGGCAACCCTAAGTACAGTTGCAGATATCACACAAACTTAGTATCCACGTGCAAAAGTGGTGTTTCCCGAGTGGTGTCAAGAGTGGAAGGTATGGGGGCAAAACAAGTGTTGGTACTAGCGTACTGGTCTTTGGCTGTGAGTAAACTGTTACAATATGTGATAGTCTGCGGAATGTTAGAGGACCTTTCTCTAAAAATATTTCCTAAATTGAGAACAAAATGATTCACAGCAAAAAAAATGATAAATCTCAATGTTTGTAACTCTACTTATGACTAAAGTATGCCTGTAATTTACACATTTGTAGGGATACCTGCAGCATAAACGTACACGCTAGAGGACTAACGGAAACCTCCGATCAGGTGTAGCACTTCTCCTCGTCACTCCACTGACGAAATCAACAAGAATAGGGGGCTCGACTTTTTCAGTCCAAGTACCCACCATCTGGAGCTCGATCCCTTTAACCAACCGTTGCATGGAAGATCACCTCGTCTTCAGCAGGGCTCTCAAAACGTTGTCTCTTCCCTTTAAATGCCTGACAAACTCCGCCCATCTCCTGGGTGGATTATTACTCACCCCCTGATGGGAATGCTGGGACACCCAAGGAGTCGACAAGGGGGGGGCATATCACCACCCCCATTGAATGCATCCCAATCAAGCCTTTATGATAAACTCTGCAAGATCTTTTGCAACCAGGTGTCACTCTCTCTTCAATGGAACGTCAAGCACGCAACCAGAATAAAACATAACTGTATCCCACACGTGCACGGCCCACTCACCTGCATACCTCTGATTAAACGATAATCGATTACACACACACACAAAACACGCATCACCTCCTGCAATAGAATACAGCTGATACCAACGCCAAATTCAGGCCAGCCATTCACTTACTCTGACTCTTCTGACTCTGCCACTCCCCTGACAATTTGTCATGGCAACCATTCTCTCACCTGATAACCGTGCGCTGCTGCTAGGGACCTAGTCACTCCCTACCCACCTTCGTGCTGGCTGAAAATGCACACAGGAATTTAAGAAATCCTTTCTTCACCTCTTACATCTCTGACTACGGTCATCCGAAGGGCGCTCAACGTGCAGCGCTTCAAGGCCATACCAATAGCAGCAGGCACTATGCAAGTGCCATATAACATGACACATGCATATGAAATACATATAGGCATAGGTATACGAGTAATAGCTGGTGTGACTTATATTTTGAACCTGGAGTACATTATACATGTCTGTGAATAAGACTGGCTGTGATAAAGTACGCTATGTGTGCATTTTGATTCTACTTTTAATCCTTGGTGTATCGACCCCACATTTTTAAGCAATGCAAGTAAAGAGGCTGAAACTCCAACTGATTTGGGTGGGTTTCATGACATTTCTCATCCAGCAAATGAACCACATCCGGGCACATTATGCTCAGAAAGCGAAATACAACGTTTTTAAGGGAGCTGCGTAAAATGAATCTATCAGTAAAAATAATACCATATAAACTCAATCAAACAGGGAGAAATGAAATATGGGCAGGCAGTTTTTTAAGTGGTACTTCTTCTCGGCATGGCAATTACAACACACAGCCCAAAAGCAGCAAAAAAACATGGCCGAGATTCGTAAACACCCGGTAGACGTCTCTCTCTAGCTAATAAAGTAATGTCTAAAGTAGCTTTGCCTTTAGAATGTCAGATTTTTCTGTGGCTTTGCTTGGTATTGCGAATCTAAATAAATGGTTGTCTTTATATGAGCATGCTCACCCCAAATACACCGAAGACTGGACGGTCTGCCTGGATCTCTCTGGAAACCCCCTTGAAAGAAAAAAGTGTTTGGACAAATTTTGAATGAAAGAACCAAAATACTCTTCCGCTGGAAAATGCTTAGTCTGTGGGTGGGTCGGTGTTAGAGCACAGGAATGTGTATTGTGAGGATTCGCCAGGTACCGTCACTTCTCCCCAGGGGGAGCCCTTTCTCATGAGGCTATGGAGGTGCGGCTGCAACCCACTAGTCCCCCTAGAGGTGGTTTAATGCGGGAGGACCTCATGGGGCGGGACTTCCCTTCTGGGGACAAGGACGATCACTTAGTACAGAGTCACACCCCAACCTTCCCTAACCCCCCCTTGATTCCAAGCCACTAACTTGAGAGTAGACCAACGAATTACTGTAGTACTTGGGATACAGAAAGTACTAGGACGAAGAAGAGCACAGAAAACATGAAGATTACTGACTGAGCTAGTACTGGAATGAGGTGACCCTGAGGTAGCATGAAGATCAAAGTGTCAAGAGAAACAAAGGACTTTGACAATCCGGGACTGCAAGCAATGTATAAGAAGAGACGATGGACTAAAGAACTTGTCAAGCCCAGCCGGGAGAGGCAACAGGTGTGGAAGCCAGCCAGATCAGGGGTTTCAAATCCTGTCGGCAGAGCAGGGAAACAGAAAGAAGGACTCCAGCGACAGGGACGTCATTTGGGGGAAGCCTGGGGTCGCAGTCGCAACCCCTGGGACCCACAGTTGCAACCCGTGGGACTCCCTTGCGACCCTAACTAATGTGGGGAAAACATTTATTTTTTTGTCCCCCCCCCAAAAACGGGTGCTCCTGGTATGGCGGGCCTGCCCATGACGCAGGGGGGCCGCCACACCAGGTCTGGTGGGTCCACAGCCCAGTCCTCACCCATCAGGGTCAAGGCAGGGCTGTGGAGGCACTCAGTAGGGGTTGGAGCTGACCGTGACATGTGGCACATGTCACATGCCACGTTCAGCTCAATCCCTTCTCCCTCAGCTTCCTTGCAACTCACATACAGGAACCAGGAAGCTCTTGCAGCTTCCTGGTTCCTGTCTGTGAGCAGCACGGAAGGACAGACCGAAGCTGCAAGAAAAAGGTAAGAAGTTTGCTTTTGTAATATGATGTGTGTTTTGCATGTGTGAGCTGCGTGTCAGATGTATGTATGGCAATAGTGGGTGAATGAGAAGTGATGTGATGTGTGTTTTTGAATGTTCTGGGTGGGTGGGCGGCTTGAATGGGTGCGTGTGTGCCTGTGTAGAGAATGCAATGAGCGCATGTAAGAGAAGGCGTGGGTGAATTAGCATATATGTGGTAGTGTGTGTTTGAATGTTCTGGGTGGGGTTTGGTGTGTGCTCGTGTGGTGAATCCAGTGTGAGCAAGAGCGAGAGGAGATGTATGGGTGAGTGAAAGGTGAAGAGAGAGAGAGAGAGAGAGAGAGAGAGAGAGAGAGAGAGAGAGAGAGAGAGAGAGAGAGAGAGAGAGAGAGTGTGTGTGTGTGTGTGTGTGTGTCGCCGTGGGAGACTGGGTATCACTGGAGCATTTTTGCCACATTCTTTATTGACTTTGCATGTTTTACTGGTATTTTTAGGCAAAGGCAAGTTCATGTGTGCCATTCCCTGGCTAGGTTAGCATTTTGGTGCAGTCAGTCTAGTCTTTGCTTATGGTGGCATATTTATTACTCTGCATCTTTAAAAAAGCAAGCATGATAAGTAGTGTTACCTGGCTAGAGTGATGTTTTGGTGTAGCGCCCTGAATATTCTTCACTGTAGCATGACATTTTATTAACTGAGCATCTATGATGAATCAAGCAAGAGAAGTGTTCTTATGGGGCTAGACTGGCTCACGTTGGAACCAGTATGGACAGGTTTTCCTATTGTGACATGTCACTTTTAATGGCCAAATGAAAGGGAGTATGTACTTACATAGGCGTACTGGCATAAATGGGCAGTTTTGTGCCTAGTGCCAGTAATGATACTATAGAAAAACGTCATAAAGCAAACATAATGGTCTTATATGGAAATACTAGCATATGTTGGTCGAGCCAGCATGGAAATGTATGGGCACAGCCAGCATACAAATGTTTTTTATACTGGCATATATTGCAAGGGTCGGCATGATAATGCATTGGGAAAAGCCCTGTGCACTTTTGCTGACTTGCATCTATTGTACCTTTTTTCATGATTTACCCTACACCCTACAAAACCGATTGTTGGCCTTTTACCCAAATTCTCCCAGAAAGTGTGCTTTGTAATGCACCATTTTAACCCATTATTCAAAACCTTTACTCTGGGGAGGGAGAAGAATCCCCCTGACCCCCCACACCCCAAACCATTTTCGTTAGTTCGGGCACCACTTGGTCTGACAAAGGGGTAGTGTGCAGTGCACGCCTTGAAGGCTGCCAGTGAGTCCCCGGGTGAGAAGCAACTCGTGGGTGTTTTCAATGTTAAATAACTGTGTGATGTGAATTTATGTTTTCAGCAATGATATTACATTAAATGGTATTTCTTTTAAGTCCTCTGGCACCCAGTATTACGCTTAGATAATAAAAAAACTATGTGGGTGAAAGGAGGTTCTTGGGTACATTGAAAGAAACTTTCCCAGGTATTATACTCCAGCACAGATAACATTACAAGGTGCACTCCCCTCTGTGTATGCATACCAGTCTAATAGGTTTCTTCTATCATAGTGGTAGCTGAATCAGATATATATTTTGCATGCATCACCAGGTCAGTGTTTTTTTGGCTTCTTGTACACAGCGACGCCACGGATAACACATACTTCTGTGTCCATTGATCTTTGTACTTAAGGGAGCTAATTCACCCGTATCAGCCCGTGAGACAATTACGCTCTAGTAATAGCCACCTCCTGATCACTCCTCATTCTACTTATGTATCTCGAGGTGACAGAAGATTTGCTGTCTTCGGGCCCAGGCTGTGGAATTCGCTGCCGCTACAGCTTAGGACCATGAGTTCGCTCTTATAACGCTGCCGAGCACTGAAAACCTTCCTCTTTAGGTAGATGACCCCCGTTGCTTGGGCATCCTAAATTTCATCGTACTATCTACCCAGTCTATATCATCTGCACCAATATATGATTAAGTTCATTATTCACACTCTATAAATGCAAAAAAAATCAACAAAAAAAAACAATCAAATAGATGTTTCATACACTAGCTGCAGCCTGCATTACAGATTTTGTTTACCCTGTTAGAAATACTGCATTATGTCTGTTTTACATATAGACCACACGTCGAATCTGGAAAATGGCATTCCCCAAATGTGTAATCGTGGACAAATCATGCCTCCCTCTGTGCCTCGGTTCTTATATATGGCTGAAATGAGAGCAACTGGAAACCCAGGTGCTAGATGCATCTAAAAAATCTGAAGATTGTTTGCCATCACTTCCTGTGATGTCATAAGGGGTCAAGGGTTGTGTGATGTCACTTCCACTACCCCTGGCATTTTGTTGAAATGACGTCCCTGGATGGCGACCCACTGAGGGAGTCCCAGTTGGGTCTGACCCAACACCCAGCCAAGCTGAGAGAAGCAATAGTGTGACTTCAGGGAGGTGAGCCGTGTGGCTCCACAAGGATGCCGAGACCATAGGTAACTGTGAGTCACGGAGACACAGCGGAATTCCCAGACCACAGCAAAGCCATGTGAAGCAGACGAGATGCCGACCCCAGTCCCAGGAAGAACCAGAGTGTCATGCCTACGCCATGGGCGCATACATTTACGATCAATATGGACCTTATTTCCCATTTGCGAGACTTTGGTGCTTTTCTGTTTTCCCCAGCAAACTACACTTACCACAATGCACTTGGCTATAACCATCTTTTCCTGGCCATTCCTATTCGCCATCTTCGGAACTACAATCCCCAGAAGCCCTAGGGATCTCCTCTGCTTCCACCAGCTCAGGAACAGAGAGGGAGGTGGCCGATTGTCTGCAGGTGTGCTTAGCCAGGTGCAACCAATTAGCCTGCCTCTGTGCTGGGCTGGGTGGTATAAAAGATGCTGCCTGCAGGAGCTCAGTCTCTTGCATTAGGAGTCTTTCTGGCACCTTGTTGCTTTGAGCTACGGATCTTGTATGCGGTTCCTCCTTACTCCGGCTTTGGAGCCAGTGCCCTGCCGGGCTCTCTACATTGCAGCTGATCACGCTCTGCCACCTTCCAGCCTCTGCCCTTGCCCTGCCGGGCTCTCTACATTGCAGCTGATCACGCTCTGCTGCCTTCCAGCCTCCGCCCTTGCCCTGCCGGGCTCTCTACATTACAGCTGATCACACTCTGCTGCCTTCCAGCCTCCGCCTTTGCCCTGCCGGGCTCTCTACATTGCAGCTGATCACGCTCTGCTGTTTTCCAGCCCCCGCCTGTGCCCTTTCCGGGTTTCTGCCTTGCAGCCGATCACGCTCAGCTGCTACCTTCCGCCGTGGTCTTCCAGGCTCCTGCCCTGCAGCCTGCCTCACTCCGGCTGCCTACA
Source organism: Ambystoma mexicanum (assembly GCF_040938575.1). Lineage (NCBI taxonomy): Eukaryota > Metazoa > Chordata > Amphibia > Caudata > Ambystomatidae > Ambystoma > Ambystoma mexicanum. Next base: position 1,174,050,828 of record NC_090936.1, read on the forward strand.
GCCCTTGTCATCTGGGCTCCCTGCTCTACAGCCTGCCTCACTCCGGCTGCCTACAGCCCTTGTCTTCTGGGCTCCCTGCTCTGCAGCCTGCCTCACTCTGGCTGCCTACAGCCCTTGTCCTCTGGGCTTCCTACCTTGCAGTTTACAGTCCTCTGCAGCCTTCTACAGTCAGCGGCCCAGCTCCTCTGAGCTTACTCCTTGCTGCCCGGTCCTTCTGGCTCCTTGCCGCGCAGCCTGCTTCTCTCCGCTACCAACAGCCCTTGTACTCGGGGTTTCCTACCTTGCAGCCGATCACGCTCCGCTGCTTGCTACCTACCTCTTTCCACTGGGTTCTCAGCCTAGCAGCCCTCTACAGTCCTCTGCAACCTTCTACGGTCAGCGGCCCTGCCCCTCAGGGCTCACTCCTTGCTGCCCGGCCCTTCTGGGTTCCTTGCCGTGCAGCCTGCTTTACTCTGCTGCCCTAAGCCCTTTTCCCTCTGGGCTCTCTACCTTACAGCCCTGCTCCTGTCGGCTTGCTCATTGCTTTCCTGCTCCTCTGAGCTCTCAACCTTGTTCCTTACTGTCCTCTGCTATCCAATGCTGTTACACGACTTTCTCTTCATTTCTTTCTGCTAGTTTGCTATCAACTTCCTTTTCCTGGATTTGTCTGTAAGCATCTTCTCTTGTACTGTTTGTAGACCCTTTTGTACAGAGCTTGTCTGTTGGTTTCCATCAGGCAACCTCTGCCCCTTCCCTTGTCTCGTTTCTACGTTACAGACACCCATAGCTGTTGTTCCAAGCCATGAGCAAACAGCGTGGGCCTCTGTTATAGCAAACTGTGCAGAAGGCTAGAGTTTTTCCTAAGGTTCGTGGAATACTCTTTTCCTATATCTGCATACACCCTTAGAGGGAATCCATTCTGTTGTACCTTATTTCCTTGCTACACTTGCCTACTCTTTGTTCTCTTTACTTTCAGATGTGTGTGTACTTATCTGTCCACCTTACTTCGGCACAGCCACCCAAAACCCTTCCTGGGTGTCCTGTGCCACTCTTTACAGAGTGCCATCCGTGACAGAATGCAAGAGCAAAAAATGTCTTGTTCCATTGGCAGGAAAGGCACACACAGACCACAGATGCTTTCCTTTCAGGTTAAGAAACCTATACTAAAATCTATTGTTTCCCTAAAGACATCAAACAAAAACATTAGTCTAAAAGACAGACTCGACTTAGTTAACAAAGATTTACAAGCACAGTACTACACTCACTGGCTTGCTGACCCTTCTTCCATGTATAATTATTATGACATTTGCGACTATGATCCGCAGTCCTTATCTGTTGAAGAGCTACAGCAAGATAATGAATTCTTACAGATCTTGTTAGCCCAAACAGGGAATAACACTCCTGTGTCTTCTGACAATTCTTCTAACACTGCTACAGCCAAGGATATAGCACTCATTGCGGGAAACTCTAAACCAGAGTACGCTGTTGCTAGCGTGTTATGCTCAAGATTAGCTTGGCAAGCTCCCCAGACTGCTGGAAACCCTCATTTGACAGTACAAGGCATTAAGTATCCTGAGGTTAGTCCACCTGGGCCTGGGTACTAAAGACCAATACTGACCATCGGTTGTCTTAATACTTCCCCAGTATCTACCAACCATAATAACCTTAAGGTCAGTCTTCCTATTGCTACAACTGAATTTTCTGCTACACCAGATTCTGAAGCTTTAGATCAGGCTAATGGTACATATCTGCTTCAAGAACAACTCCTACGCCTTAGAAGACAGACCGAAGATCTCTGTGATGACTTTGTTTATTTACATAGTAAATATTTAATGAAGGGACACAATATTCCAGACCTTCTGACACTATGTCCTACACCCGATATTCTGTCTCTAAAGATTGACATGCTAAGGCCTGGAATTGACACACAGAAAAGGATACAGACTTTTAACAAGCAGATGGAAGACCTAAATTTAGCATATGCATCCCTTCTTAAGTCTGACACAGCTCCTTTACCTTCAAACCACAGTAACTCAGGTTGGTGTTCAGACAGCAAAAAATTAACTCCTTCGGTGGGCCAAATCACTCACACTGCCATTACACCACAAGACAAGTGTAATCTTCTGATTAGAGATCCTTCTGAGTCAAAGGATTGTTCCACTCTTACCTCTGACTACTGTCCTTTACTCACACTTACAGCCTCTTCTGAAGTGATCAAATCAGAAATGTACACTACTTCTAAGGGTTCTTATACCCCAGACCCACTTAGCAATCTGAGCACACCAGACTTTGAAGTTCAGCCTTCAGAACTCCTACCCTATCCTGACCCCACATCTGTCATACTGCGTGTTACTGTATCTGCTAACCCAATGTCTGATGCTCCTCCTGTTAACACTTCAAATTCTGCTACTGTTGCAGCATCTCACATCATTCTTTCTGCAGCAGAAGCACCCCCTTCCTCTCTGCCTGCAAGGACAGAACCTGTTGCTGAGTCCGATAACAACTTTTCTTTTAGGACTACAGCTCCGGTTGTTCCTGCTGGTGCCTCTGCAGCACTAAAAACTACCAGACTCAACTCTATCAGTCTCAGTTGCGTCACTGCCCACTGGTTCTACTACGGCACCTACACTCTGTTTCTACAGCATCGGAACTATCTACAGTCATTCATGTTCTCCCTGCTGCTGTGGTTTCTGAACTTCCTACAAATCATGAAGAACCCACCACTGTGACTCCTGAAATTTCTGCGGCTAATCTTGACTTAGCCACTGCTGCTTCAGATGCTTTGGAAAACCTTCCTAGAGCAACCAACTCTGCTGTACCTCTGGCTCCACCTTCCAAAACATTACTGTTGCCTTTCAAAGCAAGATTTACCATGGAGTCTGCAGCAGTCTTTCACAGTTCCTCTGAACACACTGTTGGGAATTGTGCTCCAAAGACTTTGTCTTTTCTGAATTCTACCTCAAAGGTGCAGAACATTAATACTGTCTTCGTCCTTCAAGACTCACACCTAACAACCTTAAACAGTATTTGGTGCCTCATGTTGTGCCTTTTTGGAATAAGACTCTTTCACGGTGTGACAGACGTTCTTCTTGTTGGTCAACGTTCAGGGAGCCTGGAGTGGGGCCTGGAGAGGGGCATACTGTCATGCCTGTGCTATGGGCGCATACATTTACGATCAATATGGACCTTTTTTCCCATTTGCGAGACTTTGGTGCTTTTCTGTTTTCCCCAGCAAACTACACTTACCACAATGCACTTGGCTATAACCATCTTTTCCTGGCCATTCCTATTCGCCATCTTCAGAACTACAATCCCCAGAAGCCGTAGGGATCTCCTCTGCTTTCACCAGCTCAGGAACAGAGAGGGAGGTGGCCGATTGTCTGCAGGTGTGCTTAGCCAGGTGCGACCAATTAGCCTGCCTCTGTGCTGGGCTGGGCGGTATAAAAGCTGCTGCCTGCAGGAGCTCAGTCTCTTGCATTAGGAGTCTTTCTGGCACCTTGTTGCTTTGAGCTACGGATCTTCTATGCGGCTCCTCCTTACTCCGGCTTTGGAGCCAGTGCCCTGCCGGGCTCTCTACATTGCAGCTGATCACGCTCTGCCGCCTTCCAGCCTCTGCCCTTGCCCTGCCGGGCTCTCTACATTGCAGCTGATCACGCTCTGCTGCCTTCCAGCCTCCGCCCTTGCCCTGCCGGGCTCTCTACATTGCAACTGATCACGCTCTGCTGTTTTCCAGCCCCCGCCTGTGCCCTTCCGGGTTTCTGCCTTGCAGCCGATCACGCTCAGCTTCTACCTTCCGCCCTGGTCTTCCAGGCTCCTGCCCTGCAGCCTGCCTCACTCCGGCTGCCTACAGCCCTTGTCCTCTGGGCTCCCTGCTCTACAGCCTGCCTCACCCCGGCTGCCTAAAGCCCTTGTCTTCTGGGCTCCCTGCTCTGCAGCCTGCCTCACTCCGGCTGCCTACAGCCCTTGTCCTCTGGGCTTCCTACCTTGCAGTTTACATTCCTCTGCAGCCTTCTACAGTCAGCGGCCCTACTCCTCTGAGCTTACTCCTTGCTGCCCGGTCCTTCTGGCTCTTTGCCGCGCAGCCTGCTTCTCTCCGCTACCAACAGCCCCCTGTACTCTGGGTTTCCTACCTTGCAGCCGATCACGCTCCACTGCTTGCTACCTACCTTTTTCCGCTGGGTTCTCAGCCTAGCAGCCCTCTACAGTCCTCCTCTGCAACCTTCTACGGTCAGCGGTCCTGCCCCTCAGGGCTCACTCCTTGCTGCCCGGCCCTTCTGGGTTCCTTGCCGTGCAGCGTGCTTTACTCTGCTGCCCTAAGCCCTTTTCCCTCTGGGCTCTCTACCTTACAGCCCTGCTCCTGTGGGCTTGCTCATTGCTTTCCTGCTCCTCTGAGCTCTCAACCTTGTTCCTTACTGTCCTCTGCTATCCAATCCTGTTACACGACTTTCCCTTCATTTCGTTCTGCTAGTTTGCTATCAACCTCCTTTTCCTGGATTTGTCTGTGAGTATCTTCTCTTGTACTGTTTGTAGACCCTTTTGTACAGAGCTTGTCTGTTGGTTTCCATCAGGCAACCTCTACCCCTTCCCTTGTCTCATTTCTACGTTACAGACACCCATAGCTGTTGTTCCAAGCCATGAGCAAACAGCGTGGGCCTCTGTTATAGCAAACTGTGCAGAAGGCTAGAGTTTTTCCTAAGGTTTGTGGAATACTCTTTTCCTATATCTGCATACACCCCTAGAGGGAATCCATTCTTTTGTACCTTATTTCCTTGCTACACTTGCCTACTCTTCGTTCTCTTTACTTTCAGCTGTGTGTGTACTTATCTGTCCACCTTACTTCGGCACAACCACCCAAAACCCTTCCTGGGTGTCCTGTGCCACTCTTTACAGAGTGCCATCTGTGACACAGAGATGTGGCAAGAACCCAGAGAAGGTAACGGGAGGCACGGGCAGACCGGTAGGGACACAGGGGTAGTAAGAGGATCTCTGCTTAGCCCCTGGTTAACTCATGACAAGACGAACATTGTTAATAGGGTCGCTGACTCACATAGTGAAGATTTGTTCATCCACAGAGAGCTTTCTCGTCTCAGTGGTAGCCCCAAGGCCACTGAACCTCAGAGAGAAGATTTTTGCATCAGAGTAAAGCATCCTCATCGCAGTGGCAGGGAAAAGTCCACTGACAATCAGAGAAGGGTCTGAGGCCCCAACACCAGTGAACTGAGCATCAGAGGAAAGTATCTTCATCGCAGTGGCAGGGATAAGTCCACTGACAACCAGAGAAGGGTCTGGGGCCCCAATGCCAGTGAAGCAGACATTTGAGGAAATCTCCCTCATCACAGTGGGAGGTCCACTGAAACCCAAGGAAGGAGTTGGGACTTTGCTAATACCGTGAGAGTGGCAAAACAAACGTTAAGTTGAAAGATAGGGAAAATATCTCTCAAACACCAGAAGGGAATAATTCTCTTGGAGAAGAAACAATATTCCTTTGAATATACTCAAAGACGCCAGGGGAAGGCAGTCATTTCCCCTAGCTTTGTTGTGAACTATATTGGAGGGTGCGGACCAATACCAGGAGTAGGGAGTCATTCTCATGGTCACGAAAATTGAGTTGTAGAAAGGTTTTGTTGGAACCACAATCCTGGGTAAGGGAATCATTCCCCTTGGTATCCTTTTCCTAAAGAACATTCCGGGGACACCCCCCGAATACCAGGAGAAGGGAGCCATTCTCCTGGAAAAGAAACTGTCTGTTGGATTATATTAGTCTTTAGTTGTAGTGTAAGGGATAGAAATAGGTTGAGACACAGGACAGAGGAGTTTGATGTTGACGGACATTCTGACAGATCATTTAGTATTAGTTTGAGGCAGGGAAACCCCTACTAGAGATAGGGAGGGTTTTGTGAGAAACCAAAAGGTGTCTCACCCACTAGTCCACTAGTCCCCTAGGATCTGTCATTCAGGTGGCCAGGACATGGTCATCACCTTTGGATCCAGTGAATGGGGGTGGACCAGTGCGGGAGGATCACCTGGGTGAGGAGTCCTCAGGGAGTGGGACGCCGGATGGTGATATGGGGTATCCCCTTCCCTATAACACCTTTACCCAATCCTACCCTATAGGATATTTAGGAACTCTACCTCCCACCCCTTTTACAACACAAACACTTTCACACGGACAGCCTGCAATGAGAGAAAACAGACTACCACCCGAGCAGTATACCAGATGTGTCCCAATACAATGGTCAGGCGAGGTCAGGAAATTGCTGCCCATCACACCCACACACACCTGACTTCCATTAAGCTTCCCCACACAGATAAAAGGCAGAGCACGAGGCCACACTCTGAGCGAGGCAAACCACAAGAGGAAACAGCATCTGAACGAGCGAGGAAAGACAGCAAAACAGAAGTGTATCGCAAGGAGGGAAGTTCCCTTGACCTTTTCGACAAAGAACCATTACTTTCCAGAAACCTCGAGAATAAAAAGCATAAGACCAGGAAACCAGGATGAAGAATCCCGCATTGTATGTTGGAGATACCCAGGGCCCTCCCGCGTCAATAATCAAGATGGGGAGAATCACCAGCCGCAGTGGTACCGTCTTTGGCTCCAAGAACAAAGCAGCATCAGTGAAATCAACAGAGCTGGTGAGTTGGGGAGACCGCTACAAGACCGGTCTGTGTTGAAGCCAAGGTTGCAAGCAGCAACAGTGTATGGCGAGCGCTGGAACAAAAATGGTTCAAACCTGTGTGATAAAGAGACGGAAGTAGAGTTAAACTGTTGATGAGTGACTGAACTTTAAAAGCAAGATACAATACCTTTGACAGAGTGGTCCGGCACCATGTGGGTGCTCAATCGAAGTTCTCTGTATGTCACTTCTATCAATGTCTCCTTCTTCAGAAGTATCAGAAAGTCCCCCTTCTCCTCCTCACCTGAGGTACTGGGTTCTGGCGAAGGCTCCTTCTTCTTTCTTCTTAGGGGAATCTCTCTTTTTTTTTTAGGAGGTATGGTCTGCCACGAAAGGAAGCCACCTTTGCTGCCTAACTGGCAGGGCAGGGAATTTGTTTCTGGGAAAAAGCCACAAGGCATAAAGAAAACCCCAGAGAGAAGCTGATCCGCTCTTCCAAATAAGATGATGGTGCGTCCGAAAGCGGGTCCCCTGAGACAGGATGTCAGTTGTGCAGTGATACGTAGAACCACGGAGTATCCCCCGGGAAACAAAGAATGAGGGTTCCCGTGAAATGCTGGGAAGAGATGGTAAAGAGAGACAAGACAGCTCCAGATACAGAATGGAACAAACCCCTGACGGAACCAACCACTAGCAGCTGCTAGCAAGGTAATGGCAAGTTAAGGCGGAACTGAAGAAACACAAGTGTCCGGTCTCCAAAGGGAAACAAAGAGGGAAGCAAGGTAAGACGGGGTAAGGAAAGGAGAGGAAAGCAGACAAGGAGGGCAGCGGAGGGACGCTGAGAAATGCCTGACGCCTGTAAAGAAGGCGAGCAAGGGTAGCACCGGCAATGGAGCCGGAAAGAGGGTAACCAATGTAAACAAGGAGGAAACGAGAGAACGAAGCTCACAGGGAAGGAAAGAACAGAGGCAGAGCACCGCCAAGCGAAAAGGACTAGGGAGCAAGCGCAACAAAGCAGAGAGGAAAACCTAACCAGTTGCAAAGCGCGAGCTTCCGGGGATCAAACTGAATAAAAGGTTCCTGGCGGCGCCCATGTTGAAGAAAGACTAGACTGCATGCAAGACAACGCGGTGAAAGCATAACGGCAACATCAATGGAGTCTAGCTTTCCAGCAGCTTCAGATCCTCCATGCCCCTGGAGCCGTGACACTGTAAGGTATCCAGCTAAGGAGTGGCAAAAGTGAAAGTGAGAAAAATGTTAGATCAAGAACAGAATGAGTAATTGTGAATGGAAATGATCCTGCGACGGGTCAAGCAAAATCCTGCGCACAGTGAAAAGTCTTCGATTTAGAAGTAGAGAAAGTTTAGAAAAGTAGATAAATTTGGTCCGAGCCCGGCAGAGGGAGACCAATTGAAGGTTTTATGTTAAAGTGGGTCTGAGCCCGGCAGAGGGGGACCCGGGGTGAACAGTAAATCACTGAGAAGTTGTATATGTGAAATCCTAAGAAGAAAAGGGACTTTAATGTTTGTCTTGTTGCATGAGACTTTGAATGGCAAAGAGACTTTCACACAGAAGGCCTGATGTCGAGGTTTTGAACTGCATCCTCGTGCTAGAGAAGCCAGAGAGTGTGCTAAACTCGAGTGTGCTGCCTTGTCCCGTGCTGAAAACGCGGGGAAGGGAGGCCAATGGCTTAAATATGCTGACATATCATTTCTTGGACCCTTTTCTTTTGCATAACATTGTTTCCCACACTATTTGTATTTAGAAGTAAGGATTGGCAATAGGATCATTAGTATAGGTCCTTTTATTTTGACAGACTCGACTAGGACAGCGCTATTATTATTTGATGGCCATAGCTTGCTCCCATCTGTAGATTTAGGTTTAGACAGGCATTTTTCAAACCCAATTGAAGTTCAATAAAGACCCTTGAACTGTGGTCACTTGTGTCTGTTTTACTGTTTGATACCATGCCTTCCTTACAGTTTCTTTTTACTGTAAAGGTTTATAGCAACCATCATGACACCCTTGTCATCTTCCTTCTTTGATACCCTTGCAGTATCCACAGGTGTTGGTGTTCTTATGGGTTTTGGAAGGGGTTTTGAAGGATTTCCTTGCGTATATACTGCCCAAATCCTCTTTTGTCTATCCTGCAGCTGACAATGGACCTAACTCTGGGAGTCCACTTCTCAGCAAATTCATTTGAAATGTGGCAGATTTTAATGAAAACCCGCTAGTTGCTTTTAACGGGGTCCCAAGTGTACAAGCTCAGGTTACCATTTATTTTGCTGCGCCCCCCGAACTCATGAACCCCAAAACCCGAGTCCATTTTTAGAGCAAATTAATTTGTGTCTTCAATCCAGTCTCTCTGTTCTGGGCCTGCAGATGTTCAGTGCTGTGAAAAGGGCACATTATCCAGGACACTTAGCTGTTTTCCTAATGCGATCTGGGTTTCTCCGCTCTACCGATACTTGACCTAGCAAGGCAACTGCAGCTCAGGGAAGTGGGGTAGAAAAGGGATGCTTTATATACAGATTACTCCCAGAGGAGCCCAGCAAACCCCTAAGAGGGGCCCATTCTTCCCAACAACCCAGGAAAACTCGAGGGTTTGCTTCTAGGGCATACTGACCTTTCAGGCAGTAGCCTTGGCACTGTATTCTCAGCAGGCACCCTGCATACTGAAAGCCACCCTAACCTGGGTGTGTCTTTAGGATCACCCACTTATTCTTATACTGTAGAGCTGGCTTTTCAGTAGTGATATTTTGCCACTCACGTATTTATATTGTTGGCTTGCAGCGTGAAAGATTCCTTCCCCGCTTCGCAGTGCTGTGAGATGGCCTTACTATGCAATAAAGCGCTATCTATGTAATTTCAAGCCCAATCAGGTAAGAGTCATGTAACACACACATCCCTTCCGCACAGGAACCCTGATCTCCGTAACGACTGCACCCCCACACTATATATCACATTTCCCTCCATCCCCTCTTCCATGAGTGCCATGCTTGCAACATATCCTAGAATATGTCAGCAGGTCCACTGCAGCCCCTCCTATCTATTTGCTCTCCAACTGCACTCACCCTCCTTAGAGTCTATTCTAGACAGCGCAATATCTGGTCCCCCTAATTGCCATTATCAAATTAGCATTCCGGAGCTTGCTCAGTGGAAAAAGTTCTAAATTAATCCCAGGTCAAAAAGCCCCCACCATTTTACTGGGCAGCTGCAGCACACCAGCTTCATAACAAGTTGGGTGGTATTCTGGTGGTAAATCTACTGGAATACCACCCAATGGAATTAATAATACCGCTTCTTGGGACGGCGGATTTACCGCTGGTTTACAAGTGTTGGTGGCCTTGTTAGTCCCCATTAATTTAGAGTCCACAGGACTCCATTGGGGATTTTGGCAGACTTACTGCCAGAGGAATTACAGACGTCTGAATTCCCGTTGCAGTAATTCTGAGGATTTTGCCAATTTCAGCGGTTAGTGGCAGGATTTACTTCCAGCGTGATACTGGAGGTAAATCCCCCACTCCCGGGCCAAACTCATAGTATGGTAGAGTGGGAACAATGGCGGTAATTCCACTATTGCCATTATTTGCCTGCACTGCCATACTTGTAATGAGACCCTCTGTGTTACTAACTACCTATACTAATTGAAACTGTTTCACATGAAGCTAGCCCTAGTCCAGCAACTAGACTTGCGCTGACTCATGTGTTTGCGAAATGGTGGCCATCAGACCTACTTTGCCTACCTGCTCAATGATGGTAAGGAAGATGGCGTATCACATGTTTTGATCAGAGATGGGGAGTCAGGGGTTTACCCAAACAAAGCCTGGTTCTTAGAAGCTACTGCAACTGATGCTCAAACTTTCAAAATGAAAACATTGTTGGCAAGGCTATCATGTGTTAATTATAGCAATTACAAAGAAAGATTTTAATTGGAGCAGTTTATCTGATTTCAAATCTATAGATTGCAAAGTAATTTTGTTGTGTATTTAGGACAATTCTATCTACAAACAAGGGGAACGGCGATGGGAGCTGCATTTGCGCCTAGTTTGGCGATCCTTTTTATGGCAACATTTGAGGAACAATTTGTACTCTCAGAAACTAACGTCTATAAAGCACATATCAGAAAATGGTTTAGATTTATAGACACTGTCATCTTTATTTGGCGAGGCAACATCGAGCCTTTGAATGATTTTCTCCTTTAGCTCAACAATCAACATGCAACCATCGAATTTAAGATGGACTATGACAAGATGTCGATACATTTTTTGGACCTTCGGATTCAAGTGGAGTTGGGACACCTTACCTGTACTTTATACAAGAAAACAACATAGATGAATACCATTTTGCATTTTACAAGCTTCCACCCGAGGTCATTAAAGGAGAATTTACCATAAAGCCAATGTCTTAGGCACAGCAATTTCAGACTACTATGTACATTATTATTATTATTAATATTATTATTATTATTATTACATGCAAATAAACTGGCCAGCGACCTGAGAGAATGAGGCTACCCAAAGAAACTGGTGTTGCATGCTCTCAAAGAGGGAGATTCACAGCTTGGGAAAACCTCTTGAAGCCTAGCCGGAAAAGCCCAACCCAGGAAAGAATAACATGTGTTTCAACGTATCGCACACAATCATTTGACACCAAGACAGTGCTTGCATTAAGAAAGTGCTATTAAAATATTGGCATATGGTGAATACTTGCCTACCTGCTAGAGACAAACCTCTGTTGGCCTTTAAAAGTTCTAGGAACCTGAAAGACAAGCTGGTACATTCATCTAGCCAGACTAAATCCAACACCAGCCACAGGGTCCTTCGCCCCTTGGTGGGCCTTTTTCCATGTGGGTACTGCTGAGCCTGCCAATTCACTAAGAAAATGACCGGCTTTCAAATTGAAGACAGAATGTGGGTGATACGATTTCTATTGAATTGTAAAACCTCAAATGTAGTGTACTGCTTCGAATATCCGTGTGGACTGGGATATGTGGGACATACCACTAGACCAATCCACAAGAGAATCAATGAGCATCGCTCAAGGATCAGATGCAAGAACCATTCAGCACCAATGATCTCCCACTTTGTAGCTTTTGCTCACTCACCTGATGACATGAAATGGTGGATCATTGATGTAGTTAAGAACAGCACAAACACACAGCAAGCTTTAAATAATAAGGAATCGAGATGGATCCATCGTTTGCGAACTTTGGATAATCTAAGAGGGCTTAATGAAGAAACTCCACTTTACCAAGTGCCTCCTTAGATTATAGTCCATGTATTTCCTTGTTTGAACCCCTACAAATGGGTACAGATACAGTAGTGTCCTCTCTGTGGACGATGTTTGAATTGCAACTGCAAGGTTTCCCTCCGCCCGATTTCTAAATCTGCAACTTATATATCTTCTTTGGATACAGTTATAGTTCTCGATCTGTATATCTCCATGTTGACTCTTTAGAGCTGCCATTTTATCCTCTCAATTGGCGTGACTTCAGGCGCATAAAGTGGGAGAGGATTATATTGTCAGTTTATATACACTTTGAGAACTGCTCAGCTCAGGGAGAAACCTCACCCGGACACACGTTGCCGCTGAGTGTTCATAATAGCCTTTTTGTAATTTTGAAGATAATAGTGAGTATATAGCTTGACTGTGTACAATCGATTAAGTAGGAGGTGACAGGCTCACAGTATGATCCTGCTAGCAGTGCCGCCATGAATTAACATGATCTCCATGGTGACCTGAGACAAACAGGCAGGAGACATTTTGCTAGGAATTCTCACTTTGGCCACTATAGGTAGATGGCGCTAACAGGTATATCTAGCTGCCGGGAGCTGGAATGGCCTCCGTGGAGACCTGAGACTAACAGGAAGAAGACACTCTTCTGGGCAGCAACTCGCAGATCACAAGGTAAAGGGTTATGGGTTGCTATACGCACGTAGACGGGCTCAACGCAGTTTTCCCTTCTTACAATGGATCTTTTGCTTCATTTTGCAGCTGTTTTGAACTTTAGAGACCGCTGCAGACTGAACGGGCGCACTATTCGGCATTCGTCATAAGAGGGAGACGACACTCTATACTACTATTGCCGTGAAGGGTAAATCCCAACATTTCTATTTTTATTTTTGTATGTGTTTAGCTTGAGGTTAGGACTATGGATATTAGTTCTACAAAACCAATATATTTTGTGTCCAATTTTACAGCTTCATGCTAGATGGGGTTTGATATTAAAGCCATATCATGAACATGGATGACTTTAGCGCATCTGGTGGATTTCGCCACTGCTAACGCTTTAGCATGAAAATCACTTTCGATTCATCCATCGTTACTTTGGCGAACCATTGCCGACCATGATAGCTGGTTACAAGATTTGTTGGTGCCCTTGAGGTATTTTCATTTCTTGCTTTATACACTCTCTGCTCTCATAGAGGCCTCTTGAAATCATTAGTTGGTTTATGCAAAAGAACTCAAGACAACTATTGGTTTCTGTTTCTTGACCTGCTAGTGTTTGACCCATATCAGAATATTCAACACATGCAAGAGCCGGTCTAATGTACCTATTTGGACTTGCGATTGAGTCCGATTTATGGGAAGTAAGGAAGAGCGACAACCGGTTCCAGATTCACAGCATCCACAAGCCACGTGTGAGTGTGAGTTTCTATACATACCCCGTTATATTATATATTCTCTATTTTTTGTTTTGGTTTTAATACTCCTCTGCATACCATGGGATTAACCATTAGTGCTTGTTTGAATGACTAGTACATCCCTCTTCGAAATTAGGTAGGCATTGTTCTGTTGTTGACATCTCTATTCCAACTGTGGCCTCATACAGATGTACACCCTCTGCCATCATTCATTAGTATTTGAGTAATATCTATGAGCTGTGATGTTATTGTGTTAACAGGCACATACTAAGATGCAGTTCTCCTTACAAATGGTTTTCATCACGAATAAGCCTATGTTTCTTTCCTTTTTTCCTTTTCCATCAATCACTTAGTTGACCTTGTCTATATGTTAAGCTAATCTATGTTTGTTACGGGGGGTTGATGGTACACTTCTTAAATATTTTACAATTCTAAAATTCACACATTCCTTTTTATTCTATTTCTTTTTCCTCCGGGGTCCTGCCCTAGCAAATCTGATTTTTGGCCCTGAGGAAGGCGTCCATTTCATCTATACGCTGAAACGCACTCTATCCCTGCATTCTGAGTTTCAATTATGCTTGAATGGGAAATCGTCTGTAGAATCAAACAGGCTATATTCGTAGACCCTGAGTAGAGTTGCAAGATAAGTGAGACATTGGTCTCAAATGAACAGATTATCAATTGATGTGATTCGATGATTCTTTATGTATTGAAGAGATTTGTAAAAATAACTGGACATTTATTCCCATGTATGATTAGTTTGATCTTTAGGGATCATTCATTTGTGTTTTTTCTTTCTTTTTTTCTTTTTATGCTAAATGTTAATACTAGATCGTGTGGAATCATGATAATTTTTGTGTAATAAATTGTGTCCTCTTCTATGAATAGGCTTTATGTTTAATATGGAGTGCTTGATAAACAATATGTGTGATTGAATCCAATATATATAAGATATTCTGTTGAGCAAAGAACCGATAAAAGGACACTACCAGAAATAGTGACTAGTAGCACCCAGTTAGTAGAGATCCCTTTCTAAATATTATTGAGCGAGATAGGGTGCTGTACATTTTTCCACTGCAACAATTTAGGATTACTTTCCTGTTAGGACTGTTCTTGTTGGTTTAAAATCTATAGATGGCTTGGCTAATTTGGGTATTATTGAAGGATTTGTAACTAACAATACCCAATTCCTGGAAAAACTAGGAGCAATGCATGTTTTTAATCTTACACCCAAAGCTAGGCACCTTTCTTCAGTTTTATTGGAGCCTGCTCCAAAATTCCATTTGCACCCGGGGAAGACAATTTAGCCAATTACAGGGCAGGAACAGCGGCCAAGGATTCACATTCTCCATCCGCTGTTCCAGCCACGCGAGGCTCTTCCTCGGATAGTGCCATTTTTGGGGGGGGGGTTTAATATGAGGAGGCAACAAGGAGCCAACCGTGTTGTCTCCCCACCCCCCAAAATAACCCAAACCCCTCCCCAATTACCCGCTGGACCGGGGCTTTGTGATCCGGTCCAAATGCTCCTCCCATCTCCCAGCCGCTTACACAGAAAAAGAAATGGTGGCAGGCATCATTTTGTCTCCTCCCCCCTTCAGTAGATTTGATGTGCAGTCAATTTCCTGAGAGAGAAAAAAAACGGTTGCACCCTGGTATAACCGCGGGTGTGAATGGCTTTCACCCCTGCAGTAGGGGGTGGCCATAGCTGGTAATGGTCCAAAGCGTTCGCAAAGGACCTTGCTTCGCTCGCATCTACCTTGGCACGGGCTAGCAGGCCGTTACCGGCCAGGGCCGCCCTCCACTGCGGGGGTGAAAGCCGTAAAACCTATTTCTGTTTGTAGAATTTGTCAAATGTGTTAAGACCCAAGCTGCAACGTGTCACCTTTCTCTGGAAGATAGTCCATGTGCAATGGACGAACACGCATCCACACTAATACAAGCAATTAACCCTCGCCATCGCTCTGTGTCTCTGCTTCCTGCTTCCTCACTCTCACTTACTTTATCCTGGCTCATGTTCGTCTTCCCAGCAGACTATGGTCCAGTGACCCCAGGCCTGGGCACAATATACCCCGGGCAAGGATCCAGTGCTTTGTAATTGCCCCAGTGGGGATTCAGCAGCACAAAAGCATACAACATAACATAACAACCAAGAAAGGGAGTGATGCATGGCAAAATAAAAGATAACTCCATTGTCCTTGCACTTTAGAATAATTACTGGAAAATATGTTTGGTGCTTTTTCTTGGAAGGTGCACCAAACTGGCTTGAATTCATGGGTTAAATGTCTAGATCGCTTTTGATCTGAGAAAGGCAATTATGCATTTGAGATAACCAACAATTAGTTGCTAAACATTTTTTTTATGAAGTAAGAAGAAACACGTGTACAGTTTTATTTAAAAACCGAAATTGACATTGTATTATATTTTTGTCTAAAGGGTTGTATAGTTTTATTTCAGTAGCTTCCAACTTAATGCATGACTGTCTCTTGCAACTGTCAAAATATAACACACATCAATTAACATCAATATTAATAAATGAGTGGTTTGAAAATCAACTCATATATGAAGCAGTCTGCTGCATGTTGAGAATGTTTCACTTCATATAGGTGTCATATATGTGACGGTTGCCTTGTTTATGGAATGGCATTTGTGCGCTTTGTAAAAAGTGCACAATTTGAAATGAGTTCCTTATGAGACATCATTTGACCAGGGGTGTTGCTAGGTCTACAAAATAATCAGGACTCTGCTAATGTCGGAACTGTCGGAACTCGGGGTTAGCTAGCCTTTTGATTGCAGCCAGCCCCTAAGCTTCTATCCGGGCCAGAGGCATAGACAGGGTATGGCCTGAGTGCGCAAGGCCCACCCAAAATCTGTAAACACCCACTCACCAGCACTGCGTGGGCATTTACAGATGTTAATGTCACTGCAGTGGGCCCAACTACATTCGCTTCAGTCCTGACTTGCTTGACAATCCTAGCTACGCCTCTGTCCAGGGCTACAACCAAAAGACCTGGGCCTATAACCGCACCTTCCCTCCACCCCCAAGAACACCCTACCCACGCCTCTGCATGTGTCCATATGATGTGAAACCCCTGATCTCACTTGCTCAAGGGGAAAGTGTTCATTATGTAATCATTTTTCAAAGGTGCCCTCTAAATTCAGGATACATTTATAAAAAGGCACCATCTGATGTGATTGGCACAATCCTTTCAGCCACAACCAGAAGAGAAACCCAGAAATCAAACCCTTAGGGATAAGCAGTGTCTTTGCTACACACCTTACAGACTGGCCTGAAATGTCCTCTCTTAAAAATGTGAAGGGTTTGGCAGGGAAATACACTCGGTAGTAGTCCCTAGGACAGTAGGAGTTGCCATCGCCCCCCCCCCAAAGTCTTACAATGTAGACCTTATCCCCATGAGATCACTTCTCCCATTGAACCCAGAATGCATACGGCTGAAATCCAGATGCACAGGCCACTTACCTCTTTGTTCACACACCCTCGACGCCATCGAGAAGCTGATGGTGACCGGCAAGTAGGACACATTGGCTTGCGCGACAGCGGCTGAAAGAGGCAACAATAACAGGTCATCTATTAGTGGCAACAATGAAAATGAACCTTATTATTCACTTCCATTTCTTAATCGTTTCATTGTGTCTAATTATTGATGGAATTATCTTCATAGTGATGAATGGACACCTTTTTTCATAGAGTGGGTGGTGGGGCGTAGAGAGGGGGAGGGGGTGGTCCCTCTTAGTCTCATTGTTAAACAAATCTTAAAGGGATGTCAATTACTTGTGCATTTCTGATTTTGCACACAGCACCATCTCGTGCCTATGATCAGTGGGGCTGCTTTTTAAAGAGTGTATGTCCAGTGGGGCGCCATGTTGGGGCCAGGCCATTTTAGAGTTAGTCCATGTTGCCGGTGCCGTTTCGGGAGGACAGCTCAGGTGCAACGTGCTCGCCTTGGAAGCAAGACGCCGCAGAGCAGCACAGGTTCGATCCCCGGGTCCGCGCTTAGAAACCTCTGGGTATTAAACACGTTATAAATAATGTATCATTTCATATCACTGTGTCCGCGCTCAACAGAGACTGACTAAGGGAGTTGCTTAACTAAGGCAGGCTTCCTAGTATGCGAGTGGCATTGAGCTCCCTTTCTGCACCCCAGTCCCCTTTTCATCCCTCTCGCCTTATGCAATGGGGACCATTAGACATGTGGATGACCTCAGGTGCCCTCCTCTGACGAGCATCCTATCAGCGGCTTCGTGCAGCCACGCCTCCCTCCTCCATTGGACACTGAGATGGTGGGCCACTTCTAGCAGCGCTATTGGGAGATTTTGTTTTCACTTTCTGGTGCATGTCTAAGTAGCCAATGGCAGGGGCGGGGCAGTGGAGTAACTTTGCTGCACAGATAGGGGGCGGGCGTGGGGGGACATAACATCTAAATCAAAGGGGGCCCTAACAATTGAGGGGGACAAAAATGGTGTGCCACGAAAGCTGGGTGGTGGGGCAAGCACCCTTGTCTTCCCCCTCAAATTACGCCCATGGGCAGGGGTAGCACTGCACGGATATCCTGTTAAAAAAATGTGTCTGCCACATTTTTCTCAGAAGACTTGGTGAACTGCTGGCCCCCATCGCCCCCATTACTGTCCTTCATCGAAAATGCCACCGAAATAACCACTGCATTTGTCTATTTGCCTTTTCCTGCCAATTATTCCTTTCCGCATGCACCCCACTGCGTTTGCTCTTTTCACACAATCAATTGGCATGACACAGTATTTCAAATGGCAAACTTGGCCGCAGTTTTATTTCCATGACAACAGAATTATTTGTACACATTTGTGAACTTCAGTCTGCAAGTGTGGCGCTTGCTTGCCGGATTTCCCTAGCTTCCCCCTATACTTTTGTATAGTAGGCCCCCAACTCCCCCGACCCATTGTACCTGAGCCTATCCTGCCCGTGCAGGTGTCCGTGGGTGGGGAGAGCGCCGTTTGTTTTGGGGGAAGCTGAGCCTCCTTCGTTACCACCAGACGCCCCCGCCGATTAGGCCCCCAAGAGGCGCTGGTTCGGAAGAGCGAAGACCCATTCCGTTTCTTTCTGGCTCGTCCGGAGTCTATCATTTGTGCTTGGTTGCCCAAACACCGCCAACACTGTCCCATGTAGCCCTGGCCGTCCTGCGACAGCGGCGTCCAGGTGTCACCCTCCTTCCTTGCCCTTTCGTGGGTGGGCGGGTGGAAAACGAAAGCCTTCTGTGGCGGCGAGTCGGCGGCCGGGTCCCACTGCAGGAGCGAGTTGACTCTGCAGCCCGGCCCTGCCGCTTATAAGGCGCTCGCCCCGCCTTTTTCCTTTTGTTAGCCCTTCGCGGGCTTTTGGGCTGTTTTGGCGCCCTGGCGCCGCTCCGCCCCCTGCCCTCCTTTTCCCAGGGTGAGGGTCCCAGGTTACCGGCGACATGACCCCGCAGCGGTTACCATGCTGCCTCCTCCATTTTGTTTTGGGTCTTTCGTCGTCAGCGACATAACCACTGCATTTGTCTATTTGCCTTTTCCTGCCAATTATTCCTTTCCGCATGCACCCCACTGCGTTTGCTCTTTTCACACAATCAATTGGCATGACACAGTATTTCAAATGGCAAACTTGGCCGCAGTTTTATTTCCATGACAACAGAATTATTTGTACACATTTGTGAACTTCAGTCTGCAAGTGTGGCGCTTGCTTGCCGGATTTCCCTAGCTTCCCCCTATACTTTTGTATAGTAGGCCCCCAACTCCCCCGACCCATTGTACCTGAGCCTATCCTGCCCGTGCAGGTGTCCGTGGGTGGGGAGAGCGCCGTTTGTTTTGGGGGAAGCTGAGCCTCCTTCGTTACCACCAGACGCCCCCGCCGATTAGGCCCCCAAGAGGCGCTGGTTCGGAAGAGCGAAGACCCATTCCGTTTCTTTCTGGCTCGTCCGGAGTCTATCATTTGTGCTTGGTTGCCCAAACACCGCCACGCCACTAAGTGGGTTCTCGCCCACTGTGGCTCCCTCCTTCCTCTCTCCCACTCGTAACTCCAGCAATTTGGTACAAATGTTCCAGAAAAGAGCTCCATCTCTTTTGCGGCCAGGTGTACCCCATCACTAAGAAACTACTTGGGCGCCTTTCCGTTTCTCAGGCCATGCCTGATTTGAAGGACCCCTCTGCCCCTGCAGAACTTTGCAATGGCCCCATTCAGCTTCCTCCTTGATTTCTCCACTGCTGAGTGGTTCTCGCCCCCCCTCCATTGTGCCCTGGGGATAACTTCCGACCATATGATCTCTGTTTCGCCCAACTGTGCCGAGATCTCCTGCAATGAGCTCGTAATGTCCCTCAACCAGACCCCCTTCCCCAGGCTGGTCAGGTCGTTCCCTCCCAAGTGTATCACCAACACCTCTGGCTTCGGCAATTCCTGCACTGCCCTTTCAGCTGAGCCCACTTCATCCCTGGCACCCTGTGCCCTTAATCCTGAACTCACTGGCTGCTAGTCGAGCCCCCAACTGCCTACCTTGCCCCCCATCTCAGCAACTGAGGCCCTTCTAGTACAGGCCGTGAACCGCAGTTGCTAGGTTTGCAGCCAGACACCTCCCCACTGCACTACATAACATGGAGAAAATTACAAACACGCGACAGTGAAAAAACCCATTCCGCTACTGTGAGTTTTGGGGAACACTATTGTATTGGTTCTTGGGGGTAGAACTTGCACCCTTTAATTGCTTTCAACCCACTTTTGGACGAAAAACATCCTCTTCATTTTGTGAGTGTGTGGATTTTATGAATGGCCACTGCTATTCGCACCGTTCAATTTGGGTGTTTATGTAACACAAATAAACTGAAATGTGTATATTCCACCTTGACCTGCTAATTTCAGGTGATGCACCTCCCATTGTATTTGTCAATGCGTCCCCCCACTTTAATTTTTAGGACTTGGCCCCAGCCGCAAATTGCACTGCCGTGCGTCCCAACTGAGCACAGCAATAGTCAACCTCACCTTCACTTCGCCCCAAGATGGTTCACCCCCAACCTGGGCACAGCCCCCTCACCTTCACCCCCGTTGCTGCCCCCTGGCTTGCTACACCCCTTTTGTTCTAGCGTTTGTACTTTGATCTTACCAACCTGTACTGACCACGCCCTAAAAGCGACCCACACTTCCGAGCGTCCCCCTGGCGCTATGTTGTTGCCATCCGCCCCCAGTCCGTTTGTAAACGGAACATTCCGCTGGCCGGCGTATCCTTGCTGTTAACTGCCTGCTCTGAACATTCCCCATACTATAATCAGAAGCCAGCGGCACCACAGCACCCCTTCTTACTCCCAAAACGGCCCCATGTGAGCGACACGGACTCTTCAGCTTAACAAGAGAATGTGGTGCCGACGTCCACGCAGTTCATATGCTAGTCCATTGTTACACCTTGGTCTGTCGCGCAATTGTCTTCCCACCGCTGCATGGTGCCTGATCCACCTTGCAAAAGATTTACTCCTGCGCCTGAAGCACTAGAGCCCTCCAAAGGGTCATAGCCTAACGTGTAAACTGGATACACCGCAATAAGTCAGAGAAGTTACCTCGCTATTGAACTCACAATAGCCTGCAACCGGGCAACACAATCAAAATGACCGCAATGAATAATTCTCTTTCCCCTTATCGCTGCCATCAAACCACCCCATGTGATCGCGCAGCCCTTTCCTGCTACCAAACAGCACCTTTACAACCTGCCTGGTTCCGCTACGAGACACCCGCCCGTAGCCGACCCTACAACGAGATAGAATGTCAAAACTCCTCTTTTCCCCTCACCGTTGAAGAGAACAATGTCCCTTCCACATAGCTCAGCTCAGAGCCAAGCCCCTTACTTGTAAATCACCAACACAAAGTCAATCCCCATTCTCTGCAACCCCTGCTTCTGAACAACTGCTTTCACCTGGTTCGTCTGTAGTTAGCAAGGCGTTTAGTTGGAAGAGACTAGCCAATTATCTGTCATTATTCATGCAGCATGCTTGCACAGCCCTATGACCAGCACCCGCTTAAGTCGCTAGACATCACTGATGCAAAGTGCCCGCCCTGGGTGAATATCATAAATTAGCATATATATAGCACTATGAACCCTCAGACTTCTGAGCGCTGCTCATCTCCCTGGTGTGTGATGACCATTTATCGACTTAAAGGTTGAGTTTGGTTGTGGGGATGTTGTCCCTTGAGGAGGGTGTGCAGCCACTTTTTCGCACTCGGCCCCAAACCATTATGGCCACGCTGACAACGATGGAGCAGTACCCCCTGAGTTGGGCAAGATCCCTCAGAGAAAGTGGTTACGTGTCGGTGTGCGTTTCGCTGCGTTCAGAAGCTGCCAACCTGCCAGCAAATCATAACATTATAAAAGGAATTAAAATCGCACCGGCTGTATATGGACCTTCAGTGAAACGGCGATTTAAAAGCCCCACAGGCGGTGGCACCGCTCGCCTCCAGACCAGCAGAGGAGTCCACGCTATGGTACAGCGACCCGAGACAGGTGCCATCTGAGCACGGCTGGCCATCCACGCCGTGTGACAATCTTAACAAAACAAGCCCAACCTTACTGTCTTAGATTTCTCGTTTGCAAATCCACCGTACCTAAAGTTCGGTCAGCTACCATGCAATTGAACCCATTGCTGTTTTCGCGCCAGCCTACTATCCTGCAGATACATCTTGTTACAACTGCACATTTGCCGGTTTCGCCCCTTGAGTTCACTCCCTCAAACAAAATTCGGTAATGCCCCATGTGCCACTAACCCCTTATTAGTGACATAGCCCACACAAAGGGAGACCTCTATCTCCCCAGTGCCCCCAGGGACAATTTTGGCTAGGGGCGGAAGGCGGTGCGACCTGCTCGCGTTCACACCATTATTGGTTCATCCTGAATCTTGCGCGCTTTCCGGCCACTGTAATAAACCCTGATCCTCGCTCTGACCTGCACCGCATACTCCTATAAAAACAGACTCTACTTGTGTGAACCCATTAACCAAACCTTCCTCCTCATGCTGCTTCTCCCTGGAGTCACCCCATCCTGTGGGAACGATATGCAAGGCCCGATACCTGCTTGTTCGCATTGATCTCTCCTGTCCCGATTCCCTCAAAAGGCCTCTCGTTTGGTGTGCGGTCATACAACTAACACTATAATAGGCAGCCATCCTTCATATCCCCTCTTCAAAATTGCTCGCATTTACCACTACTTTACATGCACCTTTCCCTATATTGGTGGTGCACACATGCCATATACTTTAAACCGTGTACAAAATACTGTTCGCACTTACCACTACTCTATCATGTACATTTTCCAATACTTTCCCCCTGCCCCCGTGTCCCACGATGGTGGATTACACAGTACTACTTGAACGAGGGCAAGTCGAACACCCTCACCCCACAACCACCCAACTGAGAAACTAACAAGAGGAATTAAAAAGGTGGCAAAAACCATAATTAAACGGAAAGAAAGTGAACAAGGTGTCCCAAGCTGCCTGTGGAGAGGTAACTAAAATTAGCGTTAGGAGCAAAGGGGCGCTGAACCTGGGCACTTTGACTGCTGGATGGAGCAGCTGAACCTCTAGAGCATAGCTGCACAGCCTGTGGCAGAACCCCTGAGCCACCAAGCCCTCAGGCCAATGGCTACTCCGAGCATGAGTAGGCTTCGACTCAAGTATTGCCAGTGCAAGATTCTGTTCCATTTCTCCACGGGTAAACAAAGGCAGGGGAATAACAAAAGGACTATGAGGTGCTTTTCACGCAAAGCGAGCGTTGCCGCCCGCCCCCCCGTTGAACGTGCTCTCCCTGCGGCACCCCTCCGCCCCCCCTCCGCCCTGCTTCTAGCTTCCTTACTCTGGTGTGCTCGGGGCACAGCTGCCTTCCTTGATTTGTCATAATGCAGAGAAAGAGGGGGGAGCGAGAAAGAGGCGAGCCTCGATACGAAATATACACAGCAGTTTCAAACGCCTGCATTTCTAAAATACATCGACTCTGGTGGGACCCGAACCCACAACCTTTAAATTGCTTTACAGCATCCTTAGCAGTCCAACGCGCTAACCATTGCGCAACAGAGCCTCCTAACAGGCTTAGCACAGTGTGCATTTTTATAGCGCTACGACTTTTTACCCACAGTGTGCGGTGCTCATTTATCGACCTCGACGGATGAAAGGCAGAGTTGGGCCCCGCCGAGTTTCAAACCTGCGTTCGCATGCTCTGCACAGATGTCCAAAGCCAGCGCTCTGCTCGCTGTGCCACCTGACTGGCTGGATGGGGGCCTCGGGCATTTGCAGAACCCCAGTACACAAATCTGTAAATATGAGGCGATGAAGCCTAGGCTCGAGGACTATTTATTTTCCGCCCCTATTAAAAAAAAAAAAAAAAAAGAAAAAAAAAAAAAAAAAAAAGAAAAAAAAAAAAAAAAAAAAAAAAAAAAAACGGGTGGGCCGTTTCAAATCGGCCCTGCCATTCGATCGCCTTCATGAAAACATGCCGGAAAACCAACCCCCGCTCGCATTATCTCTTGCCTGCCCTTCATGTGCCGCAAACTCATGAAAACATCCGGAAAAAACAACCCCCGCGGCGTTATCTCCTGCCTGCCCCGCAAGTGCCATAAAGTCCCCCAACTCAATTCCAGCGGAGGAAATGCCAGCGGACTCTTGGCCTCGCGGCATAGGTGGCGCCTAGCGCCACCCATCAACTCCGCACCCTACCTTAGGTAAATCTGCCGAACTCCCGAATAGGCGCCCTGGTCTCTCCGCCTCGTGAGCAACTGGATTCCTCCCTGGACTGGAATTTCTGCCGCCGCTTCAACCGGACCGCTTCTCTCTCCATAACCCCCGAACAGTCTCCTTCGTGGATGAACAGGAAAACTGCAATCGGTCCTTTCTCCCCCAACGAAATCCTCCTTCTATGGCACGAAAAAACGAAGTCCTCCACTTTGAAAACGAAAGCCTTCTGTGGCGGCGAGTCGGCGGCCGGGTCCCACTGCAGGAGCGAGTTGACTCTGCAGCCCGGCCCTGCCGCTTATAAGGCGCTCGCCCCGCCTTTTTCCTTTTGTTAGCCCTTCGCGGGCTTTTGGGCTGTTTTGGCGCCCTGGCGCCGCTCCGCCCCCTGCCCTCCTTTTCCCAGGGTGAGGGTCCCAGGTTACCGGCGACATGACCCCGCAGCGGTTACCATGCTGCCTCCTCCATTTTGTTTTGGGTCTTTCGTCGTCAGCGACATATCCTCGCTCTCCAAAGTCGCCTCGAGGGTTTGCTTTCTCTCTCCTGCAAAGTCCTGCCCCACGCTTCTGTCTAGAGACGTCAGGTCACTCTGGACCGCCTGATACGGCTTTCCATGCTGAGGGTCCAATGTTTAGACAACCACGGTGCACCCCAAAGTCTGGGGGCTGTCCTCTACACTCAAGCTGCATGCCAGGGAAAGCAGCCTCGCGTTTGAAAGACTCCTCTCTGTCAACCCGCCGCCAGTGAAGCCTGTGGGCCCTCTCGCTGTGGGCTCCTGGAACAATGTATGCTGCTCACCGGGATCAGGGGCGACACCAAGTTGTGGCCAAGGGGGGCCACCCTTATAAAAACTCTGGCCCCACACCAGCCATTCAGTAATGGGTGTTTGTTTTGGTGTGCCACCCCAAGATTTCCAGTGTTGCCACCCCTATGAAAACAAGTCTGGGGGTGCCACTGAGCGGGATCCAGGGTTTCAGGGCGCTAGGAACTAATATTGGTCTCTGCATACCTGGCTATACCTATGTGAGACTGACTTCCCATGGACTGACAGCATTGTAGGAGTCCCACGTCTGGGCTAGAGGAAGCACCAAATATATATATATATATATATATATATATATATATATATATATATATATATATATATTTTATGTATTGGGTTTACAGGTCAATTATGAACTTTTACCCACATTTATTAATTACATATAACACAATCTCAATCAGAAAATAGAAAAAAAGAAAAAGAAATTTAAATTCATAATATCAACATTCATCAGAACCTGTGAAAATGTGGACATGGAAGAATTAGTATGGCGCGTTTAGAAGAGCAAAGAAAACATGAAGAGATATAGCGACGAAAGGGGAAGGCCTCAGCAAAGCACAGTCCACAGAGGAGATCTTATGAAAATTAAAATGGTGCACAGAGATCCCGAGACGGGGTCCAAGTTCAGCAGACCACAGAGTGGTGCAGCGAGGGACAAACCATGTATGCACCCAAGACGGCAAGAGGTGGAACTTAGAGAGGGTAGCACTCAGCCCTGTAACACAAGAGCACAGAAGTCAAGAGGAGAACTTGGCCAAAGAGAAACCGACCATGGGGGAGGAGTCAGGACATGCAGATATGGAGGACATAGGGACACCCTCCCAAGCGGAAGCCAGTCCCAGAAGGAATGCGACAAGACAAGACAAGAGAGAACCAGTGAAAGGGCAGCAAAACCACGAGAAGAGAATCCAGAGCACAGCCGACCACAGAGAGAAAGAAGAAGACCAGAACGTACACAGACTATTTGATGGAGTACGACAAACGTTGTCCAACAAAAGACGACATGTAGAGTAAAGAACCTTAGGCAGGTCCCAGAGGAAGACCCGCGGGAGGAGCTGCAAGCTCACGAGCGGAAGCTTCCGCTCACAACAGTCTGAGCCCGGCAAGCCACGGAGCGGTAGGCTGCCATACGCTCTCCCCTGCAACCTCCTGCCAGAGACTCTTACTCACCTAAATACATGAACCATCAGCAGGACAATATCAATCATATAAACAGATGCTGAAATGTATGATGAAAGGTGACTAAAATATAAAGGCAGTGTTATGTCTGAAGTGTAAATAAAAGCAGACCAACTCCAGCTTCAGGCCTGGTGTGATCATTGACAGGCCACTACACACCACCCCTCCATTTATGACGTGGTCCCTTCTTGATGACATGGTGGGGTTCACTGACTTTCACCAAGTCACCTTCCACAGTCGGGACCTCGACAGCCTTCCTGCTCTCCTGCCATTCCCTTTGCTTACTTTGTGCTCTGGAGATGACGTAGCTTTCACATCAAAGTATCTTCTCATAGGTCAGGAAGCCCGAAGGTACTAGTGAGTGGCAGGCCCACCGGCTCCTCATGAGGAACTAGTCAGGGGCAGGCCCACCGGCTCCTCATGAGGAACTAGTCAGGGGCAGGCCCATCGGCTCCTCATGAGGAACTAGTCAGGGGCAGGCCCATCCGCTCCTCATGAGGAACTAGTCAGGGGCAGGCCCACCGGCTCCTCATGAGGAACTAGCAGGCCCACCGGCTCCTCATGAGGAACTAGTCAGGGGCTGGCCCATCGGCTCCTCATGAGGAACTAGTCAGGGGCAGGCCCACCGGCTCCTCATGAGGAACTAGTCAGGGGCAGGCCCACCGGCTCCTCATGAGGAACTAGTCAGGGGCAGGCCCATCGGCTCCTCATGAGGAACTAGTCAGGGGCAGGCCCATCGGCTCCTCATGAGGAACTAGTCAGGGGCAGGCCCACCGGCTCCTCATGAGGAACTAGCAGGCCCACCGGCTCCTCATGAGGAACTAGCCAGGGGCTGGCCCATCGGCTCCTCATGAGGAACTAGTCAGGGGCAGGCCCACCGGCTCCTCATGAGGAACTAGCAGGCCCACCGGCTCCTCATGAGGAACTAGCAGGCCCACCGGCTCCTCATGAGGAACTAGTCAGGGGCAGGCCCTCCGGCTTCTCATGAGGAACTAGTCAGGGGCAGGCCCTCCGGCTTCTCATGAGGAACTAGTCAGGGGCAGGCCCTCCGGCTTCTCATGAGGAACTAGTCAGGGGCAGGCCCACCAGCTCCTCATGAGGAACTAGTCAGGGGCAGGCCCACCGGCTCCTCATGAGGAACTAGTCAGGGGCAGGCCCACCAGCTCCTCATGAGGAACTAGTCAGGGGCAGGTCCACCGGCTCCTCATGAGGAACTAGTCAGGGGCAGGCCCACCAGCTCCTCATGAGGAACTAGTCAGGGGCAGGCCCACCAGCTCCTCATGAGGAACTAGTCAGGGGCAGGCCCACCGGCTCCTCATGAGGAACTAGCAGGCCCACCGGCTCCTCATGAGGAACTAGTCGGGGCCAGGCCCACCGGCTCCTCATGAGGAACTAGTCAGGGGCAGGCCTACCAGCTCCTCATGAGGAACTAGTCAGGGGCAGGCCCACCGGCTCCTCATGAGGAACTAGTCAGGGGCAGGCCCACCGGCTCCTCATGAGGAACTAGTCAGGGGCAGGCCCACCGGCTCCTCATGAGGAACTAGTCAGGGGCAGGCCCACCGGCTCCTCATGAGGAACTAGTCAGGGGCAGGCCCACCGGCTCCTCATGAGGAACTAGTCAGGGGCAGGCCCTCCGGCTCCTCATGAGGAACTAGTCAGGGGCAGGCCCACCGGCTCCTCATGAGGAACTAGTCAGGGGCAGGCCCACCGGCTCCTCATGAGGAACTAGTCAGGGGCAGGCCCACCGGCTCCTCATGAGGAACTAGTCAGGGGCAGGCCCACCGGCTCCTCATGAGGAACTAGTCAGGGGCAGGCCCACCGGCTCCTCATGAGGAACTAGTCAGGGGCAGGCCCTCCGGCTCCTCATGAGGAACTAGTCAGGGGCAGGCCCACCGGCTCCTCATGAGGAACTAGTCAGGGGCAGGCCCACCGGCTCCTCATGAGGAACTAGTCAGGGGCAGGCCCACCGGCTCCTCATGAGGAACTAGTCAGGGGCAGGCCCACCGGCTCCTCATGAGGAACTAGTCAGGGGCAGGCCCACCGGCTCCTCATGAGGAACTAGTCAGGGGCAGGCCCACCGGCTCCTCAGAGGCAGGCCCACCGGCTCCTCATGAGGAACTAGTCAGGGGCAGGCCCATCGGCTCCTCATGAGGAACTAGTCAGGGGCAGGCCCACCGGCTCCTCATGAGGAACTAGTCAGGGGCAGGCCCACCGGCTCCTCATGAGGAACTAGTCAGGGGCAGGCCCACCGGCTCCTCATGAGGAACTAGTCAGGGGCAGGCCCACCGGCTCCTCATGAGGAACTAGTCAGGGGCAGGCCCACCGGCTCCTCATGAGGAACTAGTCAGGGGCAGGCCCACCGGCTCCTCATGAGGAACTAGTCAGGGGCAGGCCCTCTGGCTTCTCATGAGGAACTAGTCAGGGGCAGGCCCACCGGCTCCTCATGAGGAACTAGTCAGGGGCAGGCCCACCGGCTCCTCATGAGGAACTAGTCAGGGGCAGGCCCACCGGCTTCTCATGAGGAACTAGTCAGGGGCAGGCCCACCGGCTCCTCATGAGGAACTAGCAGGCCCACCGGCTCCTCATGAGGAACTAGCAGGCCCACCGGCTCCTCATGAGGAACTAGTCAGGGGCAGGCCCACCGGCTCCTCATGAGGAACTAGTCAGGGGCAGGCCCACCGGCTCCTCATGAGGAACTAGTCAGGGGCAGGCCCTCCGGCTCCTCATGAGGAACTAGTCAGGGGCAGGCCCACCGGCTCCTCATGAGGAACTAGTCAGGGGCAGGCCCACCGGCTCCTCATGAGGAACTAGTCAGGGGCAGGCCCAGCAGCTCCTCATGAGGAACTAGTCAGGGGCAGGCCCACCGGCTCCTCATGAGGAACTAGTCAGGGGCAGGCCCACCGGCTCATGAGGAACTAGTCAGGGGCAGGCCCACCGGCTCCTCATGAGGAACTAGTCAGGGGCAGGCCCACCGGCTCCTCATGAGGAACTAGTCAGGGGCAGGCCCACCAGCTCCTCATGAGGAACTAGTCAGGGGCAGGCCCACCAGCTCCTCATGAGGAACTAGTCAGGGGCAGTCCCACCGGCTCCTCATGAGGAACTAGCAGGCCCACCCAGCGGCTCCTCATGAGGAACTAGTCAGGGGCAGGCCCACCGGCTCCTCATGAGGAACTAGTCAGGGGCAGGCCCAGCGGCTCCTCATGAGGAACTAGTCAGGGGCAGGCCCATCGGCTCCTCATGAGGAACTAGTCAGGGGCAGGCCCACCGGCTCCTCATGAGGAACTAGTCAGGGGCAGGCCCACCGGCTCCTCATGAGGAACTAGTCAGGGGCAGGCCCACCGGCTCCTCATGAGGAACTAGTCAGGGGCAGGCCCACCGGCTCCTCATGAGGAACTAGTCAGGGGCAGGCCCACCGGCTCCTCATGAGGAACTAGTCAGGGGCAGGCCCACCGGCTCCTCATGAGGAACTAGTCAGGGGCAGGCCCTCCGGCTCCTCATGACTAAAGGCCGATAACCCGGCGGCGATGTTGCGAGTAAGGGGTCAGGCAACTATCACCGGGAGAGCAGGATTGACAAAGTGTTATTGAATATATTCTTTAAAATGCACAATTTGCATCATATTTTAACAAATACCTCCCCCTTGGGTACTACTCAAGCAGTCTGTCACAAAAGGAAGGAATTGCCATTTGCAACTGCGGCCCACTTTTCAATGGTGCCAGAAGCAGTTTTATGCCCCAGTCAGACCCTGCTTGCCATGCATTTTTTGTTTGTGTGACAGCAGCAGTTTAAACCGCTGCTGTCACACTTGCATTTATAACCCCAAACGGGCATACAAATGCTTTTTTATTTTTGACCAATGGCAGTCAAATTTCTTGAATAGTTGATGTATGGATTTTGGGCGTTGTGAAAAGGAAGGGATGCCTTGGCATAATATTCAGCGAGTCCTAAGAAAGACACTGGTTCATCTCTACTGGTGCGTTCTGGAGCTTAGTTGATAGCTTTGAGAAGATCTTACTCCAGAGGCTGTCATGGCATAACCCAGGGCTCCACTATGCCTGATCTGAACAGGCTCTTTCCCTTCCTGAGCTTTATGGCCATCTTACTGCCATTTAAGAAGGACACTGTTCAATGCAGAGACGTGGTGAGATGTGTTATTTCCATAGACTAGAATATAGTCTTGAAAGTATAGCACATTGCCTGCTCCTCTTAGGGCTCGGTCCAGGAGTGACTGAAACACGGACGCAGCAGAGGACGGTCTAGACGGCATGCAGGTGCACTGCGATGCACCATATGGTGCCCTGAAGGCCATGATCTGTTTTGACAATTTGTGCCACTTGACCTAATAGTAGGCACCTTGCATATCTAGTTTGGAAAAGGGGTTTGGTTCTTGAAGCATTAGGATCAGTCTATGAATCTCGGTAGCGGGTGGCTGTTGGTTATTTCTTGGTTCACATTGCCAATGTCAATGCAGAGCCTTAGTTTGTTGGATGTCTCTTTCTTTATTAAAACTACTAGGCTGAGCCATTCTGAATCTTCTATGGGTTCAATCGTACCTTCCCCTTGTAGCATCTTCAGTTGGTCCTGCGGTGCCTGGCTAGCAGGCATCGGCCTTCAATGGGCATTCTTTATGTTTGATGGGTATAGGGTTGGGTTTCAACTTGTTGTGATACATGCATCCCTTGAGGCAACCTAAATCTTCACAAAACTTTTTTTTTCTCCCATGCTGAACATTCTTTCGTGAAAGTTTTCTCCATTATCGACCGCTAATGCCAGTAAGTCTCCAGCATGATCATGCCTGCTATCCCGTTTTGATCAATTGTCACAGCCCAGCCGGGCCCTCTTCTGCAATTGTCAGGCTGGACCTACTCCTCCCCTGACCCCTCCACACCTGTCTCTTCTGGAATCTCCTCCACGCTGACTGTACTCATCTTCTTTGTCTTAATCCTTGCCTCTTTACCAGGTTTCTTCTCTTTTTTTGTCGTAGGTAGGGTCGCGCTCCCTCGGCAGCCTCCGTGGTCTGAATATGCTACAGATCCGGAGGTGACCCGAGGAGCACGCCCTAAAACAGGAAAAAAGCCGACTGGCAGAAAAAACCCAGTCGGAATTCGGTCCGTATTCAAAGAGATGGCAAAAACTAACAAGAAGTCTTGCTGCTTGTAGAGGATCTGGTCAGCCAATTTTCCGGATACAGAACCCCGAAGATTTAGGAGGAACTAAGTAACTGAATACACTCGTTCAGATTGAGGTCTTTTCCGGAAAGAATTCCTGACTGACGGAACGTAGAAGAGGCGTTCCGAACAGGATACAAAGTTGCACAGAAATGAAAACAGAGCTGACAGAACCAGACAGGTAAATAGAGAAAGAGAGATATATAACCCGCGAAAGCGGAAACTTATTGCAGAGGCTAAGAGAAGTCGGCGAAAGAGACACACACACGGAATACGCGTAGTGATTGGAAGTGCTTCTCCGAGTTCTCTTGTATGGATCTTCAAGATGGGTCTTGAGTAGAGAGGAATGAAAGACTGGGTGTATCTATCGCAAGGCGTGGGGCAGTTTTAATCTGAATGCTACTGGATTGATCTGTGACAGAATTTGGTATGGACCTATATATTTTGCTGCAAATTTCCCCATATGAGTCCACCGGGGTAGGTATCTTGTGGAGAGCCATACTAAATCACCCGGCTTCCAGAGGGGAATGGCACAGGGTTTGGCATCTGCATAAGTCTTATATGTCTTGCGACTGTCCTCCAGTGCTTGTAAGGCTTCCTTGTGGGTACGTTGGAGATCAGTGAGCATGCTTTCCAAAACGGGAGTGGTAGTCTGACCTCTAAAGTTGGAAGTTCCTGGTAAGTGGTGAGGATGATATCCATACGTGCACTTGAAAGGAAAACTTGATAGCTGTGTGGTAGGTATTGTTATAGGCAAACTCAGCCATCGGCAGCAAGGAAGCCCAGTCATCCTGCTCCTTGTTGCAAAAACAGCAAAGGTACTGTTCCAAATTGGCATTTAGCCTTGTTGTCTGTCCTTTAGACTGAGGGTGGTACCCAGAGGACAGGGCTTTTTGGATGCCCAATTGGGTGCATAAAGACACCCATAACTTTGAGGTGAATTGCGTTCCCCTGTCAGATATAATCGACCGTGGTAAGCCATGTAGTCTGACAACTTCACGGAGGAAGACTGTAGCGGTCTCTGAGGCAGAGGGAACTCCTGATAGGGATACAAAATGAGCCAATTTAGTGAATGAATCAACTATCACTAAGATCACCGTTCTCTCCTTAGAGACTGGGAGTTCTACTATAAAGTCCAATGAGAGGTCTTCCCAGGGGCGTGTAGGTGTCTTAGCTTGATGTAGGAGTCCGAGCGGTCTATGACGAGGGGTTCTTCTTGATGGCACAGGTGGGACACGTGGATACGTATGAGGTTATGTCTCTTCGCATCAAGGGCCACCAAAAACTTCTGGAAACCAGTTCGAATGTTGCCTTTTCTCCCTTGTGTCCTGCTAGGGGAAGATCGTGACAATAACTTATGGCTTGTCTTCGGAGAGTAGGTGTGGGTAGAAACAAGGTTGAGTTATGAAACCACAATCCCTCACGTTCCTGTAACTGGCAGGACCTCTTCTCCTCCTGCGAGAAATGGAGAAGTTCCTCTTGAACTCTTTGAAGAAAAAGGTTAGCAATCAGGTGAAAGTGGTGCCTCGGTAGGATCTTCTCCTTCTTAACCTCTGATAGATCCTCCTCTGCCCAGCTCCAGGATAAGGTGTCTGCGACACTGTTTTGAGATCCTGGTATGTGAGTGATCTGGAAGTCAAAGTTGGAAAAATAGTAAGCCCAACGAGCATGCCTTGAGTTTCTACACTCCATCTGCTGGAGGACCTTTAGATTACGATGGTCCATGCGGATGATGAACTGATGTGAGGCTCCCTGAAGAAGATGTCCCCATTCTTGACAAGCACTTCGTATAGCTAATAGTTCTCTCTCGAGTACTGAGTAGTTTCTTTCACTTCCAGTCAAGGTACGGGAGTAGTAAGCGATAGGGTGTTCTAACCCATCACTCCCTTTTTGGAGCAATACTGCTCCCAAGGCGCCCCCTGAGGCATCTGTTTCCAGAACAAAGGGTTTGTTCTGATCCGGCTGCCAAGAACAGGGGCAGAGGTGAAGGATCCTTTTAAGGCCTTGAATGCTTCTTGAGCAGCAGATCCCCAATGGAAAGCTACACCCTTCTTGAGGAGAGTGGTGATGAGTAATACGAGGTCAGAGAATCTAGGTATGAACCTGCGATAAAAGTTCGCCAAACCTAGAAAACGTTGAATCTCCTTGACCGAAGAGGGTTCTGTCCATCGGTCTATCGCCTGAATCTTGCTTGGGTCCATGCGAATTCCCTTGGCTGACAAAATGAACCCCAGATAGGGTACCTCAGAGGCTTCGAATTGACACTTCACCGGTTTGGCAAACAGATTGTTCTCTAACAATCTATGGAGAACCTCGCTCACATGGACACAATGTTCTTCCAAGGAAGGAGAGAAGACCAGTATATCATCGAGATATACAACTACCGATATGTACAACATATCAGCGAAGATCCTGTCCACAAATCGCTGAAACACAGCTGGGGTATTCACCAGTCCGAACGGCATAACGCAATATTCGAACAAACCCAGCGGTGTCCTAAATACAGTCTTCCATTCGTCCCCGCTCTTGATTCTTAACAAATGATAAGCACCTCGGAGATCGAGTTTGGTAAATATCTTGGAGTTTCTGACTGCTTCGAGAATGTCTCTGATAAGTGGCATTGGATATCTGTCTCGGATGGTTATGCTGTTCAAACCCCTGTAATCTATACAGGGGGGTAGTTCTTTAGAGTTCTTCTTTGAAATGAAAAACAAGGAAGCTCCTCCTGAAGATCTTGATGGTCTTATGAGTCCGTTTTCCAAGTTAGCTGCTAGGTACTCCTTCAATGCATCCTTTTCGGTCAAGGATAACGGATACATACGTCCGAATGGAAGTGAAGTCTCTTCCTTGAGGTCTATGCTGCAGTTCTCGTTGCGGTGAGGTGGGAGGAGTCTAGGGTTCATCTCTTCTTGCAAATGGCTGGTACTGCCTAGGAATGGAGGATACAGAGAGGCTACTTTGAACTCGGACTAGAGTGGATCGAACCTCTCTCAAGGGTTCCATAGCGTTCATGCAGTGTTCTTGACAGAATTCTGAGTCAAAATTAATCTTGTTGCTTGTCCAGTCGATTCTGGGGTTATGCCTTCGTAGCCAAGAAATTCCCAATAGCAACGGAAAATGGGCTGCTCTGATAACATCAAAGCGGAGAGTCTCGATATGATGCTCCATCTTAACCGTTATGAGAATGGTCTCCATAGTTATGGGTCCGGATGAGAGTGGACGACCGTCAACACCCTCTACAGGTACGGGTCTGTCCTTTTCCCTAAGTGGGATCTGATTCTACCGGACCCAGGTCACATCGATGAAGTTTCCTGCAGCTCTGCAGTCCAGCATGGCCAATACCGAGAGGTTCTGCTTCGGTTTACAGGAAAAGGATACCTGAAACACCATCAAACTGTTATCCTCTACTCCTTCGAGAGCGGGTCTGGTAAGGTTGCAAGGGTTTGGGCGGTCTTCCCCATGGTCTCCCTTGCAAACACCTGGGGTCTGGCGTTTCCCTGTCGCTTAGAGGGTATGTCAGGACATTCCATAAGGGTATGTTTAGCTGACCTGCAATACATACAGAGATTTAAATCCTGTCTTCGTCTTCTTTCGGTCTTGGTAAGAGGTCCCCTGGTAGATACTATCTGCATGGTTCTTACAAAGTGGGACGTTCTCATCTTCCTTGCGGAGGACTATACTGAGACGTCGATCCCCTTCCTCTTCTCCTTTCAGCTTGTCTTTCCTGTAGACAGTAATCAATCTGGAGTACTAGTGTAACTAATTCTTGGAAGTTGTTAGGACAAATCACTCTGGCCAGTTCATCCTTAAGATCTTCGTTCAATCCTCGTCGGAAGATGGCCTGTTGTGCAGTATCTGGCCATTCAGTTTAAACAGCAAGAGCCTGGAACTGCGCAATGTAGCCTTGCAGGTCCTGATTCCCTTGTTTGACCTCGAGGAAGGTGTCGTACTTTGAATACTGTACGTCGGAACGCTCAAATCGGTTCTTAAATCCTTGTACAAACAGTGTATAGTCATTTACCAAGGGGTCTTGGTTGGTAACCAGAGGGGTTGCCCATGCCAGGGCGCTTCCGGTCAAGTTGGCTATGAGAAATCCCACTCGGGCTCTTCCGGACTCAAATGCTCGAGGCCTAAAGGAGAAGTAAACTGAGCAGGCATCGAGGAACTCCTTAATACATTTAGGGTTTCCGTCATATTTACCATATGTAAAGGGCATTGGTGGTAGATCGTCCCTACCAGCATGCCTGGTTGTGGCTTGTTGTCGAAGAAGGAGGTTCTCTGCGTGAAGAGACTGCATGTCTGCTCTAAGACTCTGTATGGCATTACACATCTCTTGGATCTGTTCCGGGGACGCCATTTCCCTCCTTTGGCGTTGTATACTGTCAGGCTGGACCTCCTCCCCCCATGACGACTCCTCACCCTTCTCTTCTGGAATCGCCTCCACGCTGACTGTACTCTTCTTCTTCGTCTTAATCCTTGCTTCTTTACCAGGTTTCTTCTCTTTTTTTTGTCATAGGTAGGGTCGCGCTCCCTCAGCAGCCTCTGTGGTCTGAATATGCTACAGATCCGGAGGTGACCCGAGGAGCACGCCCTAAAATGGGGAAAAAGCCGATTGGCACAAAAAACCTCGGTCGGAATCCGGTCCGTATTCAAAGAGATGGCAAAAACTAACAAGAAGTCTTGCTGCTTGTAGAGGATCTGGTCAGCCACCTTTCCGGATACAGAACTCCGAAGATTGAGAAGGAACCAAGTAACTGAATACACTTGTTCAGATTGAGGTTACCCGGTGGGTAGTGAGACCGTAGAGTAAGTGCAATCACGCAGTCTTCCGGAAAGAATTCCTGACTGACGGAATGTAGAAGAGGCATTCTGAACAGGATACAAAGTTGCAAAGAAATGAAAACGGAGCTGACAGAACCAGACAGGTAAATAGAGAAAGAGAGATATACAACCCGTGAAAGCGGAAACTTATTGCAGAGGCTAAGAGAAATCGCCAAAAGAGACACACACACGGAATACGCGTAGTGATTGGAAGTACGCGTCGTGACTGCAAGCACAGTTAGATAGAACCCGGTCACCTTACCTGAAAGTTTAGAAACACCGCGAGTGGCAGTAAAAGAAGGTCAAGCAAGACTAGAACAAAGGGAAAACACAGGAAAGAGGAATTAGGCTAGTCGCTATGAGAGACTGGCAGCACACGAAACAAGGAATGATACAACGCGCAGTGCGCTGGTCTTATTTGCCATTTATAGGTTCCGTCGGCCATCTTCAAATAAGCTAGACTGCTAAGTTGGGAAACTGGAAGCCATGTTAGTAGTACTTACAACGGTAAACCAATCTCCAGGGCTGGTGCATGACAGCAATGTGCATCCTTGTTGTGGCTTTCCTTCCTTTAATCTCGAAGTTGCACTTCTTATATCCTAGAGGTTCGTTCTTGATGCCCCTGTGGGCTGTGGGCTCTATTTTAGTTCTGTTCTTTTGAACACTACTCTAGCCAACATGACCATTTGCGTAGGTAACACCCAATTTAATCGAAAAAAAAACTGTCTATATGGACGTATTGTTCGATTTGGGTGTTACCGTTTTGGTTGCGGCTGAAAATACCGAACATGAGGAGTGTGGGCTGCGAGGGTGTCCCCCTTTCCCCATGTTCGGTATTTTGAGGATTCGGGGTCCGGGGGTGTCTCTTGCATCCTTAACATTGGCGGCGTGGGACAAAATTGCTCAGGCCCCTGTTTTTAATGAACTGTCAAAACGGGGGCCCGAGCAGTTACACTGCGGGCAGTCCACCCGCGAACAAATCTTTCTCGATCAGACAACCCAGATCCTTTGTATTTAGGTGCTGACAGGGATCATGTTCACATCTGAGACGAGGCTAGCCAAAAGTTTAGTCTCTATGCCGTGTACCTTCACGACACAGTGCGGTTTGAGTCTTCTCCCGTTTATGCAGTTAACACAGGTCTTGGTCTTCTGACGAGGTTTCTTTATCTCTAGTTTGTGGCACGGTGATGCTCGAAAAGTACAGCAAATATCATGGTCTTGGAATTTGGCCAGACATGACGCATCATTCGGTAAGTGCTTGTAGCTGCTGCCCTGTGAGACTTCATTCCATCCAGTGGTCTGTGTAGGTGTTAGGCGATCCTCTGCACATCAGGCCACTACACATCAGAACACTGCTCACATTCCCCCAGCATTTCCTCCCAAGCTTCGAGGCTCAAGTGATTCGGTGAACCCACAGAACCGAAAACTGCGTACCAGCTTTAGTGTACGGGCTCGATTACAACCCTTTCTGCATTGGCAATTGCCTTGGAGAACATATAGCAGAAGGGGCGGCGTTTCGTCTTCACGTCGGTCATGTGATACACTGTGGCGTTCCTCACGTGATCTTGGTGGACGTCACATGACCCAGAGAAGTCACATGACCCAGGGACACTCAGTATAAAGGTCTGAGAGACAGAACGCTCATTGCTTCTCAGCTGGCTTCAGACCCTGTTTGGCGTTACTACTTGCTCCTTGTTATCTTGATCACAGAACTCTACCTCGGACTCCCTCGGACACCCCTTTGTACCTTTGCTTGGAACTGTTGACCTGTTGCCGGATTTTTGGACTTCACCTCGACTTGTATTTGGATCATCCCTTGGTACCTTGCTGAACTTCTACGCCCTTTCCCTTCTTGGGATTCAAGCCCTCTCTCCTACAGGTGGCTAACCCTTCATCCACGCTAACCTGCGGTTCTACCATTCCTGGGACCGCCGCATCATCTGAGTCTCGAACCTCTTTACTAGGTTACCTGGGTCACCCTTACACCAGATTGGTAAGACACTTTAGATCCTTTTGTTTACCTGACTGTATTGTGATTGCCTGGTACTTAACCTCGTTCCCTCTTGACAGCAGCATCGGTGTTCCAGAGGCTCCGTGGATCCGGGAAGACATCTCCCACCTGTGGCCTCAAAGGTCGCACAGCGGGTTTCTATTTAGTTCCCCTGTGCGTCACTTGGGGACAGAGGTCTCATCGGTCTACACGACACTCAAGTCAGAACAGACCGAGAAGCCGTTTAGTCGTGTTTGACGATGCAGGGATCCACGGAAGAACCCATAGCTGCTTTAGTCCAGGCATTTACAGTATTAAGGCCCGATATGGCAGCCGCGAACACAGTGATCCACCAAAGGTTGGATTCCATACAGAGTGTTCAGCATTCCCTTCCTGCAGACCCGGAGTTTGGAGATGCCAGCTCCTCCACTACACCCCCTCCCTTGGCTACTTCCACAGTCCCAACTCCAATGATCCTCCCAACTCCTTCCCCCCTGGCTGCTCCTGAATGCTATCAAGGTGACCCCAAGAAATTCAGAACCTTTGTTAATCAGTGCAAGTTACATTTTTTATAAAGACCTTTGGCTTTTCCTACTTCCACTACTAAAGCCGCCTTCGCCCTCTCCCATTTAGCCGGAACAGCTGCCGCTTGGGCTAATCCCATGCTAGAGAATAATAGCCCAGTCCTTTATGACTTTGATTTGTTGGTTCTAGAAATGTCTCGAGTATTCGATACCCGACACAAGGCACAGTCTAGGGATTTGGAGTTGTTAGAATTGACTCAGGGTAGAAGGACTTTGATAGAATACATCACCCGGTTTAATCAACTAGTTGCGGAAACATCATGGCCAGAAAACAAGCGGGCGGTGGTCTTTTATAGGGGGTTGAGTAACACCATGAAAGATGCTTTATCAGTGATCCCTTCTATGCCTACTCAGTATCAGGAATTGGTTGATCTCGTCTTGCAGGTAGATGCACGACGATCGGAGCGTAGAGCTGAATTGGGGGTCTCTTCCCATCCTACTCTTGCTAGTACTCCTGCTTCCAGTACAGAAGAACCTATGCAAGTGGGAGGTTTACGTAGTCCTATTACAACATCAGAGAGGGAACGTAGAAGGGTGGATAATGCATGCTTTTATTGTGGCACCACTGGACATTTTGTGAAAGAGTGTCCTCGACGTCCCAAGAAGAGCCAGGTTTTTCGGATGGCTCGACCTTAGATCCGGAGAACAGGTCGAGTGTCCCGTCATCTTCTCCGGGTACCTCTCTTGTCTTTGCTCGTGTCCAACCCATCTCTGTAAAGGCTACTCTATGTCCCTCTACAGGCCTTCTTCATGCAGTCAATATCATCATTGATTCAGGCGCCACTGGTAATTACATAGATATTGATTTGGCCCATTCCCTCAACCTACCTTTAGTGGTAAAAACACGACCGGAACATGTCCAAGCCGTAGACGGCTCTGCATTAGTTTCTGGTCCTGTTAGACACCAAACTGCACCCCTCTTGTTGAACATACAAGAAACACACACAGAAACCTTAAGTTTTGATTTGATTACCACACCCCAATTCGGTATCATACTAGGAATTCCATGGTTACGTGAACATAATCCACTGATCAATTGGCAGTCAGGCACTGTACTCTTCGAGTCCGAAGTCTGTCAGAATTATTGTCTCCCGGTCCATCAAGCCTCTGACACACCTTCTCGGGCCTTGGGAGCTTTAGCTCAACTCACTGTTGACGATCCAGAGAGTGTGCAGTCACATACTGTTGGGGGGTTGGTGTCTGGGATTCCGCCTGAGTACAAAGCATTCGAATCAGTTTTCGATCGGGGCTCTTCCGAGGTACTTCCTCCACATAGACCATATGACTGCCCAATCGAATTACTTCCTGATTCCACTATCCCTTCGGGCAGGATCTATTCTTTGTCCCCTTCGGAGGAACAAGCATTGAAAGAGTATGTACAGAACGCCTTACGTTTAGGACACATCCGCCCCTCCACTTCACCAGCGGCAAGTCCCATTTTCTTTGTACCCAAGAAGGAGGGGGATTTACGTCCTTGTGTGGATTATCGGCGTCTTAACGCTATCACAAAAAAGGATAGATATCCAATCCCGTTAATCACCCCACTTCTAGACCATTTAACACATGCTTCCATTTTCACCAAGCTTGACCTACGTGGCGCATACAATTTAGTACGCGTTCGCGAGGGAGACGAGTGGAAAACGGCTTTCTGTACCCGTTACGGCTTGTACGAATATTTAGTCATGCCTTTTGGCCTATGTAATGCCCCGGCCACATTCCAACGATTCATGAATGACATATTCAGGGATATTCTGGATGTTTACATGGTTGTGTACTTGGACGACATCTTAATCATTTCTCGTGATCTTGATGACCATGTAAAGCATGTTCGAGAAGTACTTTCCCGTTTGAGAGAACATTCCTTATTTGCCAAACCTGAGAAATGTCAGTTCCATAAAACTTCTGTTGAGTTTCTGGGTTTCCACATCACCCCTGGGGCGTTATCCATGAACAAATCTAAGGTCAAAGCAGTATTAGATTGGCCAGTACCTCAAACACTCAAGTCCTTGCAGGCCTTTTTGGGATTCGCCAACTTTTATAGACGTTTCATTTCTTCTTTTTCCACAATAGTTGCGCCGCTCACGGCTCTGACTAGTCCTCAGGTACCCTATCATTGGCACAGGGAACATCAGGAGGCTTTTGAGGCTTTGAAAACCGCCTTCACTACCGCACCGGTACTCCAACACCCCAATCCTGATCTTCCGTTCATAGTTCGGGCGGTTGCCTCTTCCTTTGCTCTCGGTGCGGTACTGTCTCAAACGTGTCCTACTACAGGCAAATTACATCCAGTGGCATACCATTCCCGTAAGTTTTCCAGTACTGAGTCTCATTACACCGTTACGGAGAAAGAACTCTTGGCTGTCATGGATGCCTTCCGTGTTTGGCGTCATCATCTTCTGGGGGCTAAACACTCCATCACAGTATACTCAGATCATCGGAATTTACAGGATCTGGCTCCTCTGAAGTGCATTAATAGCAGACAGGTCCGATGGCACCTTTTCTTTTCCGCTTTTGATTTTCATATTATGCATCGTCCTGGCACTTCACATGGGAAAGCAGATGCCTTGTCACGTTCCCGGGGGGGTTCCAGTTGCCTGCTTTCCCTGACACCATTCTCGGGAAGAGTCATGTGATTTGTCTCTGTACACCCTCATTGTCACTTTTAGACTCGGTCCGATCCTGGACTAGCAATCATTCCGATCAGTTGCGAGAATGGGATCCGGTGTATTCTGATGGATTACCTTTCGTACATGAACGCCTGTTCCTTCCCACACCTGACACTCGTAATCTGGCCCTTGAGTGGTCTCATGATGCTCCCTTTAATGCCCATCCCGGACAAGTGCGCACTTTAGATCTTCTCAAGCGTTGGTGTTGGTGGCCTTCTATGAAGCGCGATGTGGAGTGTTATGTCAATTCGTGCGCAGTATGTGCTCAGGCTAAACATCGAAGAGGTCGACCGGTTGGGTTGTTACTTCCGCTTCCGGTACCTCCTAGGCCCTGGCATACGTTGACTATGGATTTCGTTACTGATCTCCCCAAGTCGAAAGGCTTTGATTCCATCTGGGTAGTGGTGGACACGTTCACAAAAATGGCTCGTTTTGTTCCTTGTAAAGGCATTCCTTCGGCCCCTGTCTTGGCGGATTTGTTTTTTGAACATGTGTTCATGCTATTCGGCCTCCCTTCGGTCATTATATCCGATCGAGGTTCACAGTTCACCTCTCGGTTCTGGAGATCGTTGACGAGATTGTTGGGCATTGATACCAGGTATTCGTCGGCCTATCATCCTGAGACCGATGGGCAAACCGAAAGGACGAATCAATCCATGGAACAGTACCTTCGCTGCCTTATATTGCAACATCAGACCTCTTGGTTGGCCGTTTTACGGCTTGCGGAGTTCGCGTACAATAATGCGGCTCATTCAGCTACTGGTTATTCCCCTTTTTACGCCCTCTACGGCCAACATCCCAAGGTCTTGCCGGTCCCTGATGCTTCCAGTTCTTCGAACCCTGCGGCCACGACATGTCTTAGGGATCTATCTGCTGTACATGCTAGTACCGTGGTTCATCTCACCGAAGCAAAGGCTTCTATGAAGGCCCGTGTGGATGGCAAACGTAGTGCTGCTCCCCCTCTGGTGGTGGGTTCCAGGGTCTGGTTGTCGTCACGCCATCTTCGCCTAGTGGGTTGCCGGAAGTTATTACCTCGCTTTGTCGGCCCGTATGTGATCTCTCAGGTTGTGAATCCGGTGGCTTTTCGTCTAGTGCTGCCCAGTTCTTGGCGTATCCATCCTGTGTTTCATGTCTCCCTCCTCAAACCCTGTC